>NW_024352784.1:14058526-14365555 GCF_902729225.1 Pteropus medius
TTCTCCCCCAAACATCTGTTCAGTCGCTCATCATTAACATCTGTCACCCATTTCTAGGCTTAACCCAGACAAAGCTTGTTATTCTAACACACACCATTCCAAATTGTTACCAAGTGATTCCTCCTCAGACTAATTTTACACAGAGACTGAGAAGATATCTTGGATCTAATTGGACTTCTGCTAGCGCCTACCCTGCAGCCTTGGCAAAAACCCAATGGCTCAGAGGAAGGGAAATTCCTCGAAACATGCTAACACTTTCCTGCCTCAAGTTGTTACACTGAAAACTCATAATTCTCTTTAACCCTTCCCGGTTAACAAACATTATCCCATACAGCTCTTACATTTGTGTATCTTTAACTGCAACCCATCATTTACCCAACTCATGTCCCAGTGGGGTTGCTTTGCAAATGAACTTAAATTAGAACATGTGAAATGTTTTTTAATGTTTGACCCGATTATTTACACACAAAGATAAGAAGTCTTGGCTCATTTGGAAAGATAGCTCAGTGGTTAAAAGCATGCAGAAAGACCTGAACTGAGACCTTGGACACATAAAGTAAGTCAGGTAAACTTGGTCACATAAGTTAATATGTGGGCCCTCATCTACTTAATGCAGAAAATGGGTACCTCACAGAATTATCTCAATAAAAAGGGACATGCATATAAGGTGCTTGCTATAGTGCTTGCCACCGACTCAGTGATAACGCTTGCTGTCGCCACCATTATCATCACTGTCATTGCCATCTGCAGCAGCAGCACAGTGGAAAAAGACCAGAATGGCTTTTTCTTGTTCTTTTCCCCTCAGCACGTCCTTTTTCTTTCTGTTCTACCAGACTTTATTGACTGCCTCTTATGGGTTCGACATGTGCCAAATACCATAGTGAATGAAGTAAATTCCTTGTCCTCGAGGGGCTTTCTCGTTAGTAGAGGAGATAGACCTACACGCTACTTCAAATCAGACTGTGATAAGCATTATAAAGTTATACATAAAACTCCCCACAGATTATCTGAAGACGTTTTAACATCAAATCTCTGTTTTTCTTATGGGAAAGCTTTAATTGGGAGCTCATCTTACACAGTAAATTAGGAATTTAAACCTCAGGGCAGACCTTTCCTTTCAATGGGAAGCTAATGGTTGTAATTTAGGTGAATGTTTATAATGTCAATAGTGCAGGGAGGAAGAGGAGAAGGGTTTTCACCTCTCTTTCTATGGATGTTAAAAAAGATAATAATGAAGAAGTCTCCCAAACTGAAACAGATGGAGCAACTGAATTATTCTTTTTTATTACCATCATGCAATATAGTATACAAAAGATTTCAAAAGCTGCCATGACTGATTAAAGCCAATTTGATATTATAAGGGTGGTATATATGTGATATCCATACATACGAGATATATATTATATATATATATATATATATATATATATATATACATGCACACTTACACACACACACACACACACACATACATTTTCTTTAAATTGGAGATCAGAGTCCCACAGACTCCATTTTCCATTGAACGTAGTCATAAGGAATGAGTCAGTTTGGGAATCCCACCCTGGCTGTAGCTCTGGCCCTTGTTCCACGTTATCTGGGAAAAGGTCAAGTGGAGCTGAGCACCTTTCAGATCCACATCCCTCTGCTGTCATTCTTTCATGGGTCCCTGTCCTGGGAGGCCTAAGACTTGTATGGGAGATAAGTATGCCACACTGAGATGTGACACATATGCTGAGACCAGCAGAAAGAATCTGAGCTCCTCAGAAGTGTGCACAAGGCAGGCAGAAACTTTCCAGACAGAGGGAACAGCTTGGGAGGGGAGGGGTGAGGGCTCCTGAGAGTCAGTCTGTGATCTTTGAGGGGGGAGTGCAGACTAGGAGTGGGGAGCAGAGTGACTGAAACTGAGAAGAATGGGCCAGGAGCAGCTGTCCCCAACATACATTTTGTGTTTGCCAGGAAAACTTCTTAGGAACAGGTGAGATCCAAGGCCCATTCTAGACACCCCTCATATGTGTTCCCCGAGGCCCTCATGGGCCACATAATGCCACATAATGTCTTCACGGAAGTTACACAGTGTATAAATTGCTCCCTCCTGCTTTATTGTTCAGTGTTTAACATCTTCTAAGAGACTGAAAAATTGAAGCTTGTGTGTCTTTGGGTTACTTAACTTTTCTGAACCTTCATTTCCTCACCTCTAAATGGGGAAAACAGCATCCACCCCTTTGAGTGTCCAAGCATTTGTGTACATTATCTGGTGGTAACAGACACTCACCCATGTTAATTTCTTTGCAGCCCAGAGTTATCAACTAGGAAGTAATAAGAAGTCAAACCCAGGTGTCCTGAACATTAGGTCACACATTGTTCTGGGGCGTTACCCCACTTCCAGGCACACTAGCAGACAAAGTACACCCATCTTTACAGTGTGAGTTTCGGAGGTGTCTGTCCCTCACTTTTCAACAACCACCTCCTTAGTGACCCCTGGCCCTGCCAACAGGCCTTCCTGTGCTGATGCCTATGCACCCCCACATTCTGCCTATGGGGAGCAGAGAGAGGAGAATCAAGCTAACTCTGACAAGTCAAGGGAAAAAGATTACCCCTAGGGAGGCCTCAGCCATGCATTAAATTGGGAGGGGAAACTAATGACAAGTGACACTAAAAAGGCCGGATTTTTCAAGGTGTTTTCACTTGTCTTTTAAAAAAATTACAAAGGCAAATCAGATAACCGAAGAATGCATGGTTTGTGAGGGAGAAAAGCAGGAAACTGAGTTAGAAGAGGGAAGGGGCTGACTAAACACGACTTTGAAAATAAAGATGTTTCTACATCAATGGGCCCTAAGGACATGTTTTCTGAGATGCTTATAGCCAATGTACTCCTTTCACTGAGAATCAGCTTAAGACGAGAACTTGTTCTTTAAGTTGGTGAGATCTTTCAAACTTGATTTATTGTTTCCTCCTCAAAACCTCCCTTTGCTGCAGTCGCAGACACTTTATGCTTCATTGCAGGGTCTGTAAGCCACTTTCAGTGACCCAGGCAGGACAACTGGTGGAGGAGGCAGGAGGAAGAGGGAAATGCAGGTGCCCAGGTTACGCTCAGCTTCCATGCTAACCTGGCTATAGAGTTTGAAAAGCAAGTTGCCCAAGACACAGTGCAAGTGAGCCAGATACATAATGACTCACACTATGTAATGTGTTTTTCTTAAATGTATATCTGATTCATTCTCTACACTGATTCACCGATTATTTTTTAATATAGGGATTTGGTTAAATAAACTTTTTTTTTGTTTTTTTTTAAATTTAATTTAATTTTCTAAAATTAATTAATTATTTTTTTATGGTGACATTGGTTAACAAAATATAATAAGTTTCATCTGTACACTTTAACAGTAAGGCATATATATATTTACAATGGGTGTTCACCTCCCATAGTTAGATTTCTTTCTGTCACCACATGTTTGACCTCCTTTACCCCATCTACCGCCCCTCTACCCCCCTACCCTCTGGTAACCACTAGTCTATAGTCCATGTCCATCCATGAGTCTCTGTTTGTCCTGCTCATTTGTACCGACATTTTTTAATGTAAGCAGATCATACTACTTTCCTGCTTACCACTCTTCTGTGACTTGCCACGCCACTAGGATGAAACCCACACTCTACCAGATGCTACTAGGCCCTGCACGGTCTGGCTCCAAGCCACCTCTCCTTGCTTATTTTGTGTCAATCTTCACCGTGACGATGCCTCAGTCGTAATTGCCTTCTGAGAGTTTATAAGTGACATTCTCTTCTTTCCAGCTCAGTATCTGTGCATATGCCATTCCTTGTGCCTAGAATCTCTTCCTTTGACCCCTTTGGCTGGCCGGTGCCCACTCCTTCAAATCTCAGCATTATTGTCTCTTTCTTAAGGAGGACTTCCCTGTGTTCTAACCCAGATTAGGCTCACTCCTATTAAACACTCGCCATAGTTTAGTTTTTTCCTTATTGGCACTTATTAAAATGTGTGGAGTCATTTGTTTAATGTCCGTCACCCCTTCCCTGACAGACGGGGGCATTGACCACATTTATTTTGCATTCATTGTGTACCAAGCACGTAGCATAGCCCCTGGCTCAGTGCAGTGCGTGATGAATGTTTGGAGAATCAATGAAGGTCTGGCTTGAAGAGACCAACCAGATCATCTACTCCTGCAGCTGCAGCTGAAAGAGTACTGGTGGCTTCTGACCAAAATCGCCTCACAACGGAATATCTAACTATTAAAAAGTACCTGAAACCAATTGAATCAGAGGCAAATGGTAGATTGGCAGACTATCTTCTCCTTCTAGCCAAGGAACTGAGATAAAAGGAGGTCGCTGATCTGAAAAGTTATGAAGAACTTTGAGAAAAATAAGGCCTGGTTTTCAAAGCTGGGAAGCTTCTAATCAGAAGTCTTCTGGGAAAGCTGGTCACTCAGGTACCTAGTCATGCAGTCGCTCATGGAAATGCCAAAACGTCTGAATTTAAAGTTGATATTTGAAAGAGAAGCAACTGCACCTCCAGAGAAACCTGGACCCTGCAGATCCGTCCTCACATAGTGTAGTGTTCTCAGTGTTATTCTGAGAAGCCCAGCTGTTCCCATAAATAAAGGCATCTTCCAGTCATTCCTTTGGTTTTCCACTGATTATAAAATATTATCATAAAGGCATAGCATGTCAAGCCACGGTCATTTATGAAAACCAGGACACTTCCAAGGAAAAGTAGATAAAGGGAGAAACTCATGACTCATGTCTGTCACCCTCTACTGAACCAGGACTGGCAGCTCCTTCATGGTGGAAACTGGATGCTGCTTGCCTTTGTTTGCCTGGAGCCCAGAGCAGAGCTGAGCACAGAGCAGATCAGCAATCAAGGTCTATTGAATGTGT
Organism: Pteropus medius; assembly: GCF_902729225.1. Lineage (NCBI taxonomy): Eukaryota > Metazoa > Chordata > Mammalia > Chiroptera > Pteropodidae > Pteropus > Pteropus medius. Next base: position 14,063,417 of record NW_024352784.1, read on the forward strand.
GCATGAATAACGGATAGATGAGAGTACATCTAAGTGATTTGTGGAGTTTTTTTTTCACTGAGATGAAGTTAGCCTTCCAAGCATTCATTTAAGATGCTGTACTTTAACCCGTCCCATCTGTGCTCGGACCCTGTGGGGATTTTCTCTACAATCCCCAGAACCCCCCTCGTTACGCCCAGCTTCTGCTCTACGACGACATCTCCCGCTGGAGTCTTCCCTCCCTTTGGACAAGACATTTGTACTAAAATTTTCTACTTCTTAAGAACCGTAACTCAGACTACAGCATTCTCATTTTTGGCTAACTTGGGTAAGAGTCGTCATTCAGGTGTCAGCCACTTCAGGTCCACCTTCCCTCAACCCAAGCCCTCTATGAGATTTTCAAGAGTGAATCCCTAGAAAACGGATAAGTCGGTTAGCTGCCACCTGATAACAGGTAACAAGCATGATGTCAGAGGCTCAGCTATTCAAATACCTCCAGATGCAAATAACTGAGGAGAGAAGATTAGTACATGTGATGCCACTACCTATATTTTCTTCCAGAAAGACAGTAAAGAAAACAACCCCAAACAAAATAACATCAAGACACATGTTGGTGCTTATCCAGACTACTTCTCTCTAACACTTTATGCTTTCAGGCCTAACTTGGAAATTTCCTTCCTTCTTCCCAAGGATAAAAGATGTATATCATAGTAGTTAAGAGCTTGGACTGTGGAGTCTGGGAGACCAGTGTGGAAATTCTGGATCTGCCTCTGAATCGTGTGGGCAGGCTATGTAATCTCTTCAAGCCTCAGTTTCCTCATTCTTAAGATATGGAAAAATAACAGCACAGAGAAAGATTGCTCACTGGGGTGTCTGGGACCTCACTTGCCCTGGATGAATGATATTTCCAAAGTTTAAATATCTTATCTTCAAAATAGCTTTTCCTGCTAGTGTTTGATCCAGCTTCAACATCTTCTATACGTATCCCCTCCCGCTTCTCCTCTTCTCTCTTTCTCTATCTTAGTTCTGATCTATAATATGGATTAAGGGACAACATGTCTCATGTCAGTTTGCACAATCACAGTTAAAAAATTGTAAAAGATGTGCTGTCCTCCAAAATGTAAACAAACAAGAGTCCTCCCCGCTTCTGTTTTATCTGCTATACACGGGGAGGTCCCTGCAGTTCACACACACACACACACACACACACACACACACACACACACACATCTGCATTGCAGACTGAGCCTCTCATTCGCTCTCACCGGTCATCTGCAAGCCCGCCAGAAGCGCCGCCAGTATACCAAGTTTCCTCGATCATTGTAATGTTTTAGAAGATAATCTTTTAGAATAGTTTTAGAAAAATTAAAATGCTTACTTCCAAACCCATGGATAAATAAATGACCTATTTTCCTACCTTCCTCTTCGTCTTGAAGCGGAAACCCTTGGGAGAATGACCTGGCACAGACATGGTAAATAGCAGTGATTTAGAATGCACTGAGACTGGGCTGCCTGAAAGGGCAGCTTTTGCTTCTGAAGACCTTTTCTAATAGCATCAAAGGAAAACAAATCTAGCTGGGATGATGTACATTAGGATAACAAAAAGATTTCAGTGACTGATGGCTACCGAAGTACCAGCAAGATTGAGAAGATTTCTGAAACTGCATTTGGGCCCAGCAAGAAAAAGTTCTGTGATCACTTAGCACTACCCGCCACAGGCAGGGTCTGAAGGAGTGACAACACGCATGCTGTGTATTTGTCCTTGATGCTATTACAAGCACGTAGGACTAGAAGTCAGAAAACCTGAGTTCTAGTTCTGTTCTACCTGGACACATAACCTCCAGCACATCACATAACTCCAGACCAATTCCTTCATCTGCTACAGTCCCTTTCTTTCACTTTGTGTCCTTGTAATCATAAATGGCTTGTAGTTCTCACATATTCTGTTTCATATTACTTTGGCTCAATTAATTGTATTTTTTTTTTTTTTTTGCTATTCCTACAAAACATCGTTAAAAAAATCTTGTTGTATACATACATCAATATATATGTATGTATATATACATAGTATTACATATTATAATTTTATATAGATAGACTGAAAGATAATTTTGTACGTATGCCTGGACAAAGAGACTGTTCCCTGCATTATCCTCCATGCATAGCATGGTACTTGATAACATTCTAAATGTACAATAAATGTTTATTGAAAGAATTAATGATTGAAAAAAACTGAAAGACTCTAATTGTCAGCAGTGGTATTACCACAAAGGTAATTGTCATTTTTCCTACTTTTCTATAACAAACATTTTTTTTTATTGTGGTAAGAACTCTTAACATAAGATCTACCTTCTTAACAAATTTTTAAGTGTATAATACAGTATTGTTAACTATAGGCACAATGTTATAAAGCAGATCTCTAGAATTTACCCATTTGTCATAATTGAAACATTATGCCCGTTGAACAGCAACTTCCCCCTACTCCCCCACCCCCGCCCCGACCCGTCCCTGGCAACCACCATTCTACTCTCTGCTTCTATGAGTTTGACTATTTTAGATTCCATATATAAGGAGAATGTTGTGGTATTTGTCCTTCTGTGACTGGCTTATTTTACTTAGTATAATGTTCTCAGGATTTACTCATGTTGTCATGTATGACAGGATTTCCTTCCTTTTAAAGGCTGGTTAATATTTCATTGCGTGTTTATATTACATTTTCTTTATCCATTCATCAGTCGATGGACAGTTAGGTTGTTTCCATACCTTGGCTGTTGTAAATAATGCTGCAATGAATTAATTCTTTGGGTAAGTACCAGAAGTGGAATTGCCAGATCGTATGGGAGTTTTATTTTTAATTTTTTGAGGAAACTCTATATTTTTTTCCATAGTAGCTGCTGCACCATTTTAGTCCTACCAACAGTATGCAAGGGAAACATGTATTTTTAATAATCAAAATATGTGCATATCTATCATTTTATTGGCCTTAAAGAATAATACATCAAAAATAACAAGAGTTCATAATAGTCATCGTCTTGAGCCAATTTACTCCTATAGATTGATCCTGGGGAGGAACAGGAGGAAACGAGAAAGGCCCTCCAGCTATCCCAGCAGCATGCTGCTTCCTTAGCAGCCACTTCCTGGAGACTCACTGGTCCAACCCTATACAGAACCCAAGAGCCAGGATAACTTCATGCCCAACTAGGGAAGTGGCTATTTTGGCACTAAGGGTTATTGTACAGCTATTTAAAAATAAGAATTACAGAAACTTTGTAGTCTGTATAATTTATAGGAACATGAAAAATATTTAAGATATAATGTTTAAGTGAAAAATATCAGAAGTAAAGTAATATTAAGATGATGGGGTTTAGATAATTTATTATTTTTATTTTCAAAAATGTTAGTGGTTTATATTCTTGTTCATTGGTGTGTGACGCACTTGAGCAGCACTAGTACCAGCCAGTTTCACCCTAGAGGTTGTTAGAAATACAGAATTGGGGGCCTTGTCCAAAATCTACTGAAGCAGAATTTGCATTTTTTTAAGATGCCCAAGTGATTCATATGCACATTATGGCTTATATTATCTTTTTAAGAAAAAAAGATGCTTGTTGATTGAGTTTCCTCACTGTGGTCTTCAAACAACCCTATGAGTTATAAGCAGAGGGATGGCTAACCCCATTCAACAGAGGAAACAAGATTGGAGTTAAGTGACTTTCCTCAGGAAAGGCACACTAAATTGCTTTATCAGTTCTCAAGCCCAAGGCTCCTGATTCTGAGGCTACATTCAGGCCAGCCACAGCCTGCCTGGCCTTGTTTATATGCCAAACCTTCCTACATACGGCCTGGGGTGGGCCATCCACTGTCACCTTCCTTGGTTTCCACAACACATCTGGTAGTTCACAAGGTTCTGTAATTCAGGAAGAAGAAGACAGGCTGAGGTTCACGAGGTTCATGAGGACATTCTTCTTTCTTCCATTAGCCCCCGATGGCACTCTGCTGAACCCCAACCCAGGAGGACAAGGCTTAGTTTTTGTAAACCACCTTGGGCTCATTGGGATGGGAATGAGCAGGGGAGAGGGCCTTCAGACATTGGTTTGAAGTCACCCCACATCTCATCTAGTCCAACCTTATCCATTTGCAGAGGGAGAAATGGGCCTAGAGAGGACAAGTGACTTGACCCAAGTAACAAAGCTAGTTAGAATCAGAGAAAGGAGGAGCGGCTGGCATTGAGGGCAGCTCAGATATTGGAACGCAGCGTAGTGTGACCGGAAGCACCTGCAAAGGCACTGGCGGTGGGAGAACCGTCCTCCTCCTAGCCGGGTAAGGCAGGAGCAAGGGTTGTCCTGAGCCCTCCCTGCAGAACAGGTCTGCAGTAACCTCCACCAGTGCCATCACATTGTGTCAGTCACTTCCTCTGCTCTGATCAAAGGGTTATCCTAACATTGCTAACTGAAGATTGTAGATGCTCTGTCCCATGTGTTGAGCATCCTTAAGCGCTTTTATCCTCTTCGACCACTGACAATGCCGAATAATAGTTGGTTTAATGAACCAACTTAAGAAATAAAATGAACCTTTTAGTTAAGGTCTGCTAAAAGGCACAACGTTATTGCATATTAACAGTGTGCCATGCACTGTGCTTTTCATACATGCTCTTTTCAAAATAGAAGTTGGAGACAGTCTTCTTCGAAAAAAGAAATGCACAGTCAACTAAAAGTATTTTTTAAAATTCAACTATTTTGAATTAGTCTGCAAGAGAACTTCTATACAACTCACAGGAAATTGAAGATCTTTAAAATACATGATTACTTGGAGATAAATGGACTGACAGAACGGTAATTAATATTGCTTGAGCTCAGAGCGCTCCTGTAAGGTCTGCAGAAATTGCCTGCAAGGCAAGGTTTTGTAGAACAATGTTTAATCAGGAGATAATAGCAGTATCTCATTAGACTAAAGGGAGATGATAGATGATGGAAGATCAATTTTCATTACAGCTTGTTTCTGATTATAATAATATCTTGTGCCTTCTCCAAATGACAGAGAAGTAAATTCATACTCTATCTAAATGACACCAGAACACTGAGTCAATTCAAAGTTTTAATAAATTGGCCAAACATTATTTGGCTCCATAGAGAGACCCAGCCACAAAAACCTAGATCGTACCTATGTAGAATGTATTCTAGCATTTTACAGGTAAAAAAATAACATACACTTAATTGTAAATAAGGTGTCTAAATGCAAAATACTTACATCATTGACATTTGTTACTTGAAGGTAATTTCTAAAGCTTCTAGAATAAGCTAAAGTTTTTTCAATTAAAAAAAAAACAAGACTTCCTGTAAGTGCCCACTTTTTATGTTTTAAATATTTTCTCCCTTGTTTTATTTTGACCTGCAACAATGACTTTTATAATTCTTGAAATTCCCACCTGAGCATTATATTACACATCTATTTGTTATTTTCCTCTCGTGTGACTCACCTACTAGAGTAAAAGCAACGATTTTTTTTAATGTCATGTTCCCAATACCAAGGATAGTCCTTGACACATAATTGGTGCTCAGTAAGTAATTATCGAATAAGGAATTCTCTTACCTTTCCTCTTCAGGATCTTCTATAAATAATAAGTTAATTTAGAAGTAACAGGAGCTAAAAGTGACCAATATGGATCATGATATGATGAGGTCTGAAGTTGCTTTCTCCTTTCGTGGGTCCCCTTCCCCAGTTTATAGCTGCTAAGGTTACCCCGAGTGCTTCCCTCTGGTTCTTCTATCTAGTGAGACTGCGTGCTTCTGCCGAATTTAGTTGCCCTGCTTAGTATTGAGTGAGACTTTCTTTCAGGCAAAAATCCATAAAAAATGTGAAACTCACACACAACATTTCATTCTTCCAAGTGCTGACTCCTATCCACTATCTGTCTGCTTTTGGTTCCCCTCCAGTGCCTTCAGGTTATTCATTTTCATATTTCTTCTATAATTTATAGTTGTTATTTGTGGGAGTGTTTGTCTTATAGGAACTACTCAGCCATCATCAGAGTAGATAGCTAATCAAATTTCCACGTTTTAGAGAGTAGTCTCCAGAAGTTTTGTGAATGGATTAGAGATGAGACTAGGGATAGAGAGAGCCATAAGGATGTTATGGTAGAATCTCCAGGAAAAGGGTGGCGAGGGTCTATAGGAGCAGCAATTTGATGAAAAGGAAAGTTCATACTTGAAAGTTCCAGATTCAGAAATCCCAACTCTTTAAGAATATAGCCAGCAATTGAGTCTGGACTAAAACGTCAAGGTTCTGGTTAGAGACACAGCTTGGGGTAAGAGCTGATGTAATGATCTTAGGTGATACTTTCCCAGGAAAGAATGGGAAGTGGAAGAAGGGAAGTGGATCAAGAGCTGAACCCTGGGGAAGAGGCAGAGAGTGGTTGGGCAGCAAGGTGTCTAAGAGTCAGAGAACTAGAAGCAGGAAAATGGTGGCAGTGATGCTCGGAGCAGAGAGTTGCAACAGGAGCAGTGTTGGTTAATAACGTCAAATGCCTCAAATTAATCTGGTAAACTGAGGTCCAGAAAGCTGCCATTGGATTTGGCAGCTGGAAAGGTGACCAATGTTAGTCGGCATTGGTGACTTTATGAGAGCAGTATCAGCGGAGAAATCAGACTGGAGAGGGTTGAAAAGTGAATGGAAAGTGAGGAAATGCAGATTGCTCTGCATCTGTAGATGACTTCAAAGCAACGCACTGGGTTTTCCTTGTCCTTATTCTTTTTCTACGCACAAATTTCACAATGATACACTGCATAATTTTTTAAAGTGTAATTATATTAAGCCATTTTTGTTCCCATTTTTATGTGACTATCATTTTAAAACTACCATCTGATTGTGGATTCAAAAGCATTTAGAAGCAAACAATTGACAAAAAGATTATAATGTGGCAGACACTTTAAACAGTGTCCATCAATAACTTTCCCCTCAAAAGATTTTATAATTTTACTTCCACTACAAGCAGAAATATCTCATTAATTCACATTTCCAGATGGTTGGGATCTTAGGCTGCCCATAACTATCTATATGGCTCTAAACTCCCAGACCCTCAATTTTCTGGCAGAGATAATAATAGTGATAGCAATGACAATAGCAGCTAAGCATTTATAAAGGCACTGTTCTCAGGTCTTCACATACAATAAATAATTTGATTCTTCTGACCACTCAGCTAGGTATTATTATTATCCCCAGTTAGATGAAAACACTGAGGTTCAGAGAGGTTAAGATACTTGCTTAAGCTCACAGAGCTAATAAGTGGCAGAGCCAGGATTCGAACACACAAATGGGGACCATATTAAATGGCAATTGATATTGTTATTATCACAAATTATTCATTCATTCAACAAATAATTTATTAAGTACATATTCTAAAGCAGGCATTGTACAAGGACTTGGAAATTTAGTGGAGAATAAAAATCTGGTCTTTGTGTCTACAGCCATACCACCCTGAATGTGCCGATCTCATCTGATCTCAGAAGCTAAGCAGGATTGGGCCTGCTTAGTACTTGGATGGGAGAATGTCTGGAAATGCCGGGTGCTATAGGCTTTAAAAATAAACAAACAAACAAACAAATAAATAAATAAAAACTGAATCTTTGCACTAAATTATTCTAACCTGATCAGGGAAACAAGCAATTAAAGGATGAATAAACAAATCAATATATAATTGCAACTTACCATAAGTGCTATGAAGAAAAAGTACAAAATGTCTGACCACTGGCTGATAAAAAGGATCCAGCCATTGCAGGTGTTCAGGAAAGCCTATACCAGGCAGAAGGATCTGCACTGTGAAGGCTCCACACAGAGAGGACCTGGGGGCTGCTTGGGCAAGGGGGAAATTGGGATGAGCAAAGGTTGGAGACCTGGACAGGTGGCCAGATCATCCAAGATCTTGCAGGCCATGGTAAGGAGTTTAAATTTTACTCAAAATATAATGCAAAGTCCTTGAAAGTTTCGAAGCAGAGAATTAGAATGGTTCAGGTTATATTTTTCAAAGGTCACTCTGACTGTGATATGGAGAAGATAATGAGAAAGAGTCAGGAGTTGGAGAGAGAGGAGATCAATTAGGAAGTCATTGAAGTAGTTCAAATGAAAGATGATGGGATAGTAGCTGGGAAGATGAGGAGCTTCCAGGCAGAAAGCAGGAGGCCCTCAGATGCAGGCTGAAGCTGTACCAGAGGGAAGCTGGTGGAATTTCACAAGTAACTGATTGCCACAGAGATAGCTTGAGTAAAAAGTGAGGCCAGGATGACTCCAAGATCTGCACAAGAGAAATTCTCTAGCAGACTTCTTTAAATTTCACTGACCATTCCTGGCTGGAGGCTGGGAATGTGAGTGCACAGAAATTGGAGCAGAGATTGTTATGACAGGATTAGACCAATTCTGGTTCCACCCCTGGTCTGGGCATGTTGTCCCTGAACAAAGTCAAGGTTCTATGAACTAGGGAAGAGGCAGAGAACGGCTACTGCCTAGACAGCCAACATCTCCTGCCACGGAGAGATTTGGGAGGAAAACATCAAGAATTACGATTTAGATGTAGTAAGTTTCAAAACATCTGAGAAACGGCGTCACTTAGACCATTGGATATACAAGTCTGAAATTCAAAAGCAAAGTTTGAGCTTGATGTATTATTTTTAAGTCTAATATACTGTTTAAAATGGGCTGAGTTGCTGAGGGCACTTCAGATTTTGGAAATTGTTGAGAACATAAGTGGGAATCCAAATGGGGCACAAAGGACCACGAGGGCTTTAGTGAGTGTATCAGGATTCAACTTTACAACATGAGATGCGATTAACCTGCAGCCAGTCTGTCTGAGAACAGCTGAGAAGGAAGGGGGAGAGAACATGTGGCCCAGCAGTTGGGAGCCATCGATCGCATTAGTCAGCTGCCTGGGGGCTTTCAAATGGAGAGTGTTTAATTGGAAAGGCTTGGATCTTACCAGGGTATCCATGGGGACGTGAAAGGAGTGAACCAAGAATAAGATTGGGACAAAGGAAAGTACAAGAAAACTCTTCCATCATAGGTAATGATGCTCTGGGAAGACAGAAAACTCAGTGTGGCGAAGAGAGAGCCAAGCATACCCAGGGTGTGATAACGGGTACGGCTGGCTCGGAGTTAGAGAGACCCGGCTCTGACCTTGGGACAGTTCCTTACTCTCTTTGAATTCCAGTTCCTTCATTTCTAATGCACTGATTATGCCTAGTCTGGAGGCTTTTGATGAGGAAATGAGGTAATGTAAGAAACAAGACGAGTGGTGTTTCTCAATAAGGAAAGTATCAGCTTAGAGGTGTAATAATATAATACCCCAAGAATGGGAGAAAATTTGAATGTCTAACAATAGATTGACCCACTAAATGACAGACCAACTGCATTAAAAAAATGTTATGCAATCATTTTTAAGTATGTTGTAAAGAACAGAATTAATGGGGAAATATCTAACGTATAAAGTTATGCAAACAGGGCAGGATATAAAGTGCAGATAAATATGATTTTCAAAAAGAAAACACATACGTGAAAATGGTAACAGTGGATATAGTATATGGACTGAGAAGTTATATGAGATTTTGGTTTCATTTTACAAAAAAAACCCCACGAATTTTGTCATTTTTCTGAGAATGAATTGCTTTTATAGAACATGAAAAATTTAATTGGAGATAATAATCGTGAATGTTTTAATGTCACTGTGGTTGTTACCCTTATTAGTGTATTATTCTTATTTGCTGTTCCTCAAGTCCACCTCTGGCTTAGCCCCTGGGAAAATGGCAGCAGTCCAGCGGAACCGAAAAATGTGTACCTAGAGGAATTAAAAGGATTTTTCTTCATTTAATTCGGGTGGTTTTGATTGGCTGGGTGTGCCTGATCCTGACAGGAAGTAGATGTCACGAGAAAAGAATTTAACTCTTCGCAGCAAAAGTTAGCGGAGGGAGAGAAAACACCCGTGTGTGTTTCTCACGGATTCTGCCTGATGGTGTCAGACCAGCTCTCGCTCACAGCTGGTGCTGGCTCAGAGAGGAGAGGCCTCTGCTTGGGGCCACTCTGCTGCATGCGGACAGGACGAGCTGCAGGGACTCTCCGTGGTCCTTGACTCTAAAGCTGGCTTTGCCCCTGTTTCTCAACTGCAGGGGTTATTGTATCTGCCATCCTTCCCTCCCTAGAAAGTGAGCCCCTTTGGGGGTAGGGACTGTTTGATTTCTTTTTGTAGCCATAGGACCTAGGCTCAATTGATGTCTGTTGACTAAGTGACAAAGTTGTTATATTAAGTGGCTTTTTAAATGTCCCATCTGATCTTGGCAGTGAAGTTTGGGAACAGGGCCCTCCAGGGTATATTTATATGTGCTGTCATATTTCTGGAGAATACAACCTAAAACAAATATGGGGAAATGTTTACATCAACCTGGATGGTGGATACATGAATAGACCCACGTAATATCTATTTCTATCTCACTGAGTCTTGATTTCCTCATGTGCAAAATAATATCTATTTCATTGAGTTGTTTTGTACCTTGAACAAAGTGTTTTGTAAAGTTCTAAGCACATTTGTGTACTTATTGAATTTTGATTTTCTTTCAGCAAGGGGAGTAAAAGGTAGCGCTCATTAGTTGGTCTTTTAATTCTAATGTTAACAATGAACAATTTGATTTGAAGGATCTGACCACAGTCATCCCAGCTGTCATCTCACAGTGACCATGACCACTAATGACACATTTTTATTGAGAAAAGATTGGCTCCCAGTAGGACAGACCATAACATTGATCTCAGCCAATATCCCATCCAATGTTGGAAGCCTTCTATGGTAATTCGTGAAAGGGTAATTGACTGCCCATTCATTTACTGAACACCCACTATATGTTAGGCATTGTACCATGCACTGGAAATTCAGGGATGGGAAGACATAATCCCTGACCACAAAGAATTCACTGTCCAGTAGAAGAGACAGAGGCGGAGACGAATTATTACAATACAATGTGGTAAATACTAGATTAATAGCCCAGGGGAGGAAGTGAAACATCCACTGCACTTAGCCATGAAACATAGCTATTTCGTATTAGTAAAGAGGCCCATAGGTCTAATATACCTCTGAAGTTTAGGAAACATTAAGAAGGTCCTGTGTGCTGAAAATAAAAAGGTACCACCTTCACAAAGGATAATCTCATTTACAGAAGAAATAAAATAAAGCTAAATGAGTGGGCAATGTATACAGAAATGAATGTAAATGCAGAGGGAAAGTTCAGGAAGGGACACCATTGTCAAAAGGTTTACTTGGTAGGAGGAGAAGGTGATAGGAGAGTGATGAGAAGGATGTTCTCTTGTTACTCATATACTTCTGCGTTGTTTGAAGTTTTAAACATTGAGGATGTTTAAAACGTCATATATTGCTTATGTTATAATTCCATTATTATATAGGCACAGAAAACAGAAGGGAAGGAAAGAGTCCTCCCCAGATGTCCACATGGTTCACTCCCTCATTTGCTTCAGGTTCAAATGTCACTTTCTGAATATTCTACTTTAAATTGCCACCTCACCACCATTCAAATCCCTGTCCCCTTCTCTGGTTTATATGCCTTCAGAACTCTTACCACAAAAGGACACTCTATATATTTTACTTTTAAAAAAAAAATTGATTTGTCCATCTCTCCCAACTAGAATGTAAGCTCTCTGAGAACCGAAGTTGGTGTGTGTTGTTTCACAACTTGAAGCCCAGTACCCTGAACATGTGGCAGATGCTCTGCAGGCCGACCGCTGGGACTTAAGCGGCACTATGCTAACAGTGACTGTTTCCGAATGGAGGAATCACAAATCTTTTTCTCTTCTTTCTGCTACTTGGTATCTGTATTTTTGCGATGAGCTCAAATTGATCTGTTTCTAATACCTAAGAAAGCAATAAAGCATTCTTAATTAAAAAAAAAAAAAAGTTTACCTGGGAGGCAAGAAAAGGAGACTCCACTAGAAGCCACGATGGGAGCAAAAAGTCCCGGTGGAATCAGGCCAGGGAGGATGGGGGACGTCTCATGAGACACCTGGCAAAGTCCTTCCCTTATGACTCCTCTATTGCTTCCTTCTTTCCAGACACTGGGATAAATGCCTGGTCTAGAGGTCACTGGCTCACAAAGGATCTTTTGCCCTGTAGCTTTCCATTCCCTGAACAGCAGGGCCCAGAAACTTACCCTTATCTTTCCATCCAGCAAATGTTTTTATCTGGTTCCTACTTAGGTTTCAGCCAATTCTTTGCTGAAGCAACTTGGCTTCTTGTTTTCCTTGGGAACCAGACTCTTTATAAGTCGAAGCCATAAAAAGGATGAAATCCATTACCTGATACTTTTCTATTCAGCTATTCAAACCGTGCCACAGATGGAGGCCCTGTGTGCCATGCTCTCATTGTGGGTGATGGCATCTAAACTGAATCCTTTGAATAAGGCACATGTGAAAGTGAATGCTGAGGGGTTTTTTTTTTTCATTCTTTTTTTCTTTCTCCATTTGCATCCGATTCTATTCTGCATCTGATCCAGAGCCATTGTCTTGAGTGAACGATTGCCGAGACAGCTTGATCCTCTTCCCCATGTGCCCCCGAGGAGCAGCAGTGCAAGAAAGTGGTCACGTTGGTCCCAAAGTTAGGGGACTTGGAGTCTCATGATTGCTCTGCCACTAACTTGTTACATAATCTTAACCAAATTGTGTGCCGTCTCTTCGTCTCATTTCTTCATCTGCAAAATAAGTGTCTCTAAGGTGTTTCTGGAGTCACTGCCAAATCAGTTTTTGTTTAACTAAGGATCAACAGTGCCACCTTGTGGTACTCCTTGAGAGATCTTCAGTTTTTCTAGCCCACAGCCTAAGGCATTCATCCTTGGAGAAACAAGTCTTCCTTCCCCGACAGCCTACCCCATCAGTTTCATACCTCATCTCCTGTCAGATTCAGAAAAGAGCTTTCACCTTTTGCTCACAAGCTTCCCAGCCTCAATCCAGCAGATGATGCTAAAATCAAGGTAAAAGTAAAGACCACAGACCGCAGAACGATGGCATGTGTTTCTGTGGTGAAGTTCAAGGCTTGATGTGAAAGTGAGGGTTTCAGCCCTACGTGTCTTGCGTAGTTGACAGTGCAGCTTTAGAGCTGGACCTGAGAACAGTCACCAGGGTAGAAAAGGAGATTTAATGGTTTTTCAGGCTCCTCCTAATCTGTGAAACAATCGAATTCCAAATTGCTCTATGCCTCCATTTTCTTATTCATAAAATAAAGTTTTGCCACTGGAGCTGCCTTCAGACTCACAGTTTATTCATTCACTTATTCATTTATTTCATAGTTAATGGGCACCTTCCTAGTGCCAAGTTATGAGCCCTTATCTGTGCCAATGACACAACCTTGAAAAGACACAATCTCACCTTACCCTGTTCTAGTCCAATGGATAAAAGAGACAGAAAAACCTTCTATTACTTGCAGTAAGATAAGCTTTAAGGTAGACAATGTGTACACAACATGACATGGGGCCCAGAGACAGACATCTAACTGGGCTGGGAAAAAGGCCTTTTGGTAAAGGGTGGGACACTTAAATCCGGATCCTATGGAATGAGTAGAAGTTTGCCAAAAGAGTCACTCCAGCGAAAGGGAACAGGGTGAATATGAACACACAGACATAATCTAAATGCCCTATCTGAAAATCAAAAAACAAAACTCTCTTGACCCAACCCTGTCTCTTTCCAGATATCACCTTATTTGTCTATTTCCTCTGTGGCCAGACTTTCCAAAAGAGCAAACTTCATGCTCTGTCCTCTATTTCCTGCCTTCTTCTCAAACTTCACCTCATCCTGCCTTAGCTGCCACCCCTCGATAACCAACCAATGTCACCATGATACCTTATCCAAATGAGCCTTTGTTGTTGTCCTCATCTTACTTTCCTTCTCTTCAGTGTTCACCACAGAGAGGCACTCTTTCCTTCCTGAAGCACCTTTCGCTCTCGGCTTCCAGGATACTCACTTTCCCAGTAATGTCCCAGTCCACAGTCTGCTCCTTCTCAGTCTCCTGTGTCAGCTCCCCCTACTCTACCCAACATGAAATGTCTATTTCTTTGCACTCAGTCTTGAATTTCTTTTTTTCTACCTAGGGAATCTCATTCAAGCCCATGGTTTTAAATATTATGTATCAGCTTTTAAATCCAAACCTGACTTCTAAAATCCAGACTTCTCAATCATTAGGGTCTCAGCTTAAACGCTGCCAGAGGGCTGGGTGGCCTTCTTTGGCATTTTTCTTCTTTCTATCCACCTCCCTCTAGACTGAAAGCCTTATGTGGACAGATCCAGCTTTACTTTCTTCGAACTTGTACATTTAATAATAAGTATAGTACCTAGTGGGCACTCAAAAAGTATTTGTTGACTGAATGAAATATAAATAAACAAATTGTTTCAAATGACAGAAAGCTTTCAATTTTTTAAAAAATACTTTAGTCTCCAGTTCAAGTTCAGCCAGGGAAGCCTAACAGGGTGTCATATGCTCAATATTTCAGGATGTGATCTAACTTTAAATTGTTTCTTGATGCAAAGTGTCACCCTTTTCTAGGGATTCGTTCCCCCCACCCACCCACCCACACACACACATGCACACGTGTCTACTCTTCTCTAGTGTGAGATTTCCCCATGAAATCACACTGATGATCTTGATCAGAACATTTTATTCTCCTTGATTATTCTGAGTTTGCAAACTTCTTTACCTGTGGCCCTTAATGGCAGTTGATATTCTTTAAGGAAATACTGTAGCTGCAGCAGACCATATTCCAGTTGGTGGTGTTCACATTCTGGGTGCTTTTTTACCAGAACACACAATTCCAGGTGGGCAGGAGCTGGAAGCAGAGTGGTCCAGGCTATGGAAAAAGGAAAAACACTTCCGGCCTGGCTCCTCAGCACCCCGGCAAAGGGAAGCTGTGTGCAACATGCTCAGTTGAGAGAAACAAGGTACACTGTCCTTGAGGCGAACTTCAGGCTGAGATCCATTTCAACTTGAGGCCTCCAAGGCACAGAGTGGCACCCAGCAGCCGAAGAACCAAGAAATGGAACATCTTCATCTCTTCTTTAGTAGCAAGAACCTTTTTGGTCAGGGGGAACTTTGGTCACTGAGATGGAAAGTTGTTATTAAAATAAACTTCCAGCCACTTTATTCAGAAAGCTTTAGGAATGTTTATGAACAGGCCAAAATATTAATGGCCCAAAATCATTCACCTCTCTTTTATCTCTACAGAGTGACATTGGCCAAGTTACGCGTGCTTGCTTTCTGAGATAGAGTCCTAGCTCCACCTCTGATAAACTGTATGACCCCTGGACAAATTACTTTACTTCTCAGGGCCTTTATTTTCCCTTCTATAAAATGGGCAAAACGATGTTCTCACACAGGCACTATGAGGAATAAATCAGACAACATATGTTCAATGCAGAACATAATGTCCAAGACATAAAGGCCACTAGGTACAAATAAATACTTTTCTATCTTCTGCTACTTGAGTGGAGGAAAATGCGCTGTAGGTATAGACATTTTCCCTGGAGTACTTTCTTCTTGACTTGTTCAGACGAACATGGATGATTAATTCAGCAGCCTAGCTTGGGAGGGACTATCTGCCTTGGGTTATGTTTGTGGTTTCCAAGGCTGTCCGTCTAGTCCCTTGCTGTGTTTGTTCACCTTCATATCTTTACATTTAATTGAGTGCCTGGCATTTAACAAGTGGCCAAAATGTTTGCTGACTTGAATTGAACTATACCTGCACTGTTCAAAACGGTAGCAATGAGCCACTTTAAGTACTTGAAATGTGGCTAGTCTGAGTTGATCATGCCGCAAGTGCAAAATACACACAAGATTGTAAAGATTTATTACAAAAATGTAAAATATCTTATTAATAATTTTTATGTTGATTACATGAAATGATAATATACTACATATATTGGGTTAAGTAAGATATGTTATTAAAGCTAGTTTCACCTGTTCTTTAATGTGATTACTAAGACTTTTAAAATTACATGGATGGCTTACAGATTGTATTTCTACTAGACAGAGTTAACTAGAAAACAGGCCACCAACTGGCTAAAAGATCACTGAATATATTTCAGACTTCTCTCTCTGGGCCTCCTCGCTTGTAAAGGATGTGAAGTTCTATCAGGTGTCTCCAGTTCTGGCATTCCGTGGTTTTATGAACTTTAGGCTACCGTTTCTTAAGTATGAATATGCATTAATTTCTGCCGTGGGCCCAAAAGTTCTACATACATTATCATTTAATCTGAATAATAAATGTAAGAGGGAAGAATGATTCTCCTCACTTTATAAATGAAAAAGAGAAACCCCGCACAAGTTAAGAGACCTTTGTCCCTCTCCTGTGGTTCTTTGTAAGAATTTCTAACAGAAAATGTAATTCGGGAGTTGATGTGGGTGCTTCTGCTCAGTGTTCCTTTAGATGTATTTCCTTATTTGGAAGAATCATATATCATCAGAATCATTGTAAAAATGTATGTAAGAGGCTCCTTGAAGACTGGAGAGAAACCTCGGGGTGCCTCTCAGGTTTAGTAGATCATTGACACCCAGCAGTAAAGCGTTGGGAGCCTTCTAAGGAGAGAAGATCAAGAGCTGCTGGAGGTTAATTGTTCACCAGCTTCAGAAGATATGGCTGGGAGGCTCGCAGGGGGAGTGAAACATTGACCAGTTCTGATTTAGATGCAGGAATGTGTCAGGGAGGCACGGAAAGGTCAGGGGGAGCAGTCGGCACCTGAGACAGCTCCCATGGGCAGAATTCCTCTCCCGAGGACAGGAGGGGAAATGGGAATGTGCTCAGAAGGGGAGAACAGGGCCTCTGGCCTTAAAGTGCACTTACTTTGCCAGCTCCTACAGCCACTTACAGGGCCTGCTGGAGAAAAAAAAATGGTGAGGTCATGTTTGACTTTTTCAACACCCCCAAATTCTACTAAATTTTGGAGAGCTAGGAGCATGGGGAGGGGTAGGAAAAACAACGATGAATAAATAAGATACTGCCCTTGCCTTGGAGCCAAACTGGAAAGTGCAATGACTGAGCTTGAAGGCTCTTGGGCTGGGGTTCAAGTGTTGGCTCCACCTAGTCGGGTAATCTAGGCAATTTTCGCTACCCTCTGAGTCTCAGTTTACTCAACTGGAAAAGAAAAATAATAAAATCTACCTCCAAGTATTATTATAGTAATTATATGATAATGAGAAAACTCCTGACTCCTAGTTCGATCAATATTGAGTTTTAGAATAGGAAAGACAAAACCATTGTTTAAAATGGTCCAAGAGCTCCCTGCAGCCTCTAGGGGAGGTTCAATCTCTCTTCCCTCTGTGATCTGGTCCCAGCTCACCTCCCAGTTTCCCTCCTGCCCCTACTTCCCCACTCCCATTCCACCCGTGACGACTTCTGATCTGTGACACTTTTAGAACCAACATCCTGGATGCTGACGCCCAGCATTTCATTCCTTAGTATTTTCTGCCACCTTTAAGTCACCCGAGGGAGATGACCCCCTCAAAAGCTCCCCTTTAGCTCAGCCTACCTAACAATTCTGGCCCTTTCCTCGGGTGAGTCCTTAGTCCACTGGGGCCGTGCGTGATCACCACAGACATCACTTGACAAAGAGCACGTTGCATTTCTCTCAAATTTTCTTAGAACACAAAACAAAAGTTTGCTGGCTGGCTGCCCGTGTCTGTTATGTAGACCAAGATTAAATTTCTCTTGGACTAGTTTTCAGAGCCCGGGGACGCTGGACTGAAAAGTGATTTACATTTTCTCTTGGCAGGGAGTTACCCAAGTGGGAATTGCCTTGAAAAATAACTGTTTCCCTGAAACTCATGCGTGTGTGTGCACACACACATATCCACACACCCTGGTCTGGTCAGGCTGATAAGCACCATCTCATTGGTTGGTAAGCTTCAGAAGTAGAAAATCAAGAGTCAGGAAAAATGGTGTACAATATGACAACCTTAAAACATGACTAAGGTTTAAATTTGATTCTGAACCCCAGATAAGAAGGGAAATGCAATCAGGCAGGCAGCTCTTATTGTTAGAAAGGAGAGTCTTCTTGGGAGTATTGGGGCAATTACCATAATACCTACCAAACACTGAGCCTTCACTATATGCCAGCAGCACATTTAGTGCTTACCACAACCACACAAATTAGGTTTTTCTTTTACGGTTGAGAAAATTCAGGCTCACTGAGGTAATGACTTATGTAAGCCTTCCTAGCTAGTAGGTGTTGGAGCCTGAATTACTACCCAAGTATGTCTGGCTTCAGTTATTTCCCCACACGGTCTTCCCAGCTTGTGACAGATACATCTTCGACAATGTTTTCACAGCAAATATACTACTTTATATGGCTGTTTGACCTTTAGTAGAAATTTCAAGTCTTTGGGGTTTGTTTGGTGTCATGTTCAAACCGAAAAATAGTTGGCTGACTGAGGCTCGGAGCTTTGCCCCATCCCCTCCCCCATTAAAAAAATATAAAACGAAACATTTATTGGGTTCATCACATTAGGTGCCTCATATTCATTTCTCTGTTAAACCTCACAACAATTGTGTGACTTAGAGTCCTAATAAAGGGTCGTTGGTTACCAGTAACAGGACCCGCATGAAATAATTAAATATAGAGGGACGCGTCACCATACAGAATGTATATCTGAGAGAACTTAAAGGCAAGAAGTGTGGCTGGGCTTCCGAAGAGACTCGGTGCAGGAGCTGGGAAGTCAGAAGCCAGATGACTGGAGCTACTTCCCCGGGGAGAACTGTCTGTCAGTCGCGCCTCCCCCTGCACCTCCACGCTAGGTCGACCCTCCTCATTTCTGAGTACAAGGATGCCATTGAGGTTATGCACCCAGCCTTTGCTGAGTGAATTTTACGGGTTCGGCATGGCCACATTAAGCCATGTTTATAAAAAGCTGATGTGTTGCTCTTCCTCAGCCATAAACTCATCCACCCTGACCTGGCTCTGAAGTGAGACAAAGAAATGGGAGGTGCTAGTTGGGTCCCCTCAAACTTCAACATGCAGTCAAATAGTGCTACCCAGTCATGGCCTCATCCTACTTCCCAGACCAAGGATTAACAGAACCTCTGGATTCTTCCCCAAATTCCTTTGAGATTTTGACTGACTTAACTTGGGTCAGTCCACCCTGGGTCCAATCAGCTCTGCCAGGGGCCTGGAGTCATGAGGTATGAACAGGCACGAGAGTTGTTGGAGGAAGAGAATCGGGGCTGAGCAGAAGCCTCCAGGTTTCTAGTAGAGGTAGGTGTTGTCATTTTCTTTTTACCAAGGAGGAAATTGCATATTAGGGAGAAGACGGTCTCATAGCTAATCTCAAAGCTGAGATTCATGCCCAGGTCTGATTGACCCTCAAGGCCATGTTTGTAACCAAATACTTTGAATAGGGTGCCTGGAGTCATCTAAATTATTTTGACGGTAGCACTAAGAGCAAGGCAGAGCTAAGATTTTACCTTCCACTTTTTAGTGACATCTCCTCTCCTTTCTCTTTCTGGACTACTCTAGAAGTGTAGGGCCGCATAGACTAAGAAGCTTGCTATACGTGATGCCAGAAATTCTCCACTGTGTGTCCTAAATCACTTCACCTTAACCTTTTTGATCAGATTCAGCTTTTTCATCCATTGAACAATTATATATATGTTAATATATAACACATGTGCTTACTATATTTTAATACATAAAGCATGCATAAATAGGCATATAATGCATCATCTTATGTATTAATGTATAATATATGTTTATTATTATATCGATAGATATACTGGACATCTATCATATGTGAGGCACTGCGCTAAGTAATTAACAATACAACAAATCCTACCAGATGCTTAGTTTCTGGTAAGTAAGAAATGCAAACTAAAACTAACTACTCGGAGGTAATGTTCTCCTGCTCTCAGATTGCCAAAAGTCCAAATGTTCTGCAAGACATGTAGGGGAGGCCAAGGGGAAACAGGTACGCTCGTATGTTGCAGGTGGGAACATAAAGGGGTACAACTCCATGGAAGGCAATTTACCAAAATCTTTTAAAATACAAACTCACAGACCCTTTGTACCAGCAGTTTGTTCTAAGAAGTGGTACTTCAGGTGTTCTCACACTCATTAAAAGTAACATACATATGACTGTTATCGTTGCAGCATTCCTTATAATAGCAAAAGATTAAAAATAACTTAAATGATCATCAGCATAGGCCTGGATCAACCAGAGAGTGAAACACTGGGCATCAGTGACAAATAGGAAGTTTGCTAAGTTCTGAAATGGGAAACTGCAAAGACATATTGGTGAGTAGAAGAAGCAAGGTTCAAGATGGTATGTAGAGTGTATTCATGTAATAGTAATGATAGTATAGTAACATGAATAGCATTAGTGATAGTATTAGTTATATACTAATATAATAAAATTATATAATAGTATTAGTAATACTAATAATTATGTAATGTGTGTTTGTGTGTGTGTATATGTGTGTGTGTGTGTGTGTAAAATCTTGTATTGGCATTTAACAAAATCTCTGAAAGATTTTAAAAACCAATGTAAGGGCTTCTCTTTTTTTAAATGTATGTGGGAAACCAGGCAAATGGGAACAGGGATGGGAATAAAACTTTTTACTGTATATCTTTTAATAATTTTTGAACCATGTGAATGTATAATCTATTTGTAAATTGAAATAATTTAAAAAACAACAGTGCTGTGAAGGCTCAGGCGCCACAGGAGCTGGTAACAGGGAACGTGACTGACTTAGTCTGCAGAGAAAGTCCCGGAGGAGGTAACTTTTAAACTGAAACTTGATGGATAAATGGACAAAGGGGCAAATAGGTGAAGAATGGCTGTCCAAGAAAAGGGAGCCCATATACAAAAGCCCTGGGGAGGGAAAGAGCTTCACA
Organism: Pteropus medius; assembly: GCF_902729225.1. Classification (NCBI taxonomy): domain Eukaryota; kingdom Metazoa; phylum Chordata; class Mammalia; order Chiroptera; family Pteropodidae; genus Pteropus; species Pteropus medius. The sequence continues at coordinate 14,084,297 of NW_024352784.1, forward strand.
TGCAAGAAATGGAAACATGTTCATTCCATGGATGGATGCAGATGCGAGAGATACAAGGGCGTAGGGAGACGAGGGGAAGCAGTAGCTGAATACAAAGTTAGGGGCCAAATTTGCTGGCCGTGTTACAAAATTTGGACTTTATCCTACAGGCAGTCAAAAGCCATTAAAAGGGTTTAAGCAGAAAAGTGATGGGATCAAGGTTATGTTTTGAATAGACTACTCTGGAGCCTATGAGGAGAAACAACTGGAGGAAGCAGGAATGGATGCTGACAACTCTTTATATCTGACAAACTGCTTTAGAGAAGTATTTGGTGGTTTCTTATAAAGTTAAACATACACCTACCCTATGACCCGGCAGTTTCATTCTTAGGTATTTATCCAAGTTAAATGAAAACATATGTTCACAAAAGTATTCGTACAAGTATTTTTATAGCAGCAGTATTTGTAATAGCAAAAATTATGCCCCCAGAAACCCATAAATTTCTATCAAAAAATGAACTTATGAGTAAATCGTGGTGCATTTATACAATGGAATACTACTCAACAATAAAGAGGAAGGGACTCCTGATACACACAACATAGATGATTTTTAAATCCATAGGAGGAAAAAAAAGACACAGAAATATATATACTGTGTGATCCATTGCTATGAGATGAAATCCATGCACAGAAAAAGTAATCCACAGTGGTAGAAATCAGAAAGTAGCTGCCCGAGGGGAAAGAGCAATTGACTGGAAAGAAAAATGAAGGAACATTCTGGGGTGATGGAAATGTTTTATATCTTGTTGTACATAGCAGTTACGCAGTGTGTATAGCTGTCAAAACTCATCAAAGTGAACAGAGACTTATGCTTTTTATTGTATGATAAGTATAGCTCAATTAAAATAAGAAAAAAGAAAGAGTGGACACTGAGAAAGGTAGGAGGTGTTACAATAATTCGGGAGAAGGGTGAGAGTTGTCTTGCGGCCTACCATGGGGATGAAATAAAATGTGTATAAAAGGGCAAACTAGAAAGCTCCAAGCAAACCATAAAGCTCTATACAACCCGAGAAGCCCCATACAGAAGTGAGGATTTACTCTAACTTAACCCATATCAAATTTTGGAGGTAAATGTGGACCATCTGAATGGCCCTGAGGCAGCCCTGTTTGTTTGCAGTGAAGGGATTGGGGTAATTAATCATGATCTTCTTGTTGTTTTGTCACCATCTGTCAGGAAATGGATCCAATGGCTGCTGAGATTCATCAGAAAACTTGATCTTGGGGCAAAAGAAAGTGGGGGAGGGCAGGAACTGCTTTTGCCAAGGATAGTTTTCTGCTGAAAACTGGGCTTTCCTCAACAACAATAAAAAAAGGCATTCAGCTGCTGGTCTTGAATCTCGAATTTATTTTTATTTTTTTTGAATAATTAGGATTTGAAGGATACCGAAAAAAAAAGAGAAGTGGAATGTCAGTTCCCGAGGCAGGGACCATAATGAGCAGTGACACGGCCACCCAGCCTTTGGGAGAGTTTGCTGGGAGCCAAGAGTGTGGGAAACACACGTGTGCTGCTTGAAGCATCTGCCTCTGAGTGCGGACAGGTTTGGAGAAACAGCTGTACGGAAATCAGTCAAAAGCCATCTGACTAACTGGTCACTCACCATTTAAGTGATTCAACTTTTTTTCATGTGTTCTTTTCAATGTTAATACATTTCTAATTATTTGCTTTAATTTAATGTTGATTCTCCCAACCCCCGCCCAAAACCAAGTTCCATGAGCAGACTCAGCTGGATCTTGCCTATCCACACCAATGAACGCTGTACATCCTGGCACTGTACTTGAGCCCTTTGATCACAAATAAAAGACCCCCATGCACGAGGCACAGTCTTAGATTCCCTGACTTTCAGACGTAGATTGAAGATCTTATTGAGAGCTACAGTGGACATTGGTCATATTTTTATTATCGGTCTCTGTCATCCAGTTTCTCTTTCCTTCTAAGGGCTGGTTTGTCTTGGTGTGAGGTAAGACCTTCCACATTGCAAATAGATAGGATCTCTCTCCCCCAGATCCTCTGCCCTGGCACAGTCTGAGTGTAGGCTGCTGAATTGGGTTCAGCCCACCCAGTGGTCTTCCTTGGACCTGGGAGTCTCCGGGGAGCAGTACAAGCACATGAGTGTGGTTGGTGTCATCCATGGAGACAGCTGGAAGTCATTTGTTCAGAAGTAGCAGAATCGGTATGCTGACCAAACTGCTCCTGCTAAGGCACCATTGCTGTGGTTCCTTTGGCCTTACCCTCTGACTCTTCACGTCTGGATGAGAAAACTGAGGTCTAGGACTTGATATGACATGTCTGTGTTAACACAACAAATTGTGATCTGGTTCAAAACTCAAACCTAGGTCTTTGCACTCTCCTCACTGCTTCCTTCCCAGTTCGGGAATCTCTCATAATTGCCATCCATTTCTTAGCCTAATTTTCTCTGTCCCCCAATATCTCTCCAATAAATTCCCTTCTCTATAAGTTAGCCAGAGTCTGTTTTCATCGCTGACACACAGGAGAGACACACAATCAGAAAGGAGAGGTTTCATTTGCCATCTGAAGCCTTCGCAGAGAGGCTCTCAAGCTGTAAGTAGCTCAGACACTCAGATCCAAGGCTTTGCTTTGGAGGACTTGGGGTAAGAGAAATGAAACAGGAAGGGAGAAGGGACAGGACCATGTGTTTCCCAGCTATTCTGTTCTAGGACCAAGGAGGCAGCCATGGTCAGCACAGGCAGAAGCTCTAACAGATGCCAGGATCTGCACTAAGCACTTGTCCTTGTGGTAACAACACGGGGAGGGAGGTGCGTCCACATCAGAAATGGAAAGACTGAGGGTGATGAGGCTGAGAAACTCATCCGTGAACACACAGCTCATGAGTGGCAGAACTGACATCTGAACCAGATCAGATTCCTAGCCAGATCTGCCCTCTCCGCCGTAATAAATTTGTCGAACAATGGTGGGTAAAGCTGTGTGCCTTTTTTGCTTTTTATATTCTGAATTCAGAGTTGTAGTCATGATTTGGAATGAGTTCACCTGAGCATAATGCTGTGACGAGATCATTGGATTGTGTATTTATTTATTTTAAAAACATGCGGTAGAAAACTTTACTGAGCCCATGGAAAGCAGAGCTGGAGGCGCGTCAAAGCCTGTTTTGATTTAAATGGAATGGATCCAGCTTGAGTGTAAATTTGAGACTGTGTTTGCTTGTGTTACACTCTATTTTTTCAAATTACTTTCATATGTCTCATTTCATCTATTTCCCCCACTTCTGGATGAGAACACTGAGGTCTGGGATTTGAAATGATATGTCCATGTTCACACAACAAATTGTCATCTGTGCCGAAACTCAAACCCAGATCTTTCACTGTACCCCCACTGTTTTCTTCCCAGTGCGAGGATCATTATCATTCCAGCTGAGTTTAGCAAAGTGATTTGGATTGACTCATCCTGATAATTTGATTTAGCCTCCTGGCATTATTCAGGTAAATATTAGTTCCACATCTCTTTCCAAATACATTCATTCTCTCTCTCTCTCTCTCACCCTCTCTCTGTTATTTCTTCATCTATTCCCCTGCTGTCCTCCTCCTCCCTCATCCCTCATCCCTCTTCCCTTTCTCTGTTAATCTCCTTTCCTTCTCTACTTTCTTCCCTTCCTTTCCTCTTCTCACAAACACATTTGTTTTTCTTACATGGGGATGGTATCATGTTGACAGGGAGGGTGAAATGAGAAGTTTCTTTTAAGTCCCTGGAAGCAGAATATTTTCTTATGGATTTTTTTTTATTGTTTGTACTGTTTTGCCAGGCTAAAGAAAAAAGACTCTGAGGTCCCCTTATCTCAGGCCAACCAGAGGATACCTTCAAGTTTTTGTTTTTGTTTCCAAGCTGGTTCCTTACAAATGCATCCAGAAGGTCACTCACAGGTCCCCAAGATAGTGGTGGGTGATCAATCACATCCAGGACATCAGCATCACAGAAGATAATCTCATGAATGGGAGGATTTGGGGAAGGTAAAGGGGGAGCCTGAGCTGTCGTAGAATTGCAAGCTAAGTAAGGGTGATCTGATGGATGGCTTTCTGCAGAAGTTCTCTTGGACAGGCACAAGTAGATTCTAGCTCCAGGGACTGCTCTTCCTCTCTGATATTTTACTCCAGATAAATAAATATACACTTACATAAAAGGTTCAAACATTTCCCAGATAATTTGATAATTGCTACTCAGCGAGATATAAAGACTCTGTTTAGGAGCTCTCAGAGGGCTGGGTCCATGTGGGGTCCCCAGGCAATCCCTTCGAAGCCAACAGAGGGGACTCCAGTCCTGACTTTGCCAAGGACAAGCTTTGTGAGCTTGGGCAACTCACCTCATTTCTCTGAGCCTCAGTTTCCTCAACTATAAAATAAAATAATGAATTAGTTTATTTTTCAATGAAAACTTATTAAGCATCCATTTTTTTACAGGCTTTGTGCTAGGAACTGAAGATTTCTCTAAAAAGATGGACCCAGTCCCTGCTCTGGGGAGCTCAAAGTTTAATGGGGGAAAAGATGTGTACTGAGGGAAAATAATAATACTATAATATTTTTAGGGGCCCTAATGGCACTATGTGCAAAGTGCTGTGGTAGAAACAAGGTGGAAACAACTTGGCCTAGGCGCTCATCTTTAGGATTCTTTCCAGCCCTTAAAGTCTGTGAGTGTGGCTTGCTTGTTTTGTTTTTGATCTGCTTTTCGCATTAGTGTGTTTCGCATGTTCCTGATTGGTTGTTTTCAAATCATTGTTGTCATTATCAGCCACTACCAATTACTTCGTCTCATACTGTTTAATTGGCCTGACGATTTTAAGAGTTAGATATCATGATCACCATTTTCAATATAAGGACACAGAAGCTCAGTAACCTACTGAAGCTCACACCACTAGGAAGTTACATAACTGGGGTTTCAATCTCCAACTGTCAGCTCCAAAGCTCATGCTGTTTCTGATACATGGTGCTGCTTCACTATATGCAGCCACTCGAGACCAGCAACTTAATTTGCAGAATCAATTGCAAAGTAAAAATATGTGGCCCTTTGTACAAAAGTGATCAAGAACTGCAAGAGAGTAACAACAGAACACTGAAAAAAGCAAAAGGCTTTTCTAAACATGGGGACATGAATCACTGCCCATGTTGCGCACCCACGAGGCCTGCCCTGCCAGCCACAATGCAGGTGCCATCTCCCATCAAGGAGCAAAGGCATCATAGCAATTGGCAGGCCTAGACCTCAGAGGCAGAATTCTTCCAGTGGTCGTGCTTCATGCCCAGATTTCCTGGTGTTACCCAGAGGATTCGGTGTGGGCCTCTTGGGCAGAACTTGTGGGCACTGCGAAGTAGCTTTTCCAGAGTAGGAATTTTTTTTTTTAATGTGGGAAAAAGTATACAGTCTAGGCTGACAAGGGTTCTGACCACACCCTCACCTTACATTTAGAATCTGAGGAGGGGGACATTAATGCAGAACAAATGGGACACAGTCAAAAGCCTCTTAGCCTTTCCTTTTAAATTGCAGACCAGACCTTTAGGTGTGCCCTAACAAAAGGCAGTGGAGAAAAAGCACCAAGGGCTTTTTTGCAACTGCTGGTCTATAAACCTCCCTCCTGAAGCACTCAGAAGGGTGTCAGCTTCTGTTGACCCAGTAGAGATAATGGTCACCATTTCAGTCAACGATTTCTTAATCAGTGATATTTAATCTTTTCAAAGCATGCACCATCTCCCCCGAAAAAATCATATATGTATACACAAAATATTTTGCATACAATTATAGACTTCTTGCACTGACCTGGGTTTTTTAAAACCCTGCTTTAGAGCATAGCTCTTCCAATTACAGAATTCTACAATGTTAGACCCAGACAGAAACTTGGAGATTATTTTTGTGAAACCATCTTATTCCTCAGCGGGTGAAGGCTGAGGTCATATGGAATAATAAATGGTTCTGTACATTTTCAAAGACCTATTCTCCTGATTGTCAACTCTACCCTTGAACTAGTTGCCCCAAGTCCTAATTTGCTCCTATCAAAACATTTAGCCAAGTGGAAAAATCTAATGCCACAGATGTCAGAACATCAGTGAACATTTATAGTGCACCTGGACAAACTAGGGCGTCAGGTACAAGAACAGTTCTTGTCCTTGAAAAACTCACAGATGTCTAGGAGAGAGACACATAGAAACAATAGAATGTAATAGGACACATGCAATTATAGAGCATTTGAGCTAGGTTTAGAGGTGACATACAAGAGGGCACCATCAGCTCTGCTTGGTTGGATCACGTGAGGCTCCCAGGAAAGGAAATGCTTACACGGGGTCTTGATAAATGAGCACAGGGCCGTGGAAGGAGTCTCCTGGCCAAGGAGACCAATATGTATAGAGGCAGAGAAGGGAGATACAGCAGGAGGAATTGGTGTGAGATGAGGCTGGAAGAAAGGAAAGGGGGTCAGATACTAGGGGCCTCGGATATTACACTAAGGGGTTTGAACCAAAGGAAGAACAGCAGCCTGAATGATGGATTAAGGAATCTCTTCCTGAGGATGGTGCAAGGAGGCAGATACCCATCTGCCCCGGATGGATTTCTGCCGGGTGGGGGCGGGGATAAAGATGGGAACAAGCAGACTCTCTGAGATCTCTATCTCCATGTTCTTTAAAAAAATCAGCTTCAGCCAAACACTAGAAAACATATAAGAAGGGCCCTATAAAGCATTCAAAAATGATGAGCAATAAGCCTAAAATATATCTTTAAGATGTCAATGAGATTTATTCACCAGAAAAATATTATTCTTCTCCACTAAGATGGCTAAATGGGAGGAGGCCTTCTCACAATTATAAATTACTTTCATTAAAAAAATGTTTTAAATTTAAAAACCTGACCCCAGCTTGATATATTGATGTGTTTTCTCTGCAAAGTCTCACATTTTTTCATTCATTCTTAAAACTGAACCAGTTTAACCCTGGGTGGTAGGCTGGCTCTGAGTAAATATTAATCAAGAGAACACCTCCAGAAAAACATAAGGATGCTGTTTCCATGTCATTACTTAGCATTACTAGACAGTATGGGCATTAAGAAGTACTCGGAAAGGGTGTGTTTTCTCTCAAGCAAATGCATAAATAATAAAAAAAAAAATCTCATTACTGGGACTCTATGGAGTGGAGAAAACATTTTTCACTTGTTCACCACTAGGTGTCATAAGAACCCCGTTTTAAAAAAAAAACAAAGCTTCAAAATTGGCTGACCTACAGAAAACAATTCCCCCTAGTGTTCAGATTGTTGGATTAAAAATATTTTTGAGTAAAAGTTGCAAATGTTTAGATGTCATCTCTTGAGTAGCTTACATAGTGGTTATAATTCCTCGGGCTATCTGCAAATAAGATGGACCATAGAGAATCACAATAAATATATTTTTATTGAAATATCCATAGTAAATGCACATCATACAGGAAATTCCATTGCATTTACACCATTTATTTAATAAAAATAATCTCTGCGATTATTTGCATTTATTTCTGAAGGAGGATGTTTTTCCTTCCTCAGAATAAGTTCAGGAAATGGGTGAAGTGTTCAGGAAGTTAGCTAAACGCTGATGTAAATCCAAAAGGAAGGTCTGTTGTTTAAAAAAAAAAAAGCACTGAAAAAGCTAGGAAGTGTTCCTCTCTTTAACTTATGGAAAATGTTATACAGAATTTCTGATTTAAAAGGAAGAGGACTAGGAAAAATGTGTGTGCCCGTGATACCTTTTTCCGTAGATCTGGTTAGGCAGCTCAGGCTTACTGATAACAGTAGCTGGCAAAGAAAACTGTGTCAAGAAATAAAATCTAGGTGGGAGATGTGACTGAGATTAAGTTTGTACTAAATTAAACCCTTACTATGGAATTTGTATCAGCTAGTCTAGAAAGTATGTCATGATTGAAACTCTGTGTCTGCAAGAGATGATGGGGCCCCTTAGCACTACATAAACAGCTAAACACGATGCTCTCCTCTCCAGGACCCTGTCCCTTCCAGGCATCAACAAATGGTGTCACGCTGACGTGAGGACTGTGAGGGAGAGAATCTCACTCAGGGAAACCCGATCTCTCCAGACGTGTTTGGCCAGGGTTGCAATCTTTCTCCTCCCTGTGGTGCCGAGGCAGTTATTTATCTGTGCTTGCAGTGTAGGGAGTATGCTATATCAGGTGTACAGAGCAAACACAAAGCTTCTTGCCTCTGAAACACTGGCAGTTTAGAAAGCAAAGATTCAGCTCATTGAACAGTGCCATGGAGGATACAGTTTGCTGTGGTTCTGAAAATCACCCCTTCTTTTCCATCTCTCTGCCACCACCTTCCTTCAGGCCTTGATGCTTCCCATCCAAACCAGTCTGCATGCCTCCAGCTTGCCTTCTCTCCGGCTCACAGTCCACAGCCAGCACGGGCTCTGTAGGACACCAACAGGAATATGAGCCTTCCTTGCCCTCAGACTTTGGCCAGCTCCCCTGTGCCTGGCACAGGAGAGAGTACAATCTCCAAGGCTTTTCATAACTTGGCCTCGGCCCACCTTCTCTCCACTCCAAGAATCTTAGGCTCCAGTTACATGGAATGACTAGCCGCCCCACAACTCCCCACAGTCAATCCCCAGCCAAGCTGATCACACATTTATTCCTTTCACTCTGGGTAAGTGAGGATTACCCATGCACTCCTTTTAACTTCCATAGAAAAGACTCTTTGGATTTACAGAATTATGACATGAAAGAAGCAAGAGAATGAGGTTCAGAGGACACAAGGCAGATGCACCTACACAAACCACCTACTTGGTGCAAATGTTATAAATCCACATGTGTGCTAGAAAAGATGTTCAGATGGGCGCAGTTAGCTGATCTGACAATTAAATGCCTCCAAAGGCACACCACGAGTAAATTTTAATTTTTTATTTTCTATATATTGAATCAGAGGGTGTTTTTAGCAAGCAGATCAAGTCTAAAAGAGTCATGGTCTCTGGCATCTACCCCTCCCCCCTTTTTGCTCTTCCTCATGCTCTCACTACACATTTACCTGTTGAGGCAGATGTGTACTTTTGGGGGATCAAATATTGAGATGATAACTGTTTAGGAAATGCTTTCCCATTGCACTTGTTACTCAGAAGCCATTCAGTCCAAGCTAAATCAACAAGCCCCTGGAACTTAGGTTAGGAAGCAATTACATAATAAATATGATAGGACTAGTAGCGCTGACCCTTAAAGGTTAGAGGGGGCATGTGGTTTGCTGCCACCGACTTCTGGAGGGAAAGGTTCTATCTTATTTATACTGTTGTCCCCTACAGTGCCCTCCCAGGACAGTGGCTGGCACATGATGGGCCCTCATTCAGCTATTCAACAAATATTTACTAAGCACTAGAGAATTCGTTTTTCCAAGTTTGGAGTTTTAAGCTCGTTAATAACATCTGAATTCTTTCTCTGTTCTGTCATCTGCACTTTTGGACTCTCAATCGGACCTTGTCTTTTGAGGTTTTTTACAATTATCTCTCTCTTTTCCCAGTATTCTACGTACAGTAGGTTCCTAGCAAATATTTGTTGGAGAGGAGGAGGAGAAAAAAGGTTGAAGAGAGAAGATTTAACATTAAGCAACACAGAGGGTAGGCGATCATCCTGAAATCCATCTTTGAGGCCAGAGAATTTTCTCTGAGGCCATTGTCCTAGCATCTTTCCAGAAAGTCTTGCCTATGTAATGGCTCTTATTGTCACCTTCGGTTTCTTTCCTATTTGGTCGCATTTGTCACCATAGCCCATCAGTTTTCCCACCTAACAAGGCAAAACCTTCTCTCCCACCTATCCTACCTTCCTTTCGTCCACAGATATTCCTGAAACTCATGTTCTGTGCCAGGCACCCGGGACACACAGATAGGCAACCTCGGGGAGTTCAGTCTAGTGGGGAGATGAACACATGAACAGACCATTACGAACAGCTTAATGAAAGCTCCCGGAGTTGAAAGCACAGAGGCTTAAACTTAGCTATGGCCAGAAGGAAAGGGAGGCAGGACATGGCAAGTGGGAGGGTCAGGGAAGTCTTCCCAGGACAAATGACCTAAGATTTCAATCTTGAAGGAAGAATAGACACAACGTAGTTGCAGAAAGACGGAAGGAGATTCCAGGCAAAGGGAAACACGTATGCAAAGGCAAGGGAGTAAGAGGAAAGCATGGAACTAGGACAGACCTTCTCTGTGACTTATCGATTCCATCTCATTGCTTTATACTCTACCCATTTACCTCATATCAAGTGAAATGATGCAACCCTCAGGCATTTTAGAAAGTGTAGAGGGCCAATCATTTAATCTCTTAAAGAGAAAGGCATTGATAATGTGGGCTAGCTAAGAGATTAAGCAGGTTCTTGGGTAAAAACAGGATTAGACGCTTATAAAAACCCACATGGAAGGCTGATGAAAATCAGGCAATTCATGTGAAACTAAGACATTTTTTTATTCTCTTTCCCTGGGACTTTGAGAAGTTGGAATTCTTTGCCTTGTGGTCAGGTAAATTCATGGGTTCTCTTAGCCTGAGGATGAGATGGAAGAAGTGGACAGAATTTCAGGTGGGGCCACGGTCCATTTTGAAAGTCTTTTAGACAAGACTTTTGCAGGTCCAACATTTTCTAAACATTTAGCGAGATGCTCCCAGTCCTATGACCCAGCTGCACTGTGAAGGAAAACCAAGGAGAGGACAACGCCCTTCCCTGAGTGTGGGTTATTTCTGTTCACAGAATCTCAGAAGACAGGAGGCCAAGGCTAGCCTCTTTAGTCAAGTGTCAGCTCAACTAAAATTATGATTACATGTAAAAGCTAAAATGGGAAAGAGAAAAAAAATCGGTTCTCAGAACTGAAAGGCTAAAAACCCTTGGGCCACATTCCAGTCAAGGTCCTGGCCGGGCACACAGAGCTCCCCTTGCGGGTGGTGGGCAGGAGACTAGCCAAGACCAGTTCAAATTAGTTGAGTGTCAGGGATCATGGGGTTTATTCTAGAGGTGTCCAGCTTATAGATAAAGAAACTTACCAGAGTGATTATGCTACATAATCCTTAAAAAACAGAAGCTCATGGCCAGGTCCTGTTATTGAGAGAGAGTTGCCTGCTGAAACATTTATCCATCCCCAGTGAACTATTTGCAGGAATTAAAGAAATCAGAGGAATAAAAGCAGTATTACTTTCCTCGGGCTGTCATATTAAAAAAAAAAAAAGGGTGGCTAGAACACACAGTTCTGGAGTCTAGAAGTCTGAAATCAAGGTTTTGGCAAGGTTGGTTCCTACTGGAGGCTCTGAGGGAGAACCTTCCATGCCTCTCTCCTAGCTTCAGGGGTTGGCAGAGATCCATGGTGTTTCTTGCCTGGACTGCAGCTCTAATCTCCGCCTCTGCCTTCACATGGTGCTTTCCTCTCTGCGTATGTGTCCTCTTATTATAAGGACCCCAGCCATTGGATTAGGGCCCCCCTAATCTAGTATCAGCTCATCTTCAATTGATTATGTCTGCAAAGACCCTATTTCTAAGTAAGTTTACATTTATAGGTATGAGGGTCAGGACTTCAACATGTTTTTTGGATGGACACAATTCGACACACAACTGAGTGTAAAACAACAACAACAAAAAAAACCCAAAGCCTTGGGCTGGGTATGAGAAGACCTGGCTGCCCACGCTCCTACCTCCTATTTGGGTACCCCAGGCACATCTCTTGAGCTCTCGATGTTTCGATTCTACTCTCTGCTTACTTTATAGATGCCAAGAGAATAAAGTGAAATTATGTTTTAAAAAAAGCATTTTCTGTACGGAAAGTATTTCTACAAGTGCAAGGGATTATTATGAATTCATTCCAGATTGCGTTGACTTTTCCTTAACTTCATAACTACTTAATGAGTAGGTAATAAAATGAGAAACGTGGCCTGTCTTACAAGGCAGAGAATTTAAATTACATGCTTCCCTTCATTTATGGTTTGAGATAAAAGCACAATAGCAATCTGCAGAGAATAGTAGAGCAGATCCTTGTGCCCTGGGCTTTTCACTCACACCAGAACAGGGTGGTACCCAGGTGAAACGAATGGGTGGAAAGCAATTTAAAGGCAAACGAAAAGAGCTGATGTTCTCCTCGGGGACATCAAGCAGGCCTCTCCAATGGCAGTGACTCCCCTCCCTCTGTGTCTGTGTGGCCCACGACAACATCCTGATAATGGCTTTTCTGGATTGGCAGACACAGACCCCTTAGCATATAAAATTAGTTAAAAATATCATCTTCTTGGCTGATGTGACATAGTCCCATGTCTATTACACAAAACAGAAACATAGTATAGCCAGAAAAAAATTTTAAATGAAAATCTGCAGAAAAAAAAAAATTCCCTCTTCTACCCTTCTAAGAAACCTGAAGGGCTAGCAGTGATGGGAAAACTTTTTTAAGCCACTAGTTTAAGTTAAAGGGACTTGGAAGGTGTATAAAAATGGCTACACATACTGGGAATGCCAAGAAGAGGTGTCATGGGATGACTGCTTGAGAACTAGTTATGTCCAAAGCGTCCTGTGACCACTTGAGTGTTACTGATGACCACAGTAGTGATAAATTCTGTTGACCTTGGATCCTGGGGGTTTGCTGACCCAGGAGAAATCCCAGAGGGGAAAAATAGGACCAGTGAAAAAGAAACAAACAGGCTCTCAGAAAGAGGCTCAGTCTGTTCTGCAAACCAAATTCTCTATTTCTCACGGCTGGCTATGTGTGCTTCCCAGGGGCTGTCAGGCACCTTCAGGAATATGCCAAATCACACACCAGGTAATAAACAAAACTTTATTTTCCTTTAATACAAAAATTAAATAGCAAAGTTTATTTTTTTGTTTGTACAGCCATAAATTAGAAATTTACAGTACAGACATCAATGCAGACATATGTTTGTACGTTCTTAAAAGAAGGGTCCATTTCCTTTGATGTCTAGCAATTCGTTCAGGGCATGTGTAGCTGGGGTTTGCCTGGTACCTCTATGTCGAACATCTGAAAGTCTCCAGGTTGGCCTCAAGGTGGCTGGAGCTGCAAGGTGGCACAGGGGTCCAGGAAAAGGCCACAGAGTACTTGCTCAACTGCTGCATGAGCAAGTTGAGTCACATTTCATCTTCTCATGGATCACAGCTGGTAATTTATTCCACCCTTCCTATAAAGAGGTCAAGGGGCCTTCATCCTCAGACCTTTCAAAGTCTTACAACATCCCTGTGAGGTAGGAAAAAATTCAGATGCCCCTCTGGGAGATATCTAGAAAGCAGCCTGCCCCTCCCAAAGCCCACTGCCAAATCAAGGCCCAAGCCCATTAGCAGGGTTTGGAAAGGTGCATACCTGGGAGAGAAGATGGACCCAGTCATAGGGGGCAGGGCCACTCTTGACTCTCCTCTCATAAGCCTTCTGGGATGACAGTGGTCATGTACTGAATATTGCAGAGGATCAGGTAGCTACAAAAGCTTGGAGGACAAGGCTCATACAGGACCCCAAACAGGCCCTCTACAAATCACCTGGGTGAATATTGGGAATTTGCTGGTACAAAGAAAAAGGGAAATAAGGTAAATCAGAAACAGAAATAGGCTACCATAGGGCGACTGGGCTTACCAAGGGGAAGAGGCCTTTTGGGGTGATCCAGGGTTCACTTTCCTCCCGGTAATGTCCAGCCATTAGTGCACATGCGCATGGCAAGAGGCAGCAGCGGAGAGTTCTGACTAGGCCACAGTGAAGCAAAATCCATTATTAAAGCCTCTGGTATCTGATCCTAGGTAGGAGCAAATGCTCTCCTAGGAGTTTCCAAGATCTATTACCTAGGCCCAGAGGAAAAATGATAACCTGGGTCCTTTGCCAGACATGATACAAACCCAGATGGGGACTCTGAATCCAAATACAATAAAGAAACAAGAAAGAACTGTCAGAGTCCAATGACTCCAAATAATTGGCTGAAACAGCCGACTCTCCAATCTCTTTTATCACAGAATGAAATCCAGAATATAGGTAGATTCTGGGGAGCTCCTTCCAAAGTCAGTGCTCTGTTCCTGTCTTCCCAAACTGTTGCTGAGGCCGCCTCACCAGAAGCCAAAGACTACACCATATTGGTGAAGTCCCTTTCGATTGAATCCGCCTCTCTGGCTGAGGCTGTTGAGTTCCTCTTTGCCAGCTTGGTTCCCAGCACAGTAAGCACTGGATTCAGTGACCAGGAGGCTGAGGGGGACAGCGCTGAGGGTGCTGGTAAAATCAAAGTTCAGAACTAGATACAGAAGAAGTTTCCCACATTCTGAGTTTGGGGGGTGCAGGCGAGGTAGTGGCCGGGGAAAGGAAAGCGAAAACACATCTCAGGGAAATATAAAGTGTCACCCCTTCTCTGGTTTCAGGTCCCCGAGGAAGCTGCTAACTCAGAAGCTGTCTCAGAGATCAGGAAACAGGTCTCCACAGAGGAAAAAAGGTATGAATCAACTAAGCTCGACCAAATGGTTCTGGCCAGTTCCATCCTGTCCCAGATTTCTCTGCCCTGAGGTGTGGCCTTCATGAAGGAGGAGAGAAGAGTTTGCCAGAGAGGAGGCTGGACAGAGGTGCCCTTGGCCTTGCAGAATAACATCTCTGGAGGCCAAGGCATTGTGTAGGAAGCTACAAGCATAAGTACTTATTCTAGATTTCAGAGAAAGGAAAACATCCCTAACCTTTCCCCCAGCAAGATGCTGTCTGCCAATTTACCAGTACAAGTCACATGGAACACCCCATGCCCTGAACTGCCTGTCCCCAAAGCCACATTAGATCTGGGCATTCATGTCCTTAGAGCCAATTTTCATAGTCTTCCTAGGGGATTTCCACAGAGACCTTCGTGAAACAGAGCTGATGCTCTCTGTCAAAATTCCTGTCATTGATTTGCAGGAATCCTGGGAAGGGATAAGAGATGCGTTAAAGGTAGAAAGACCCAGGAAGAGGTTTATGGGATGGAGAGAATGAAACAGATTGGCTATTCAGAGGCTCCTGCACCTTCCCAAAACCAACGTGAAGCTCAGCAGGCCCAGGAGCACCCTCAGTCAAGGTCGATTAGAAGAACAGAGCTTATCCTCCACGACATCCCCTAAGGTGCCTAACAGGACTTTATACACAGGTGGCACTCAATAAATGTGCTGATAATTGACCTTTTTTTTGTTTTTGTTTTTAAACAAAACCAACTTAAGAGTCACTCCAAGGTAATTGATAACTGACCCCTCAGCTATTCCTGAAACCATAAACACTTTCCATTGTCTGGAATGTGAAAACAAAAAACAAAAAAAAAAACCAGGCCTATAACCCTGTGACATTGCTAAGGGTACTAATCCAGCGTTCTGATCAAATATACTTCCCCTTGAGAAGGCAAGATTTGTTGGAGAGACATGTTAAAACCCAGAACGTTGTCAGGGTACTTGCTCCAGATCTCGGTGTCAAGTTTGCCCAAGTACTCTTATTGTTATTAGTATTATTTCATCATTCACAAATATTGAGTACCTACTCTGTGCTTGGTTCTCTGTTAGGTGCCGCCTTGGCCACACAGTCACTGAAAACATTACAAAGAAAATTGCATTACAAACCCTTGCACTCTAAAGCAAGGCTAGTGCCCGGCTGCACGCTCCTTCTTCCCTCGCCTGGGCCAGAGTCCCTGCACAACTCCCAAGACACTGGAATGGAGCGTGAGTAAGGGCAGGCTCTGCCCCCGGGTGCATGCTCCAGGGCCCCGACCAGCTATGGGAACTGTCTGCAAGCAGCATGGGGAGTTCACATTGTTCATTTCAGAGGCGATGCAGTCTCAGAGCTCAACGGGTCCTTCTGGGGATCCTTTCTCATGCTCCTGAAGCCCTGACCCAGAGGCCAGCCAAGGTACTCGTGCTTGGAGCACACAGCAGCCCCTGCCCGTGCCCATTTAGCGTCTGTCTCCAAAGCCACAAGACTTTCCCTTCTAGAATGTGCAGCAGACTTTACACACACCTTCATCTCAGACAGCTCATGAACCACACGAAAACTGAGGGAAGAAGGAAGGAAAATGCCAAACCATGGGCAAAAAGCTCAAACAAACAAACAAACAAATAAAACGTCATGTTTATTTCCAGAATTTGACCATCTATTTGAAATTTTGAGTCCCTGGAGATGTTTTCCCACTAAGAAATGTGATAAAAGAGTTTTCCTACCTGTTTAAAAAAGGGGGGTAGGCGTGAATAAATAAACAAATGAGTCATTGCAAAGTGGTTACTGAAGCAAAGACAGGTATGAGTTACAAGGAGAGCAACCTGTGACAGTGTCAACAATTTGTCCCAGAGATCTGGTGATTAGAAGGCCTAAGGGGGGTTGAGAGAAGGGCCAGTTACAATTTTAAAAGAACTGCAACTTTTGAGAGGCTGCTAGGTACCCCCTTGTAAGGAATATAGAGCATAAATTTTAAAAGCACTGGATACCTCCGCAAAAGGCAATTAAGACCTGTGCTGTTAGAGTTTGCAGTTCATTTCATATGGTCTACACTTTATTTCCTACTAACCAATCAGCTCCTAGCTGGCATTCTGGAGATTCATTAAGCACCATATAAATACTCCAGGCCACACTGCTTCCAATGAAATCTTATAAGGAGCCTTTGCCAATTACTGGGAAACAATTATGCACCAAGTAGCTGGATTAGCTGTCCTTAGTTCCCTCTACAAAACTGAAAAAGTCTCCATTGTGGCAAGTAGACCAGACTCTTCTGATAACATTCTTATGCTAAAAGAAAAAAAAGGCACTATCATTCTGAGAATGCAAGTTGACCACAGTTTGAAAGTCAGTTGAGTATACTATTATGTCATGGTCCAAGAATGTGCTTTTAATTGTAACTGACACACACAAATTACACAGTTAATCTGTGTGAATGCAAAGTTGCCAAGAAATTTAACATTTTAGCTCTTCCAGACTGGCGTCTGCATAGATGCAATCACACAAAGTAAAATATATTAAGTCCCTATTGCTCAATGCAATAGGTCTCTGGGGTCGGTAAGGTAAGTCGACTTGGTAAATCTCATTTTCTTCTGAATTAAGTGATTGTCAGAAAGTGAATCACCCTTCCTTTTCCCCCTCATTAGGCATGCTGCAGTGCAAAAATTCCTATAAAAATACCTATTTTGAGTCATTAATGTAAAATGAAAAAAACAGCAGCAGCCTTGAACAGACTGAAATTTAAGAAGAGAGAAGGAAAATCCACTGGATACCTTATGTGTGTTTGTACAGTACTTTTGTTTGTTCGAACAATTCTGTTTTATGACAAAGGCACTGAAAGATTCTGACACCACCTCTTGGGAGAGCAATCCACAAGTTCTAAACAGCAGACAGTGCACCACAGAAAATGTTTATGTTAGATCAGCCAAACTATAAAACTCCTGTAACACTTCTCCAAACCCAGCATTATTTCCAGTGTTTATAGGTTGCTTTGCTATCTGAAAGACTCAGTTCGTATTAAAAATTTTAAAAGGTTAAAAAAGTTAATCTTTCTCCCTGCGAGTTACCTACTCACAGCTCAGATCCCACCCTGAAGGGAAAAGCAGCATCACCTGGGACCTTCTGGAATCTAGGCAGGACCTCCAGGCTCCAAGCTGCGACCTGCTAAAGTGATCAATGTTATGATTTTTCACAGCTTTGAAAGCCTCTAGCTGGCTTTTCCATTTTGGATCGTTCCAAACTCTGCAGCAAAATCATTAGTTTTATGATGCTGAGGGCGGGGAGGGGGGTGCGGTGAAGGGAAAGGGTGGTGGGTTATTGCAGGGCGGGGGATCACTTAAGTGTGGCTAGTTTGTTCAAACTGAGATTCACTGCACGAAACTTTTAGTAGCATTTGCACCAAAATGCTGGCATTTCCCCCTTCAAAATTTGGAAAGTGTGGAGGCTGGCTAGCTTTATACCACAGTTTCATTGCCTTTCCCAGGCTTTACCCAACCATTCCCCCTCTTTTCTCTCTTTACCTTCCCAGAATTCACCAATCTGTTGGAACACTTCTGCCACGTGTGAAGAGTTTTGGCAGACCAAATCCACATGCCTGAAGTGATGCCCACCAGCAAAGACATAAAAATTTTCAACATTTCAACTGCCATATTGGAGTCATCTGCAGAATACCGGAAGAGCGCCCAGTTGGAGATTTCATAGAAATAACAAGCAATCACACAGGTTGCAGGAACCGTGTACAGGACAGAGAAGACTCCAATTTTGACCATCAGTCTTTCCAACTTGTCTGTCTTTGTCCCGTCCTTTTGAAGATTTGAACGAATTTTGAACAAGGCCACCAACCCTGCAGCAATAAACAAAGTTCCGATCACCAAGTAAGTGAAGAGAGGAGCCACCACAAAGCCCGTGAGGGCATCAAGGTTTTGGTTCCCGACATAGCACAGTCCAGTGAGTTCATCTGCATCTACTAGTCTCATAATCAAGATGACAATGGTTTTCACTGCAGGGATGGCCCAGGCTGCAATGTGGAAATAAGAGCTGTGCATTTCAATGGCTTCATGACCCCATTTGAGTCCTGCTGCCAAAAACCAAGTGAGTGTCAGAATAACCCACCAGATGGAACTGGCCATTCCAAAAAAGTACATCAACAAGAAAATGATTGCACATCCTGTGTTCTTAAGTCCTTCTTGGATGAGAACAGGTTCTGCTGCCTCTTCAAAATCGCAGGATATCCTTTCCCGGCCTACAGTCAGCCTCACAATATAAGCAATGCTATAAATATTATAGCACATACTGAGAAATATGATGGGGCGCTCAGGGTAGGAAAACCTAGAAGAATCAATCAGGAAGGTCAGCACTGTGAAGGCAGTGGAGATGAAGCATAGGCTGGCCCACACGGCCATCCAGATATCGGTGAACTCCTTGGCCGAGCGGCTATATAAGCCAGCATCGTAGCCACACTTGAGAACGCAGTTCAGGCTCCTTTTCACCCAGATGTACTGATCGGAATTGGTTCCCACAGAATGGCACTCTTCCCCAGGTTGGATGGGGGTTTTGTGAGGTAACGGCACCTCCTCGTCACCTGGCCCTTCCATGCACATGTGGTTGTGGTCATTCTGTGGTGGAAATTTGCTGCAGTTCAGGCTCTCCGGCCAGGCAAATCCAAATTCCTTCAAGACAGGTTCACAGCGTCTCTTTACTGAAAGACACATGCCACCGCATGGGCCTATGGGGATGTTGATCTTCTCTGTGCACATTGGCACATACACAGAACAAAGGAAGAACTGGAAAAGTAATGAAATGAACAAAGAAAACAGTGACTTGGAAGTGTGACCAAATGCTTGCACAAAGCTGAGTTAAATGCTTCCAGCCAAAGTACATATATCTACTTTTAAATCAGCCTATAAGGCAGTGGTCCTCAAACTTTTTGGCACCAGGGACAGGTGCTCCTATGAGAATCTAATGCCTGATGATCTGAGGTGGAGCCGAGGCGGTGATGCTAGTGCTGAGGAGCGGCTGCAAATACAGATGAAGCTTTCTTTGCTCTACTGCTGCTCACACCTCCTGCTGTGTAGCCTGGTTCTTAACAGACCATGGACCAGACTGGGAGTTGGGGACCCCTGCTATAGGGAGTCTGGCCTTTTATGTTGACCTCAAACGAGGGTGCCTAATAATCCATCACTTACACACTTTTCTTCTTTTGGTTCTAGTAATTCTTTCCGAGAGAACATAAAAATTTATAAAAAGGATCCGAAGAATATAATCCCTTTTGCACAACACTTAAAGGAGATAAACCTTAAAAAATTGACTTTGAGTCTCCCTCCCTTCTCAGCTACTATTTGAAAGAGCAGAACAGGCTAATCAAATGACTCAGTCATTTCGGTGATGGGGTGATTTATTTTTATCCCCATTTCTTTATCACCATAAAGATAAGTGTTAAAAAATATGTATATCCAGCTTTTCTCCTGTTAATATTCTCTCTTTTCTCTACTATATCTCCTAAAATTAATTTTTAATCAGTCTCACAATAAAACAGAAAATGTCGTAATTAAGACACTGTTAGACACGAGGATGGGATGCAGGCTGAGGTCTCTGGTCACCAGGGGCTTTGTTTGGCCATGTTTCCATAATGAATAATAATGAAGCACAATAGGAAAATATAAATGTTAAGTCCCTGAAACTGCAATACCGGCAGGGGAGAGTCCAGTTGCTGTCCTCAATTCCTCCAGCATTGATAAACAGTCTGCTTGGCTCCTTACAGATGTTGTCTATGAAGTCTAGAGTTACAAGCAACTATTTTCCAGCATGTAAAGAGATCCAGTCCTGTCCTTCAAAACAGCTTGGCTGCTTCCCCAGGATACATGTAATTAAAAATATATATCCCTGCAAAAGCTGATTCTCCAACGAAATTCCCACTGATGTCAGAATATGTGCTGTTTCCAAACTGAGAGTTAGAGGATCATTTCTTAAGCTTTTATAACATAATCCTAAAGTTCTGAAACTTACAAAGGGACATTTCACCAGCAATGGGTCCAATCCCAACCATCTTTCTGAAAACACAATCCAACTTTTTAAATCACCTATATAAAAATATGCACTTAGTAAGTAAGCTGCCTGCTTGTTTCTTATCTCTCAGAAGTTAGAACCAGAGCAATGGATTTCTAAAGCTTTTAGCCTGGAGGACTATTCCCAATTTTTTCCCAACTTCTCTCTTTCCTAAATTTCTAAGAATCACGCATAGTCTCACCAAACAAAATACAACCAGTGTTTTAAAATTTCTTTTCTGTTCTTTTTCTTTTCCAATGAATTGGTTGTTGTGTTTGTAAGACTGTAATCACCCTGTATATGCAAATTCTTTCTTCACTTACTATTGTAAGGTAAACATTTTTCTGTATTATTATGTAAGTTTAAAAATTTTAATGACTGCGGAAAAAAAAATCTTCCAGTATACAAACTAGCTTTTTGGGGCTTAACCATACCATCACCTTTTTCTCAAGTTGTGTTTTCTCCCCTTCCAAGTATTAAACCTGCCCTCAACCCTGAAGATAACGAACTCAAGCCAAGCCAACCATTCCTTTCTGCATGACCTCTAAAATCATGCGAGACGACATGAGGTGGGCCATTCCGCAGAAAACCGGGCAGTGGTGTTTCATTTAATAAACCACCCAATATGGGGGAGAAATCAGGTCGGTGAGGGAGGAGAAGTTCCCAGTTCCTTATCTCTCCTTCCAAGTCTTAGCTGCAGCTGGCTGCCCTGCCGGGGACTCGCCCACTGAGCTGTGGCGGCCAGAATCCTTGGCAAAGATAACCCTCAGCTCCACTGGGGTTAGGGGCTTGGCCAGACACGGGTGGGCAGGGGAGAAAAACGGAAGGGCGGGGTGTAAGAGGGGTTCTTTAGCAGGCCAGATGACTTACACAATGTTTTGGCTTCCAGTCCCTGAGAAGGGACAGAAAGGTGGGGGTGGGGATAGAAATCACTTTTTCAGGATAGCTATGCCCTTCACCCTAGGAAGAGGGCAGGGGCCTCGATTTGGCAAGGGCTCCACCGATTTGGTGTGGTGCGTCCCTGCCCAAAGGGTCCCGTCAGGGGTGGGGGTGGGGTCGCCCACCTGCAGCTGGCTGGAGCAGCCGTACTGGATAAGCGGCGTGAAAGTTGTCAGCTGCAGCTCGGCGTCCGTCTGCAGCTCATGCCCCACCAGATTGGGCATCTTGGTCACGTTGTAGCCCAGGTTCTGGCACATGGAGATGCGGATGGGGTCGCAGCGCCGCTCCTCCTCGTCCCCGAAACCCCAAGCTGGCCCCAAGAGCAGCAGCAGCAACAGCAGCAGCAGCCGCAGACTGAGACCGACGCCCCCCGGCCCCCCCAAGACGCTCGGTCCTGCGCCCCGCCAGACCATGGCCAGAGCCGGAGGCAGTAGCGGCGGCGGCGGCGGCGGCGGCGGGGGCTACTCCAGCAGACACCCCCAGTTTGCACGGGGGCGCCTGTTGCCCGCGGTGCTCCCAGCTCCGGGGCAGGGAGTGTGATACCGCGCCAAGGGCGATGAGGGGCAGCGGCCGGCTCTCCTGCAGCTGCGCGCAACTGTGTGGGATATTAGACTCCTGGGGCCCCGGCGGAGAGACAGACTGCGAAGGTCATGGCTGCAGGCGGCAAGCCCCCAACCTAGCGCCCGCCGCGTCCACCCCACGACTCCCCGAAGCCCGCCAGCACCCAGCGCCCCGCAGCTCTCACTGCCCAAGCCCTCTGCGGTGCTAGAGGTTCGCTGGGCGGTGGCGGGGCGGGACGGGCAGCGCGCCTCTCCAATGGCCAGGCGCCGTGGGCAGCGAGGGGCGGGGCCGCTCTGCTGCAGGCGGGGCCAGGCCCCGCCCACCGGCTGCCCTCCGCAGTCCCTCCCTTCCTCCCGTGAGCGCCCCGCCCCGCTTCTCGGCTCTCACTTTCCTCCCACCGGGTTCGCGGCATTCAGGGGCCAGGCGGGTTTAGATGTGAGTCGCTCCGGCCCCGCGAGCCTGCCCCCTCCTCTCTCAGGTGAGAAGTGCTCCCAGATCGGTGGGCTCTCTTTCCTTTTCTTCTTCCAGCTGTCATCTCGGCCCGTGGCCACCTCCCCCTCAGGAAGATAAACGTACACAAAGAACACGAAATTTACAGAGATTGTGGCTTTAAATCTCAGCTGTGTGACTTTGAGCGAATTGCTCAACCTCTGGGCATCGGTTTCCTCATCCGTAAAGAGACTTGGGAGGATTAGAGATAATGCGTAAAACGCTTAGCACGGTGCCTGGTACAGCGCGAGCTCGCTGCTATTTTCACTCTTGCTTGGGTTGGAGCCGGGGCCCCTCTCCCCGCCCCCAGGCTGGGCGGACCTGCGCCTGGGAGCTGCCTGTCTGCAGCCACGAGTGGGGGAGGCGCCCCCGAGCAGCCGACCAGCCGACGGTCTCGCGCTCCGATTTCCTCACCGTATGAAATGAAATTCCACAGGGGGATTCGAAAGGAAATGAGACCGGGACGCTCCGTGCTTCTCGGCCCGCCGCCCTTCCTGTCTCGGGGACACGGTTTCTAAATAAGGTTGGGAGGGTGAGAAGGCACGAGGGGAGAGGCATGACCTGTGCAAGAGCAGGGGCGTTGGGGGTGCCAAGAAGGCGCACAACCACCGGGGCTCCCTTCCCCCAGCCTCCTAGGCATCCCTCCCCTGCAGCCTGCTTACTAACTTATTGTGCTTCTGCTTCTGCGTCGGGGATCTGGGGAACATGAGACCCACGTTTCTATCCAACTTTCCCCTCTCTCATTCCCAACCCTCTCCACCCCCACCCACACCCCTGGGACGGAGCTTTGAGCTAGTTCACCCTCTCGGATTTACCAGTGGAACCCTCAGCAGGTGGATTCCTACACCGCTTACTTGTTACTTTACTGTGGTCAAGATACTGCACGTCTCTGAGCCTCGAACTGGCCATCTGTAAAATGAGGTTCACGTCTACTTCACACAATTGTTCTAACGTCTACTTCAGACATTGTTCTAAGAATCGAATGAGATAATGCCTGTAAATCATTTAGCACAGTGTCTGGCACGAAGTAACTGCTGAATATCTTGGTTATTGTGGGACAGCCTCCTGCTTTCCAGCATCTGTCTTTCCAGATGACAGACATCTCCCATAGACCAGGTCTGGGGACTTGGGTAAAGAGCTTTATACTGTCTTTCTGAGATTGTTTTGTCCAACACTTGCCACTGGTTTCCTGGTGCTTGGTGACAGGGACGGCGTTTCTGTGCAAGTTTGTATCCTTCCATTTCAGCTAAGTCTGGCATATGGCAGAGGCTGGATATAAGTTGGAAGGATGTCTAGTGTGGTGCTCATATTCTGTTTTGTACTTTTAGTTTTCTTATGTTGGCAGGTAGACTTGGCTGAGGGAAATACTGGAATCACCGTTTTTGGTATTTGGCTTAAAACAGTGTTGGGCACATAGAAGTTGCATCATCATCATCTCCTAGGGAAGGAGACTCCATTAGCCCCTTAAAGAGATGAAGAAACTGAGGCTAGAACCAAAGTAATAGTTAAAAAATGAAAGATCAGTCAAACTAGGGCCCAACGGAGGCCTTTCAAAGATGGGGAACAGAGTTGCTTCCCCCAAAAAGTTCCCAGCTAGAAATCTACATACTCAGCAATAGGATTGAACTTTCTGTGTACCTGTGCTGAGTAATGCAGAAATGGATAAATGATTAGATTCATGAATCAAATGAAAAGATGACCCCCACCCTCTAGGAACAGGAGGAGGCAAAGAATAAATAACTGTAACTCAATGTGGTAAGTGCACAGAGAGATAATTGTGGGTAAATTGAAAGCAAAGGTAGCTAAGTTCAGAGGGCTGCTAAGAGGATCGATGACCTGTGCCAGGTACTGTGCGACATGCTTCATACGCATATTTTGTGTTTATTTCCCACAACAGCTTGAGAAACCGATTTTCTGAGAGGTTAAGCAGTTTGCCCAATATCAAAAAGTAAGTGACAGAGGACTCAGATTCATGTCTGGCTGGCCCAAAAGTCTGCGTGCAGTGCATGGTACTGCTCTCACAGAGGACACACTTGACACTCGGCTTACTCCGTAGTTAAAGATGACTCTTTTGTGAACTGGGCCTCTTATACCTGGCATCCCTGCCTCAGCTTGC
Organism: Pteropus medius; assembly: GCF_902729225.1. Lineage (NCBI taxonomy): Eukaryota > Metazoa > Chordata > Mammalia > Chiroptera > Pteropodidae > Pteropus > Pteropus medius. The sequence continues at coordinate 14,108,894 of NW_024352784.1, forward strand.
TTGAAGCAACTGTCTCCTTTGAGAACACTTGAAGAAACCCCTTCCCCTTCAGAAGCTTTTCCTGTCAACAGCTTTTCTTTCCCTTCATAGAACTCATCTCAGTTATTTTCCAAAAAAGAAAGCCAGGGGAATCACATTTCAGTGTGAATGTGGAAAGAAAACAAAGACCACAACTTAGAGCTAAGTCTGAATGGCCTGGAGCCCCTCAGCCTCCCTCTCACAGAGTGGTTTACATAGTCGCCAGTCTGCTTCTGGTGACAGGCATGGCATGTTTGTCTTTGTTGCAGAAAACACTTCCAGGCAGAGGGCTCTTCACCCTGTGACATGCAGGGCACTTAGGAGAGGAGCAGAGTATAGGAGCATGAGAATAAGGCCTTCCATGAACCTAGAAGGCAGGCCATGGGCCCCTAGTGGCTCTGGCATGAGTGCCTAGGCACTTCCAGCATCCACTCTCTGAGTAGTAAAGATGGGCAGCTCTCTAAGGAGCTGTAACAAACATGACTTCAGGGGGTTGGTGGGCAGTTGGAGGGCTCCCCATTTGCATCTAATGAGAGGCTGAGTTCTAATTAACTCCTGTGATGTATTAATTTTTCAACCTGACATTTTCTGCTCTAATAGATTCTTGTAATGATCCCTAAATTAAAGGCTGCATTTGAAGACTATCCTTTAGGTTAAAAACCACCACCTAGGGGGTGGGGGCCCGTAAACAGCCTTTGGCTCCTGAGGAAAACCTCTCAATTTGCAGTTTTTTGCTAACCCAATTAAGTGCTGAAGTAGTCACCCCACAGCCTGCTTTTCATTTTCTGTGAAACAATCCAACTAATCCATATTCAGTAGCTTCCAAGAAAAGTCTTATTCCAACCACTCATGAAGAAACCAGCTTCATTGAATCTGGACAGAACATTTAGAACTCACAAAGACCTGTCTTGATAGAAAATGCAAGAAAGTGGTTCATTATTATCCTGTTTAGTTTTTGAGGGGAAAATTCAATGGGCCAAAACCTCATAAGGATTGGGAATTTACTGTGGAACAACAAGCATAGGGAGAAGCCATGCCACATCCCATAAGTTTAGAGATAGTCTGGGTACATCTTCCCTTGCTTCCAAACTAGTTATAAAACAAAAATGTGTGTACTGAGTAAAGCAAAAGGGAACACTAATCTTGCTCAAAGTGGAGGAATCAGAGGCCACAAAAGAGCAAGTAACAGTTCTTAAGTGTAACTATATTTCCCAGAAGTCCCTTCTCCACATGATTCCAGATTGGGATTGGCCACAAGAGAAATTGGGATTGGTACAAGACTGGGGAAGTGGAAGCGAAGTAGCATTTTATGCTTTGAAAGTCAGTGTTGGATGCCAGGCATAGTGGCATCTCACACACATTGTCTCTAATCTACTGGTTCACTTGATCTGAGAAAGCTCCGGGAGCTGTCTCCTTCAGGTTCTCTGAGTCATGGGCTAGGTGTGCTAGTGGCTCCATGGCTAAGATCTCGAGCTTCTGTAGGTTACTTGCATCATCAAGAGTAGAGGTGATTAGGGACAGACATGGGTTCCAATTTGCCCTTGACTTCCCAAACTTTGTTCTCAGTTTTCCTCCTTGGTTGCAATCTTGGCTAATCTATAGTGACTTCGGGCCCAATACCAGGACCAAAGGCAAGGTTTTGCCTAGAGTGCTCTGCTGGCTTCCACAGTTTTGTAAGATCTAATCCTTATTATAAATTCTTTATTGAAAACCTGTTAGTGGTTTCCCGTGGTTGTTGGAATAAAATTTTTCAGGCCTATGAAGTCCTGTAAGATCTGACCCGATCTCCCCTCACCTTTGTCACATTTTCTGCCTTGCTCACCACACTCCAGCTACAGTGACCTTTCCCCTTTTCCTAAAATGTGTCCAACTGGTTCCCGCGGTAGGGCCTTTGCTGTCTCCTTTAAATAAAACATCCCCTTCCCATGGCTGCTCTTCCTGACAAATGTAATTTCTTCTGAGAGGTTTTCTCTGAACATTCACGTCTTAGCCTCCCTACAGTCACTCACTACTTAGCCCTGTTTTATTTTCTTCATGACATTTTCCCATGTCTGACACTGTCCTGGTAATTTAATTGCTTGTTTGTTAATGTCATCTCTCCTAACTAAGAAGAATTTCCACGAGGACAGGGTCTTAACTGTCTTATTTACCAGCATATCCCTAATGCCTAGCAGGTACTCAGTAAATATTTGCTAAATGAACAAACCTGTGTAGTGCCTACTATTGTTCTCCCCATTTTACAGTTGAGGAAACAGTCCATGAGAGGTAAAGAAACTTGCCTGAGGTCCCACAGTAAATGGCAGAGTTAATATTCCAGCACAGGTCCTCCTGCCTCCACGGCCTGTGCTTCTGACCATTATGCATCCTACTGTAGCCACTTTGTTGCCTCCACGAGAGTCCTCTGGGTGCAAAATGTATCATAGCATGTTAAAACTGCAAGGAACCTTTGATAATCAGCTAGCTCTTTGCTTAGTCATCAGAATAAAGTTAATTAACAAATACGGATATATTGAGTCCTTATAGTATGTGCTGCTAAGGTAACTAAATTGCTCCCAAAAACATGGCAAATATTAAGGATGACTCATTTATCACATCCTGGGAATTTCCAGATGCCTGCATTTTTATCTGATTTTCCTTCCGTAGCCCTCAGTTTTCCAGTTTCAAGAATTTGGCTGAATTTTAGGCCTTGCTACCTTAGTTTTTCTTCATTATCCCTTTTGGCTTTGAGAATCCATACCTGGGGTTTCATTTTTATTCTAAAATGAGAAGAAAGGACGTATTTTAGGAAAACAGTTTTCAGGTATGTGCAAAGAAATGGTAGAAGCTAGTAACATCTTTTAGACTACCAGAGACTGAGAAGGAATGTTGAACCCCACTTAACAGGTAAAGAAGCTGAGACCCAGAGGGTGGATATGATTTATCCAAGATGGGGTATCTTGGGGTAACTAGATATCCTTTACCCTGCCTCCAGGACTCTTTCTACTACATCACGCTGCCTTCTTTCTACCTCCTTGCCCAGAAAACCAGAATTGCTGTGGAAACCAGCAATCGAACCTGAGGCTTCAGACTTCACATACAGGGAGCTAGGTCATAGATTACCCTGTATAACCAGGCCTTTTCTCTTTTTCAATAATACTGCCACACATGTGAGTGAATAATACTACTCATACACTAAGAATGACTAGACCTGTCTTGCCTGCCTGTCCTTCAGAGTGGCCAATCCGTCCTCTACCTCAGCCATCCCTTTTCTCCGTCCTCCTTATCCAAACGTTGTATTTCGGAAAAGCTGTATCAGATGACTTTCTCATTTCTGCTTCTGTGACTGGCTAAGCCTCCCTTGAGGGATGAGCCAAGGCATCCCTACTAATGAAGACTGAATTATAGCATCCCCATGAGGCCAGAACTGTAGGAGTTACATAGCTCAGAGAATGTCAGAACTGGAAGATACTCTTAGAGACCAAGGAGTCTACTTTATCACCTCATTTGCAGATAAATGTGGATACAAAGGGAAATGGAAATGTTAATTGACTGTTTACTTTGATATTGCTAGCTAGACATGAAACAAGTCTAGAACCCAGGCCTTCTGACTTCACAGATCAGTACTTAACTACATCAGGCTGAAGCCTTGGCACTTAGAACACGAGGAACACAATGAGCCCCTGGGAAACGATGTTGAATGACTGACAGTGTGTTCCAGCAAGGAAATTAGGGCATTCTGTTTCCTTCTTAGAATTAAGCCCTATCATAGTTACTATCTACAGGAAAAGCAAAGGCAATCATAAAATTTCTTTATTGCCCTAGGGCTTTGGTGAGAATATATGAAGGTCCTTACCAAAGGGCTTGGAAAATTCTGTTAGCTTTCCTTCATCTATTTGTTGTGGCATTAAGTTAAAACTTGCCCGTGTTGTGGTACTTACGTCCAGATTTCTCCACTCCTCATGCTAGAGATAAATTTTCTGTGCCTCTTAGTAAGGGTGATGCTATATGAAATTCCTGGGGCATAATTTATCTTCTGTTCTAGGTGAATAGGGCCCTCTGGATTTGTACAGTATGTGGCTCTTGATACTATGGTAGGGCAGGAAGTAAGAGTTAAATTGCTGTGCATACACTAAGTTAATATGATACTCTAAAAGATAAAAACTGTTGTTATGTCTGTCAGTGACAGAAAAGATTTGAGAAGACTAAGGTGCTTGCCCACGGTGACAGAGTAGGTAGAGTTAGGCCTATCCACAAATAGTCCAGCAAATAGAGCAAGCAAATTAGGACCAAAGAAATCTGTTTGGAAATTTTAACGTGACAGTTTACTAGCTTTGTGATATTTACTGACAAACTATCTTTCTGACCCTCAGTATCTACATCTTTAAAATGGGGATAATAGAAATTATGGCAGACGCTGTTGGTTGTTTAGCTAATAGCCTCCCCCTACCCCTTCTTGCCCAATCCAAACCTTTTTCCTTTCTAACAACAATATGTCAGTTGCTTCAGAGGAAGAGAATCTCTCTCCTAGTCCTAGGGGAGAGGGTAGATCTTTCCCATTGCAAGTGAGTGGTTAAGGAATGAGCATATGACATAATTCTAGCCAATGAGATGAAGTAGAAATGGGGAGTAGGTTTGAAAGGTCATCTTTTGGGATGTTTTCCCTAAGATCTGCCTCTTCATACTTCAGCTTAACTGTTGCTGCCATCTTGCTACCAAAAAAGAGTGTAGACTAAATGCTGAAAATGAATGTATGGTTAATTTTATGTGTCAAATATCTGGGATACCCAGATATTTGGTCAAACATTATTCTGGGTATTTTTGTGAGGGTATTTTTTTGGATGAGTTTAACATTTAAATCAATAGACCAAGTAAAGTAGATTTCCCTCCCTAATGAGAGTGGACCTCATCTAATCAGTTGAGGGTCTAAAGAGAATAGAAAGGCTGACCCTTCCCTGAAATGAGAAAATTCCTTCTGCTTTACTGCCTTTAAGCTAGGACATTGATTTTTTCCTGCCTTCAGATTTGAACTGAACTATTAGCTCTTTCTGGGTCTCAAAACTGGTAGCATTCACACTGGAATCGCACCATCATCTCTCCTGGGTCTTCAGCTTGCCAATTCACCATGCAGTCAGCCTCCATATCCAATTCATTATAATACACCTCTCTCTCTCTCTCTCTCTCTCTCTCTCTCTCTCTCTCTCTCTCTCTCTCTCACACACACACACATAATGAAACAGTGGAAAGATGGAAAGAATCTGAGTTTTTGCAGATATGATTGAGCTATTGAATTAATCAACTTAAATAATCCTATGTCTGGACTTGTGGTTAAGTGAGATCATACATTCTTCTTCTTGTTTAAGCCACTTTTAGTTGGGTTTCCTATTTCTTGCACCTGAAGGCGTGATAACTGACCCAGCAATCAAGCCAATAGAATTGTTGTGAATATTTAACAGTGGTCAATAAATATTCGTTCTCATCTCAGCATCCAAGTTATAGTGTAAGACTCTCTCCTTAATAATGATAATCCCTTTTGTTTGTCTTTTGTCACAGAGTGTTCCCATAGGCATTCTGCTACTATACTGTGAATTTCTTGAAGACTGAGACGACTTTTAATTAATCTCTAGCTCTAGCTCCTAGCATAAGTGTTGAATATGTCTTAGACTATATCTCTTAATGGATTTCTTCTTCACTGATGCTTACTTGGAAGTAATTACCTAGGAACTTAGCAAAGTGAACTTTATACAACTCTAGATGTGTACTTCACAGTAAGTCGTTGGTTCAGTTTTCTTCTTTGATTGGCAAACCTTATTTCAAGAATCATGTGCTTACATGTTAACTGCTATTATGTAAGGCCTGTGCTATATTGAAGGCATTATTAACTTAATAACCCATCATATGGACATTCCTGACTGTTAGGTTTGCCACCAAGGACAGAATTAGGTTGCTTGGAAAGACTTGGGTAACTCAGGGCTCTAGGAAGAGCAATAGAAAATACTAAATGTGATTCTAAAAAGTAAACAAGAATTTTAAGGATAGACAGCTATCAGCTAGATGTCTCTTCCTGCTAGAGGATATGTTCTTCTATATACCATACATCAGAAACAAGAAAGAGAGAGAGAAGGATCCCTATGAGAGATAATTTTGTCCATGTGTTAGGGGAATGGGGTGTGGAGTGGAAGGAGGTTATCAAGGAAAAGGAAACCTGTGGCTGTTTGTACCTTTGGGCTTCTTCCAAGAGGAAGAGTCTCTCTAAGGAACATTCAACTATTTACCCTGCCTTCCATGTAGACTTTGTGAATGAAGGGAATCCTTGACCAAGAAACTCTTCTTCATGGTCAGTAAACCTGTAAAGAAGTGATTAATATCATTTCAACAGCTATTTCCTAATTTAAGCTCTAAATATTCTAGAATCTAGAGGATCAGCGGTATGCCTCAGGAAATTGCATTTTCTGTCAAGTACTCCAAATGATGATGTCGGTAATTTTTCAGACCCTACCTTGACTCTTACTGATACAGAAACATCTGAGGTAGGCGTGATATTTTGAGGAAACTCCTGCCAGCTACCTATTATGGCCTAAAATGTCTTTGTCAGGCTTTGTCTGTGAAGGTGGGGCATGTATGTGGGCGAAGTTTGGTCTCGAGAGCATGATGCTTAGCTATTCTCTTCAGGAGGTCCTTGCTCATGGTCCCCTCTGCCCACACGAGGAACCTTAACCTTGAACAGAGGGCATGTGCAATGTCAGGGCTGCCTCTAGCCCATTCTCTGTGAAAACTAGTAAAATTATCTCCTCTAGGTGGATACTGTCTATGGGGATTCATGGCGTGGCGAGAGAGAGAAGGCTAGATTTTAGCCCCACTTTTCACAATAGGGTGCCTCTGTACACTGACTGTACAATCTTCCAACCATACCGGAGGGCCTTATGTTATATGAGACCATCCCATTGTTTTTTACCAAATGAAGATCATAGTAATCTGAAGATTAATTTAAAAAAATAGCTTTTGGGGGTCTCCGATTGAGCCCTAAATTAACAGCATCCCTTTTTCCATTGGGTTCAAAATAAGTCAAATAAATAAACAAGCCAAAAATATTACTTTTATTCATGAGACAGGTTATACCAATCAGTAGATGCTATAGTTCTAGTGCAAAAAAATAGCTACCCTTTATTCTCTGACTAGTACATACCAGGTGCTGAATTGACACTATATCTAACTGCACCCTTCCCAACGACTTTGAGAGGTAAATATTATGATCCCCATTTTGTAGATGAGGAAACTGAGTTGGTAAGTGGAGGAGAAGTCAAACCCAGGCCTTACTATACCCAAAGTTCCCATCTTCCTACTTGGCACGGCCACATCCGGGGAACCAGCTGGAACTTCACCCAAAACTCAATTAAATTAACCAACAATTCTTGAGATTTCCAAAATTGTCCTCTGGCAGAGTTTTTTCCTTTTCCCAAGGTTCTCCTTTGGCACAAACCAAAAAGACTTGGCTTCTCCAGCTGATGTAGAAATGTGTAAAGCCTCAAGCCCTCTGATTTCAGGTTATTTTTCATTGCCCCTGGGAGCACTAGATCTTCATTAGCCAGCATGGATGTACTATTTTGAAACAAAATGCATTTCTCAGAAAACTTAGGCATTGTGCCATTTCAAAGATCTATTTTATATCATTGCCCAGGTCTTTGGGTCTCACAGTACAGTGTCACTGCTGTCATCCTTCAGTCTGGGCTTTGCTGACTATGGAGAAGAGTTACTTTGTCTAGCATTTGCTTCCCAAGCATGTTGGAAAAACCACATTCACAGACTCAAAGAGCTGTTTTGCTCTCATAGTTTTCCTCAGTATGAAGATAGATTTTTTTACTAGTTCTCGTCTTAGATCTGGTTCCTTAGAAGCAGAGTCTGAGATGAGTTGTGTTAAAGTGATTTATCCAGTGTTTTCAAGGAGGAAGAGAATGAGAAACAAGATAGGAGAGGGAAAGGGGGCTAAACAAGGTTTTGGCTTCGGTTGGAACCTAGCTTTGGCTTGATCCCATGGGGAGCTTTGGAGCACAAATTGCACCACAGAGTTAGTCTTACCTTAAGGTTAGGAGGGCTGGCCTTTTGTACCCACCAGGGCAGGCAGTTTTTGGCCACTGGCTGTGGAAACCATGTATATGTAGCAACTTCCTGGTCCAAGTGGCTTCATCTTAGCCAAGGATAATTCTCCAGAGAAGGGGATAATTGTGGGTTCTATTAGCCAACTCTCCCAGCAGTTCTGGGAGACTGCCTGGGTGCACTAGTTGATAAAAGGGATCTGGATAGGGCGCCAACACCAGTCCTGAATCCTAAGACACAAATATTGCTTGAATCTGAGTGTTGGTTCATTAATCTTGGAGTTCCCAGAGATAATGCCTCATTATACATTCCTTTCTACACATTTAATTGGTGAGCAAACCAAAGCAAAAATCACATAGCAAAATAGTACTACAGTTTTAATAGTTGTAACTAAAAATAAAGTTCAAGCGGCAGTCACCATATTTTAGCATTTGGCCAGCCTGCTGAAATACATAACTCTGAGTGCTACAGCATAAATTCCACTTTATATCCTTCATGACAAGTAATACTGCATATAGTTCAATCTTAAAGTATGACCAACAGGTGGCACCAGAAGCAACCACACTTATCCCAACAAATTTATGTATTATGTGTGTATTTGCTGAAATTTCAGTTGCTCTATACTTAGATTTTTCATGTTGAAAAGGCACTCATAGCATTAAATCCAAACCAAAACTTGACAACTTACATTTTTCTATTTGTAGGGTTATTCGAGTTTGGAAAAAAAAAAAAATAGGGTGATAGGGCCAGCGAATTCAGAAAGAAAACATCTATTCATTAGCAAAAGGAAGGAAAAAAGACTGAAGTCCTGCATCCTTTTCCTTCAAGGTCTCTTGAGTGTATAAATGCCGAAGATTATTAGGAAATATTTGAATAACAGGATAAAAAAGTCAAGGATACTGCCTCCAAAACATGAACTTTATTCCCCACTGAAAACAGACTTGGATGGCAACCAAGTTGTTCAAGGATTGCCCTGGCCAGTATCTGACCGCAGGGTTCCACTCCGGGAAAAGTCTCTGAGTCTAGTGTTCACCATTTTCAGGCTGGTTTCTTTTGAAGTTTGTACTGTATTGTTGGTGAGGGGAAGTAAAGGGGGGCGAGGGGTGCTGCTTCTTCCTATTTTTTTTCAACAACCGAGCATTGCACTCTTTTTCTACATCAGGTAATTCTAAGGAGCAGAATGACTTAGAGGACAAAGCACTGAACTGAGAATTAAGCCACAATACACTGAACTGAGAATTAGGCCAGTTTTGTTATTTGATTCTCCAGCTATGTTAAAAACGGGGATACTGAGTCTCAGAAAGGTCATATGGTTCTTGCCATGACCTCAATCATGTTCCTCTAACCCCAAGGCCAAGTTAAATTTAGATGTTCCATAAGCTCACCATGCAGATTAGGACAAATGATTTTACCTTACTGGGCTTCAATTTCATTTATAATGAAGAAGCTGGACTGCATGGCCCCGATGCACTTTCCAGCTAGGAATCACCAGATTCTGAGTAGTACGTGTAGAGTGCAGTGTCTTGTGTACTAATGGGGACTGGAGGTGTGGTTTGGCACATAGTCAGTAGGAAGGGAGGGTAAAGCTCACTTTGATAGTGTTCCAAAGTGGAAGGTGACACGGCTATTATACAATGCGTTAAATAGTCTGGTTCTTGTATTTGGGGGGAAAAGTAAATGCCAGGTCCTGATTAGCCTTTCCTATACCTGTCGTCAGCTTATTATACTGTAAACATTGTGCCTCTGGGAGCTTTCCTTTCCAAATGAAATGATCCCAGGGTTTGGAATTCCTCTTTCCATGGCATGCTCTTCTGCCATGCCATAAATTATTTTCACTGCCTTTCTCTGAACCTTTACTATTTTTGCTCTGCCTTTTTGACAGCAAGACAGATTAAAGGGAGATTAAATTTTTTTTTTTTTTTTTTTTTTTTTTTTTTTTTTTTACTTAAAAGATAGAAGCAACAGGACTCTTCAAGGTTACATATGGATTCCTTGCTCAAATATATTTCCATAATGTGAATGGGAAGTCAGGAAGGAGGAAGAAAAGAAACTAACCTTAATCTAATGCCTACAATGTGTCAGGCTCTCTGCTAAATTCATTTGATAGCTTATCTCTCTTTATGCTCTCAGATGAGAGGCAGTGCTGGTAGTAGATAGACCTGGCTTCTGATCAGGGCCCTGAGACTGCTTCGCCATGTGATTCTGGGCAATCCGTGTAACCTTTGGTTTCCTTAATAAAATGCTTAGTATTGGCCCAGAGTTAGTGCTCAGTGAGTGTTAGCCAATATCATTATTGCTACTCCAAAGGGCAGATCTTATCTATTTCATATCACATGAAAATATTAAGGTCCTAAGAAGTTAAGTAAAAGATTTTCAAACTCAGATCGATGTGGCACTGTTATGGATATCTGCTGTTTATTTTCCCAAGCACCCTTCTTTCCCCAGGGAAACCATCCTACCCACTTCCATCCCCATTATTTTGCTAGAACAAAGAGTTCTAGCAGACAGAGAGTGAACTTGGGAGCCAGACAGCTTGGTTCAAATTTCAGCTCTACCATTCGTTAGCTATGTAACTTTGCATAGATTGATTCCTTAACTTTTCTGTGTCTTAGTGTCTTTGTCTATCAAATGAGGATTATAAAGGTTCCTGCAAAGATTAAATAAGCTGATAAAAATGAAGTGCTTACAGCAGTACCTGACACTGTAAGTGCTCAGAAAGTATAAAATATTATTCTTCTTACTTTATCCGTCTCCTAGCTACAAGGGTGGGCACATGACTCAGATCTGGCCAATCAGATCCTGTTTTCTTGTTTACCATGATTGGTATAGAGTAGGTTTAGCAAAATTTTTCTGTAAAGAGCAGATAACAATGTTTAGGCTTTGTGGGCTATACCATTGTCCCTGTCACCACTCCTCAATTCTTCTGTTGTAGCAGAAAACAGACATAGACAATACATAAATGAATGGCAGCGGTGTGTCAAATAAAACTTAAATTTATGGGCATTGAAATTTGAATTTCATATAATTTTCAAGTGTTACAAAATATTACCCTTTTTTTCCCCCAACCATTTAGTGATGACAAAACCATTCTTAGCTCATGTACTGTCCAAAAGCAGAAGGCAGGCAGGATTTGGACTCTGGGTCTTAGTTTGTTGTTTGATAGTTTGTTGATTCCTGGTCTAAGGAATGAGCACATGACCCACAAAGGGCTGAAGTCCTGCCATGAGATCGAATTTGTGGACACTGGGAGAGCATGTGTGCCTCTTCCTATGGATCATGATTCCCATGGCTGTCTTCCTTCTCACATGGAGAGATGCTTTCTGTGGCAGGAGAGAAAAGTCAACAGCAAAAAGAATCAGAGCCAAGCAGAGCCAGCTAAAAGATAGGGAAACTGAGCCCTGAAAACTTCATTTGGGCCTCTAATTCTAGCCATGCCTATCGGTTCCATGAGCCAATAAATCCTTTTTAAAAAAATATTTTACTAATCTAGTTTGAGTCAGGTTTTGGTCACCTACAATGAGAGTGTTATCGTAGAGACTTATGAGCTTGTTTTCCTCATACTACACAATACTACCTTACAAAATCATTAAGAAAAAGGGAAAACTAGCATGGATTATGTATTTACCATGTGCCAGGCAGTTTGGTAAATGCTTTCACGTGTGATCGTTCATTTACTTCTTTTAACAACCCTTTGAGGTTGGCACTATATTCCTCATTTTATATGAGTACAGACATATTTGATGCCAGTACATTGTTTGACCAGATCCAGTGTTGATGGTGGAATGGAGCAGCTTAAAAGGATTTTTAAAGAGGTGGGGGAATGGACTGCTCGGGGCCCTTTTCTCTTCCACTGCATACCCCAAGACAGAATGATGGAAGAGTAAATTCTGTCAGGGCACGCTTAATCCCTTTTCTGGGAAAGAGAGCCTGTACTGATCAGGAATTCCTAGTGTTCCCTCTGGCCATTCTGGGCAGTGGGGAGTGGCGGTCTTGGAGTTTCTTGCCCAGCTGCCCGGTAGAGAGTGGACGAGCAGCTGAGGCACACTGATGAACAGCCTGGGTTAATCCAGGCTGCAGTGTGCAACTCCCTTACAGGAACGATCCAGGATTTCCTTCAGAAGTATCACTTCACAGCAGCTGGCTGGCTTGACTTTGCCAACTGCTTGACCTCTGGCTGCACGGGAAGCTTCAGCAGGTAGAACTTGGCAGCCTGAGGAGCAGACACACCCTGAGCTCCTTAGGACAGAGCAGGAAGGTTTGCACAAACAGGGTTTAGATGATACAGAATGAGAAAGGAACCAGGGGAAATAGTCCTCCACATCCATTAACCCTCACCTTGATACATCAAGCCCTATGAATTTGGGATTAAAGACAAAGAACTACCATTTTAATAGCTACTACTTATTGGACAACTATTTTATCTCATTCCATTTCTTATTAAAATAGCTACCACTGTTTTTCAAACAATCACTGTATACCAGGCACTTTACCTACATTATTCTTAATCATCTCAACAATCCTGTAAAGTAGATGTTAAATATTACCTACAATTTTACAGGCAAGTTAACAGATGACTAGAGGTTAAGAAATGACGAATACTAGGAGGAAGGAGAATTCGCAGCTGGTCTGTCTCGTTTCCACCTCACTGCCAAAGGGGATGAAGGATTAAATGAGAAGACAGGAACAATACTTAACTACCCTCCAAGAGTGTCAAGACAGGTTAAGTCACCAGAATAGAAATGGAGCTTGAGGCATGAATATACCTCCTCAGGGTCTGGGAATCTTTTAAGGTAGGGAGTTTTCTTATTTTGTGTTTACTTGGTGTACCCTCATCACCTAACTCTTACTTGTCCCTGAGCAGGGACACAAAGAACGTTTGTTGAGTGAATGAGCAAATGAGTTAAGCGTCTACTTTTTGTGAAACAGAAATGGCTGAGAGGACACTGATTTGATGAGACCCTCTCTTGGTTTATGTTGCTTTCTGGAACTCTTAGAAATCACGTAAACTCTTAAAGGCATCTACACTACCGTTAGTGCAATGGAGTAGAAGTTTACTCAGTTTTACAACTCATTTTGTAGGCAGTGATTTACCTAATGACACCCTAGCGGCCTAAAAGAGTTAATGCATCTGTGGACGAAAAAGGGGCCACATACTAAACCTGACAAGCTCAGGGGAGGCCAGCCGGGTGGGCTTTACAAACTCAAAGAGCAAAGTAATCACGCAAGGTAGCCTGAAATAAAAATTTCTAACAAACAGAAGGTTATAGTGAAAAGTCACGTCCTAGGCCTGTAGCTTCCTGGACAGATGTCATTCTTTAACTTTATAATTATCTATTGTCTTTGTGCATATAAGGTAGCATACCTTTGAAATGTCAGAGTAATCTACTTTTCTAGACCCCTGGAAGGCACAATCACTGGCACCAGAACACAAGACCACATTGTTATTTTGTTGCCCACATACCATCTTTATGTGCTGTAAATGTTAACTATCTGGTACCCACCAGTGTAAAAGAAGTATGTCTCTCCATTTTGCTTTTCAGCCAATCTCAGAGATTTCCCTTCTGCTTTCTCCTGCCTCCCTAATTTAATACCAATGAATTGCAGGTAACCCCCTTTACAAATCTTTTTTGATTCTAATGTATAAAATAAGCTACAAAACTACCATTCTCTAGAGCATTTTCTCAGTCCGTTGAGATTTTGCTTCCCAATAATTGTCATCAGTTTGGTTCAAATAAACTCTTATAAATAAGATGTTTTCTTAGGCTGGATGTTCTTTTGTCAACATATCTTTCAAAAATACCCACTGGACTGCTGGGGAGTATTATTGAAGCAAGGAAAGACTGATTCATAAACTTCATTTAGGCCTTAAACATTTTTTTCTATTATTTAGTTAGTTTTATATATATATATATATATATATATATATAACTATATATATATATATATATATATATATATATATTTTTTTTTTTTTTTTAATTTTTATTTTAATTAGAGTTTACATTCTATATTATTTTATATTAGTTTCAGGTGTACAACATAGTGGTTAGGCATATATATAATTTATGAAGTGATCCCCCAATAAGTTTAGTACCCACCTGGCACCATGCGTCGTTATTACAATATTATTGACTACATTCCATATGCTGTACTTTCCATACCTGCGACTATTTTGTAACTGCAATTTGTACTTCTTTATCCCTTCACCTTTTCCACCCAATCCTTGCAACTGCCCTTTCATCTGTCAACCAGCAGTTTGTCTTCTGTATCTACGAGTCTATTTTTGTTTTATTTGTTAGTTTATTTTATTTTTTAGATTCCACAAATAAGTGAAATTTGACCCACAGGCCAAATCATATGGTATTTGTCTTTCTCTGTCTGACATATTTCACTTAGCATAATAACCTCCAGGTCCATCCATGTTGTCACAAATAGTAAGATTTCATTCTTTCTTATGGCGGAGTAATATTCCATTGTATACATGTACCACATCTTCTTTATTCAGTCATCTATTAATGGACACTTAAGTTGCTTCCATATCTTGGTTATTATAAATGATGAAGCAGTGAACATAGGGATGCATATATCTTTCTGAATTAGTGTTTTAGACTTTTTTAGATAGTTACCCAGAAGTGGAATTGCTGGGTCATAAGGTAGTTCTATTTTTAATTTTTTGAAGAAACTCCATACTGTTTTCCATAGTGGACCAGTATTCAGTCCCAATAGTGAACGAGGGTTTCCTTTCTTTTACATCCTCACCGACACTTGTTTGTGATTTATTGATGACAGCCATTCTCACAGGTGTGAGGCGATATCTCATTGTTGTTTTAATTTTCATTTCTCTGGTGATTAGTGATGTTGAGCATTTTTGATATGTCTATTGGACATCCGTGTGTCCTTTTGAAGAAATGTCTGTTCAAGTCCTCTGCCCATTATTTAATTGGAATATTTGTTTTTTTTGGTGTTAAGCTCTATGAGTTCTTTAGAACTTTTGGATCCTAACCTTTCATTGGATATATCATTGGCAAATATCTTCTCCCATTTGTTAGGTTGTCTTTTCATTTTGTTGATGATTTCCTTTGATATGCAAAAAGTATCTAGCTTGATGTAGTTCCATTTGTTTATTTTTTTCTTTTGTTTTCCTTGACCAAGGAGATATATCAGAAAAAATATTACTAAGAACAATGTCAAAGAGTTTACTGCCTTTACTGTCTTCTAGGAGTATTATGAGTTGAGTCTAACATTTAAGTCTTTAATCCATTTTGATTTTATTCCTGGGTATGGTGTAAATAAGTGGTCTGTTTCATTTTTTTACATATATCTCTTCAGTTTTCTCAACACCATTTATTGAAGAGACTGTCTTTACTCTATTGTATATTCTTGCCTCCTTTGTCATAGATTAAATGACCATATAGGCATGGACTTATTTTTGGACTCTCTGTTTTGTTCCATTGATCTGTGTGTCTGTTTTATGCCAGTAGCATTCTATTTTGATTACTATAGCCTTGTAATATAGTTTGATATCAGATAGCCTCATACCTCCAACTTTTTTTTTTTTCTTTTTCAAGCTTGCCATTGCTATTCAGAGTCTTTTGTGATTCCATATAAATTTTTGGATTATTTGTTCTAGTTCTGTGAAAAATGCCATTGGTATTTTGATAAAGATTGCACTGAATCTATAGATTGCTTTGGGTTGTATGTACATTTTAATGATGTTAATTCTTCCTATCCATGAACATGGTACATGCTTCCATTTATATGTGTCATCTTCAATTTTTTTTCTTCAATGCCTTATAATTTTCCGAGTACAGGTCTTTTACCTTCTTGGTTAAATTTATTCCTAGGTATTTTATTTTTTGATGCGATTGTGAGATTGTTTTCTTAATTTCTCTTTCTGATAGTTTTGGTGTATAAAAGTGCAACTGATTCCTGAATTTTAATTTTGTATCCTATTACTTCACTTAATTCATTTATTAGTTCTAATAGTTTGGTTTTTTTTAAATTTGGGGAGTTCTCTATATACAGTGTCATGTCATCTACAAATAGTGAAAGTTTTATTTCTTCCTTTCCAATTTGGATACCTTTTATTTCTCTTTCTTGTCTGATTGCTATGGCTGGGACATTCAATACTTGAATAGAAATGGTGAAAGTAGACATCCTTGTTTTGTTCTTGGTCTTAAAAAGCTTTCAGCTTTTCCATGTTGAGTATGATGTTAGTTGTGGGTTTGTCATATATAGCCTTTATTATGTCGAAGTATGTTCCCTCTATTCCCATTTTTCTGAGAATTTTTATCATAAATGGATGCTGGATTTTCTCACATGCTTTTCTGCATCTATTGATGTGAATATGTGATTTTTATCCTTTGTTTTGTCTATGTAACATATCACATTAATTGATTTGTGGATATTGAACCAACTTTGCATCCCAGGAATAAATCGCACTTGAGCATGATGTACGATCTTTTTAATGCATTGCTGGATTCGGTTTGTAATATTTTGTTGAAGATTTTTTTTCATCTATGTTCATTAGGGATGTAGGCCTATAATTTTCTTTTTTTATAATGTCTTTGTCTGGTTTTGGAATCAGGGTAATGGTGACATCGTAAAAAAAGAAATGCTTAGGAGCTTTCTCTCCTCTTGAATTTTTTGGAATAATTTGAGAAGGATAGGTGTTAATTCTTCTTTGCATGTTTGATAAAATTCACTTGTGAAGCCATCCAGTCTAGGACTTTTGTTTGTTAGGAGTATTTTAATTCCTGCTTCAATTTCATTAGTAGTTATCAGTCTGTTCAGATTGTCTGTTTTTTCCTAACTTAGTCTCGGAAGATTTTATATTTCTAGGAAGGTATCCATTTCTTCTAAACTGTCCAATTTGTTGCCATATAATTGTTTGTAGTATTTTCTTATAATTCGCTGTATTTCTGTCGTGTCATTTTTTTACTTCTCTTTCATTTCTGATTTATTTTATTTTATTTTTTTCTTGATGAAACTGGTTAAAGGGTTATCAATTTTGTTTATCTTTTCAAAGAACTAGCTATTGGTTTTACTGATCTTTTGTATTTTTTTTTAGACTATTTCATTTATTTCTGCTCTGATCTCTATTATTTCCTTTTTTCTATTCCTTTTGGGCTTTGTCTGTTATTCTTTTTTCCACTTCCTTTATGTATAATGTTAGATTGTTTGAGACTTTTTCTTATTTCTTGAGTTTGGCTTATATTGCTATGAATTTCTCTCTTAGAACTGTTTTGGCTGTGTCCCAGAGATTTGTGGGGGGGTGGTGGGGGCATTGTGTTTTCATTTTCATTTGTCTCAAGGTATCTTTTGATTTATTTCTTGATCTTGTTAACCATTTGTTATTTAGTAGCATATTATTTAGCCTCCACATATTTGTATATTTTTCAGTTTTCTTTTTGTAATTGGTTTTTAGTTTTATACCATTGTGATCAACGAAGATGCTTGATATGATTTCCGTCTTCTTAAATTTATTGGGATTTGTATTGTGGCTTAACCTGTGGTCTATTCTGGAAAATGTTCCATGTACTCTTGAAAAGAATGTTTATTCTGCTGCTTTGGCATGAAATGCTCTAAAAATATCAACTAAGTCTCTCTGGTCTAATATGTCATTTAAGTCCACTTTTTCCTTGTTGATTTTTTTTGTCTGGATGGTCTATCCATTGACTTCAATGGGGTGTTAAAGTCCTCTACAACTACTGTATTACTGTAAATCTCCCTCTTTATGTTCATCAGTATTTGCTTTAAATGTTTAGGTGCATAAGTATTTACAATATTTATATTCTCATGTTGGACTGATCCCTTTATCATTTTGGTATTTTCTTCTTTGTCTCTTGTTTTAGCATTTGTTTCAAAGTCTGTTTTGTCTGATCTAGGTGTTTCTACCCCAGCTTTTTTTTTTGTTGTTTCTATTTGCATGAAATATCTTTTTCAATCTCTTTACTTTCAGTCTGTGTGTTACTTTCAATCTGAAGTGCGTCTCATGTAGACAGCATATGTATGGGTCTTGTTTTCTTATCTATTCAGCCATCCGATGTCTTTTGATCGAAACATTTAGTACATTTACCTTTAATGTAATTGTCGATAAATATGTAGTTTTTGCCATTTTATTATTCATATTTCTTTTCTTCTTTTTAAAGAAGTCCCTTTAACATTTTTTTGTAATATTGGTTTGGTAGTGATGAACTCCTTTAGCTTTTTCTTTTCTGGGAAGCTCTTTATCTGTCCTTTGATTTTAAATGATAGCTTTGCTAGGTGGAGTTATGTTGGTTATAGGTTCCTGCTTTTCATCACTTTGAATATTTCATGCCAATCCCTTCTGGCCTGTTAGGTTTCTGTTGAAAAATCAACTGACATTTTTAGAGAAGTTCTTTGTTGGTAACTAACTGCTTTTCTCTTGCTGCTTTTAAGATTCTCTTTGTCTTTAAATTTTGGCATTTTAATTATGTTGTGTCTTGGTGTGGACCTCTGTGGGTTCATCTTGTTTGGGACTCTGTGCTTCCTGGACTTATATGTCTATTTCCTTTATCAGGTTAGGGAAGTTTTCAATCATTATTTATTTAAATAGGTTCTTGATCCCTTGCTTTCTTTCTTCCTTCTAGTATCCCTATGATGCAAATGTTGGTACACTTGATATTATCCCAGAGGTCCCTTAAACTATCCTCATTTTTTTTTAAATTCTTTTTTCTTTTTACTGTTCCTATTGGGTGTTTTCTGCTACCTTGTCTTTTATTATTGATTCAGTCTTCTGCTTCATCTAATTTGCTGTTGATTCCTGATAGTGTCTTCAGTTATTATAATCATCATTTCTGATTAGTTCCTTTTTATGGTTTCTATGGTTTTTTTTTATGTTTACTATCTCTTTGTTGAAATTCTCACTGAGTTCTTCTACTCTTCCCCTAAGTTCATGGAGCATCCTTATAACCAGTGTTTTGAACTCTAAACTCTAGTAGATTGCTTGCCTCCATTTCATTTAGTTCTTTTTCTGGAGTTTTGTCCTGATCTTTCATTTGGGACATATTTCTTCGTCTCCTCATTTTGGCTGCCTCTCTGTGTTTGTTTCTATGTATTAGGTAGATTTGCTATGTCTCCCACTCTTAAGAGGGTGTCCTTGTGTAGTAAGTATCCTATGGGGCCTAGTGGCACAGTCTCCCTGATCACCTGAGCCAGGTGCTCCAGGAATGCCGTTTGTGTGAGTTGTGTGAACCCTCCTGTTATAGTTGAGCCTTGATTGCTGTTGGCATGTCAGTGGATGGGGTTGACCCTCAGGCTGACTGGCTGTGAGAATTAGCCATGACTACAACATAGGAACTACTGTGTGGGTACTGACCCCATATAGCAGGATTCTCCCCAGCAGGGCTCTGGCACCTGCCGAGACCACCCTTTGGGTGTTTCATTTCTGGAGCTAATCAGTGGGTGCTCTGTTATGGTCTGAAGCTGGCCACTGGGTATGTTGGTTCTAAGACCTCTTGGGAGGAGGAGCTGTGCTGCAGGCCAAAGTCAGACCCTACCTGTGCCTGGCCAGGGGCCACCTGTTAGGAGCTACAAAGTGATTCATGGTTGGTAGCTTCTTGTGCTGGGCCTGAAGGCATGTGGGAGAGACCACGCTGTTAATCGAGGATGGCTGCCATCAATACCAGGCTCAGGGCCGTCTAGTGAGAGTCCTGATGCACACTGAGGGCAGCCGCCTCACACCCAGGGTTCATAGAACCCTAAGAGTTACCAAGAAAATCTGTGTTGTGGGCCCAAGGCTGGCTGCCAAAAAACACAGGCACCAAAAAAGCCCCAGGTGGCACATAACCTGGGTGGGGAGGGGTCCCAGGGAGTCATAAGGGTGGGGTGAGTGGTGTTCACTAATAATGCAGACTTAGATTTGATGCCAAAGCTGGGCCTGGGGATGCTCAGCAACGCCAAGGCCAGCTGCCACCTTCCTGGGGCCTGTGGACCTCTGCAAACTTTTAGGAAATTCTGCAGCATGGGCCAAGGCTGGCTGCCTGCTGCCGAAAGCTCATTTAGGTCTTTTTTGCTGAACCTCAACCAGACAGTGATCAAGTACTGGGTGCTGAGAAAGTTAAGCAGAGACCTCCAGAAGGCAAGTCTTTCAAATGGAAAAGGAAGGTAAAAGAGGGGAAAAAATGAGCAAAGAAGTAAAAAACTGGAGCTTTGGCTATTTCCTGCTTATCAGACAGGCCTTGAACCCAATTCCCTTTTGCTTGCTCTTTGGGACAAGGCTGAGATAGCAAGCTATAAATTCCACCAGTGTAAGTGTGAGGAATGTGGAGATGAATGTGAGGAAGTCTTCGTTCCAGAGGAAATGGCATAATAGTGGGCCAGCTGGAGATAGAAGACAGAAAATGTCTCAAGTGTGAGCCAGTGGAGATTTGAAATTAGAATCTGGGCTCAACCTGCCATCTAGCTTTTAAGATTCTGATTGTAAATGGATAGGGCTGTCAAGTATTTGGAGGAAATTTTGTAGAGACCTGAAATGACACAGTATTGATTTACCAAGATAAATGATTGCATATTTATTTGATCATTTCAGTCAATGTATCTTCATGGCAAGGAGAAGCATTTTGTGTAGGGAACTGGTGACCTGGAGGGGAAGGGTAAGAGAAGAGTCCTACAAAGGTGAGCAGGAGAAGGTCAGCTGGTATCCTGAGAAGCCATTCTGGCTTTGCCATCAAAGACAGCTTGATGAAGACATGTTTTCTAAACAACTTGCCAAATTTCCAGTGGGTTGTAGATGACACCCTCCCATAGAACTCATGGCCTTGGGATCTGGGCCTGGAGCTTACTTTGGAACTAGCTGTGGAGGATCATTTTTATTATTGTGAAGTGTGGTTTGGATTGTAAAACTGTTGAGGATTCTATCTTTGAAGATCAATGTTTGCTGGCATAAACTAAGTTTCTCTGGGTTCTTGGATAACCCCCTCTTTCTTCACCACTGTTAGACTAGGTATAAACAATGACTACATGGAAATTCAGAATTCAAGGATGGTGATCCTCTTAAGGTTTGCTTTGAGTAGAAGAATTTAAAACTATGTTATCTTAATATAACCTCACCTGGTCATAGGGTGGGTGGATAGCAGAAAAGGTATTGCATTAATGGCCAAGAGTGGGTGGGGACTCCGAGCCAACTCCACCACTATAATGTATGAAGTTGGACAAGCTTTTAACCTCTCGTGTATCATTTTCCTTACCTTTAACATGGAGATAATAGTACCTTCTATTTCTCCCACAGAGGTTCTTGTCAAAGTGAGATAAAATAATAAGTGACCAAGTGCTTATATGTGAAAAGTGATTTAACTGCATTATGCGAAGAAGGCTGATAGTCTGAGTTTAAATCTCAACTCTATGATTTACCACCTGTTTTTCTTGGGCATGCTTCTTAACTTGTCAGTGCCTCAATTTCCTGATCTCTAAATACATCTCTCAAAAAATTGTTGTGAAGGTTATAGATTGGAAATGATAAGTTATACTGGTTATGATTATGAAGCAAGCAAGAAATATATGTTAAGTTCATAGACTTAACGTGATATATGATAATACTTATTGTTATCGTTAATGTTTCTACCAGATATGAAAAAAAAAACATTTCGAGGCAGAATCTCTCTTGCCTCTGTAGAGAATGGCTGAGTAAAACAGAAGTAAATCCATCTATGCAAAACAACCTGGGATTTATTGGACCTAGATCTTTTCCCACCACCCCTAGAAATCCTATTCCACAAGAGTTTTCATTTTATTCAAATAAGAACAAGGAAGAGATTAAAACCACTAACAGTATTTAATGGATAGGCAAAACCCAAACTGGGAATAGGCCTTGGACATGATTCCTCAGCAATAACTTAGTAGCAACCACAGCCCCATGAGAATAATGTTCTGCCAGAAGCCTCAAAGCCAGGGTGTTGTCCTGCCACCAACTCACCACAAGAGATTGTACCAAAACAGTAGGGTAGAAGGAAACCACATATATAAAATTACAAGACAAAGAAACACAACTCCAAAATATTCATAGGCAGAATGTATAATAATCTCATAATAACCGTAACTGCTAAGAGTGAGCGAACTATAGTAGGATGCTTTCTCTAGTAAAAACTTACAGTAGGAGAACAAAATTGGATAAGCTTGCTAGAAAGCTAATAAAACACCTATATATTTATTTTTCTAGCCCAAAGACCTAAAGGGTACATCTAAAAAATATATTTTTTCTATCCATTTGAGGCACTTCTATTTTTGTGTTTAATGAGTGTCTGAAAACATATATGAAAAGTTTAACATAAAAATCAAGCAATGGCTTTACATAGTATGTGAGAAATTTTATCCACAAGAGCTAAAAAAAATTATAAAGTCTCTAAGATATGTTATAAATGTTTTAATCTGGATTAAAAATAGAAACCTTAGTGTTATATAATATATGATTATTAAAAATGTTCAAAACACAAACATTAGAGACAATAAAATTTTATATCTAAAGTAATTTCTTACCTCAAATTCTTCACTTAGCCTCTATGAAATGACATTTTATAGACATAAGATATTGATTTAGTATTTTGAAGGAGGACTTTCTGATGAATATGTAAAATTACTGGCTTGGGCAGGGTATTTTGTACAGGAATGAGCAGACTGATAAATAGATTATGATGCTGTTGGTTTTCTGCCAAATTTCTATCTTGGATCAAGATGGTAGAATGATCTTACAAGTCAATCTTGCTTCTTAAATCCTTCAATGTCCTTAAAATAACATAAGTGATAATAAAAAGGAATTAGGGTTGGCATACTTAGCAAAAAATAATAATAAAAAATACAGGATACCCAGTTAAATTTGGATTTCAGATAAACAACAAATAATTTTTTAGTATGAGTATGTCCAAATGCACTATTTTAGACTTACCGTATTTACATGGCAACTATAAAAAAGAATAAATTCATAATACTGTACCATCAGCCGATCATAATTATGAAGAATTTTGGATTATACCTGATTGGATTTGTCCTGCAATTCTACTTCTGTATTTATCTGATAGAAATGAAAAGATATATTCACAAAAACACCTGTACAAGAATGTTCATAGCAGCTTTATTTATGATAGTGAAACGTAGAAACAACCAAATGTTTATCAGCTGTATTATGGATAAACAATTTGTATTTCTAACAGAGTCCCAAGTTTGCTAGTGCTGCACGTTCAGGTTCTATACTTAGAGAGCTATTGTTCTAGAGAAATCTATAAAGATAGATTGGAACAGAAAGATAAAAGATTAAAAGAAACTGTCAGCTGAAAATCAGGGTGACTATAAGTCAACAACAGTAGGAGGCCTTGCGTAATTATGCAGATAATTAATTAAAGACCTGCATCTAGAGCAGCAAAAGCAGTCATGTCCCTGCCCTTCCCGCCCTCCAGACACATCACCACCACTGAGTAGCCAACAGCAAAAGCAGCAGCCTTAGATCCTGTATTACGACCTCAAGGGAATATCCCTCCAAATAATGTGAACTTCCTACATGGGGAGGGATAGTGATGTGTGGGAGTGGAGGGCTGAGAGAGATAAATTGAAACTTCCAAAATGGAGTCATAGGAATAAACAATGTAAGTCATCTTTGCATAGGTAAAAAATTCATTGAAGTCCTCCACCGGCAAAGTAGAGCCCTCCCTGTCTGGCTATAAGGGGAGGAGACGGGGGTGTAGAGGGTAAGGGGTCTTTAGCTGCCTGTCAGCCCCAAGCCCAAGTCCCTAAAGTGGAGTCTCTTGGTCAAGGTCCTACCCACTTATATGAAGATTGCAGCTGCCCTTTCTCTTAGGGGAGAGGCCTGTTGGGGGAAATGAGCTGAGCAGCTGCGGAGGCAGTTCATGCCAGGTACTTAAAATCATAAAAATATGAACAGACAACTAGGGATTACCAGGCATCTGAGGATCACCAGACATCAAGACTAGGAAAGGGCAAGAACAAACTGGCCAGAGGAAGCAGGGATAACTCAGAAAGCAGAGGAGAACTGAAAAGAAATACTAATTTGTGTGCTAGGAGATATTTGGGAGGCTATTGCATGCATGAAACAAAAATACGAACAATCATAGCCTAATACTGCCAGAGAAATGTAATAGAAACTAAACATGGCTGAGGACTGTATCTCTTACTATTTCTCTCTTGTTTTCTTTGTAAATAATAATGGCCAGATGCAATAAAATAGGCACAAAAACTGCGAAATAGAAAAAGATGTGATCCTGCCAAAGCAGAGCTGCGGGTTGGCAGGAGGTGCAGCTGTGGGATTCCTCAAACTGCTCGTGAAACTGCAAGTGTAAGAAATTCCAGATTCCGTGTGGGAAAGGCATTTTAGGGGTGGCATGTGTAATGTGTGAAAATCAGGTTGTATAAAAGTTGAATATGTGAAAGTTAAGAACCATCTGTGTCTACATTCCTCTTGGCTTTCCCCAGAGCTTAGAAATGTAAATATTTCAGCTTAAATTCAAGGTCAGCATAACAATAACTAATATCTATGTATCATTTTACCACTTAATAGTTTACAAAACACTTTTACTAATTATTATATTTAATCCTTATCCCAGGGGGCAGCTAATATCCCTGCCCTACCCTTGAGGTAACAAAGGCAGCCAGCAATTTGTATCTTCCTTCAGGAAATATAAAGACTTGTCAGAAAGGCAATTTTGCAAATTGCTTCCCAAAGGATGTTCTGCAGATTGTTGCTCCCATAGGACAGTGGTTTTCAAACTTGAGTGTGCATCAGAATTGCCTGGATGGATGGTTTATAAAAAAACACAGATTACTGAACTCCGCCCCCCAAGCCCCACCAGTTTCCGATTCAGTAGGTCTGAGTGGAGCCTGAGAATTTACATCTCTCACAAATTCCTAAGTGATGCTGCTGCTGGTGGTCCAGGGTTCACACTTCGAGAACCATTCCCATAAGATAGTCTCTAAAAAAAAGGGTCCCACAATCAAATCGAGAGGTATTTACTATGTAATAGAATATACCTATTACCTAGCTTCTGCTCTGTAAGGAAAGGAGTAGGAAACATGAGAAGAGTTTTACTAAATAGGATTGTGAATCATTTTTATTTTAAAAATCTTTTTGAAATGCTACAAGCGTCTTCTCTTTTAAACTAAAATAAAGGGGGAGGATATAACAGTGAAAAATAACCAAAATAAAAGATTATCTACAAAGCTTAATGAAATATTCTTGATGATCTTGGAAAATGTACAATATAATCTTAACTATAGACCTTAAAGTAGTTGTCTCTCTCTCTCTCTTTCTCTCTCTCTCTCACTGTGTATGTGTGTGTGTGTGTGTGTGAGAGAGAGAGAGAGAGAGACAGAGAGAGAGAGACAGAGAGAGAGAGAGACAGAGAGAGAGAAAGAGAGAGAACTAGAAGGTACTGCCCCAGAATATTTACAGTGAATTTCTGAATATTTGAATATTCTTTTTGAAGAAATTTGAATTTCTTCTTTGTACACTGTACTTTCTTCTTTGTACTTTCCACAGTATGTACATATTACCTACATAGCCAGGAAAATAAATCTGTAATTTGTTTAAAAGTTACTTAGGGTCTGTTAGAAATCTCAATTAAAAAAAAACCCCTCCATTTCTTTTTAAGACCACCTTTAAAATTCTACCTCTTTTATTCAAGCAAACTCTGATAGAATTACACATTTCTTGTAACATAATTCATACAGAAGACAATCGAGGGCTATTTACTAGTGCAAAAGAAGGATTATACCATTAAATCAACTAAGATCAAATTACCGCATTTCACTGCATATAGGCTGTAAGTTAGGCAAGTCCAAACTAGACTAATCTTTTCTCGTTTTTTTTCTTTGCTCCCCATCATAATCTAATTTTGTCTCCTTGCTTCCTACTTCTATGTACTTTAACCCAACTGTGTTTGAAAACTGCCTCAAAGTTACAGGCCAACTTCTGATCATAAATGTCTTGCTAAATTTAGAAAAAAAATGGTAAACCTGGGCATATTGCAATATGTTGATTGCAACAATTACATGCTGA
The DNA here is from genome assembly GCF_902729225.1 of Pteropus medius. Taxonomy (NCBI): domain Eukaryota; kingdom Metazoa; phylum Chordata; class Mammalia; order Chiroptera; family Pteropodidae; genus Pteropus; species Pteropus medius. The sequence goes on from NW_024352784.1 coordinate 14,135,004, forward strand.
AATTGTGGGCTCCAGTGATACAAATTCACAGTGTACAAGTTTTGCTATAAGGAAAATATTCTCCTTAGAGAAGAAATGAATCAAGAGTTCTAAGTTAGCTGAAAAATACATACATACATACATACATACATACATACATACATACATACATACATAAATAAAACATTTCCCAGATAGACTAATACAATTTTTTTTGTAATAGGTAGCTTAAATCAGACTGATGCTGTTTTAAATTATCCCAAATGATTCTTATTTCTGTAATGTGTTCATGAGAATACCCCTTCAGATATTCAGTTAATAATGCCTATATTGCATACCTGTTAAGTGCCCAATTCTGTAAGATCTATAAATAGTTTCCTGTCATAAAAAGCTTCTCTAAATTGGAACAGAAATTCTCTAAAAATATAAAAATTTGCTAAATAAGTAGAAATAAGATGTACACATATGAAACAATAAGAGACAAATGAGGACAGTATAAATAAGCAGCTCAGTGAAGTTAGCCCACTCAAGGGCAGAGTCTGTATCCCAGTCATCTCCAAACCCCTCTAAACACGACTGTAACAGATCATTGCTAGTTCAGGGTGTTTAGCAGTATAACAATTACCAAAGGATTTTAAAATCTAAATTAAAGTGAATTCTTGCTCTGGAAAGTCTTCAATAAGGATGCATTTTTTTTTTCCTTCTTTTTACAAGATAGTGAGGGAAATAGATGGGTGTGCGTGTGCGGGGAGCGGGGGAGGGTAGATTATATTCTCTTCAGGAAGTGTGGCAGCTAAGATGCTCTTGGCTGCAAGTAAGAGAAAAGCTCACTCAAATGGAGTAATAAAAAGGAAATCACATATCACAGTAAGGGTGAGTTCCAGGTGTGTCATGATTAGAGGCTCCTGTCAAAGAACCAGATTGCTTTATCTGCACCTGTCCTTCTCCATCCTCCAGCTGGTAGCAAATGGCCGCTGCTGTTCCAGGAGGCACTCTCAGATATGGACATAGTCCAGGACAGGGATGGACAAACTATGACCACCACCTGCTTTTATAAATAAAGTTTTATTGGAATACTTGAGTTCCTTTACATATTGTCTGTGGCTGGTTTCACTTTATAACAGAAGAACTGAGTAGTTACAATAGAGAATTTGAAAAGTTCTTACAAAGCTAGGCCAGGCCAAGAGATAGCCAGACCACTGCTGCTCATTGTTCACATCCATTCCCATCCTAATGATTCATCCATCTGTCCACCCACCCATGGATCCATACTTTCCCAAACATTTATTTGATACTCTCTGTCTCTGCATAGGTACCTTAAATGCGCGCGCGCGTGCACACACACACACACACACACACACACACACACCCCACTGTTTTAAGAGAGACCCCAGACAGCTGCTTTTTAGAAACTTGTTTCTGAACTGCTAGACTCTGACCATTTCCAAACCTTTGATCCTGGTTGCTACCAGTCCTCGGACTAATCATCCTCTGACCTCTTCTCGTCCTTCAGGCTTAAAGTATCTTCTTCATGGGGCTCCCTTTCACACTGAATCTGATTCTTCAGTGAGCTGAGACTGTGAGAATATGAGGCAGGAAGAAGAAAGGAAGAGAAAATAGAATAGTATCTACTGAAGGTCTCCTGTGAGTCATATGTTGTACAGAGCACCCTGCTTGCTTCCTGTCTTAAGTCATCTTAAGTCAGCTGCAGGCAGGTGTGGGGAACCTGGGCAAGCAGCTAAGGAAGAGAAGGCAGAAGGACACTTTTATTAATAGTTACTAGGGAGAGAGAGATTTTTCCAATTTGTTCGATAGTCACATAGGGTCCTTTCGTACTCAGACTCCTGCTAAACTAAATATTCTTTCTAGTCCTTCCTTTTCCTAGTCTTTCTGAGGCCTTGGAAAATTCTAGAATGAAACTAAAGGTGACTCTGCAAAATATTGCATTCTAGGTGACTTATTCTTAAAAGAAGCTTGTACAAAATGGGAACAATACTGATCACAAAAGAAATGATATCAATTTTCTGTTAAATAACAAGTAAATGAACTATCATTTATTGAGCATCTATTGTGTGATTTGTATATTGATTTTACCTCATGTTCACAACAAGCCTGTCATATATCAAAATTACTTAAGAATAGACTTGGCTGCAAAATGCAAGAAACCTGACCACAGTGGCTTAAAAAATTATGGGTTTAGTAGTCCAGTAGGTGTTGCTGGCATTGATTCGACTTCAACTAGTTCCTTTTTCTTCATCACTATCTTAGCAAATTGACATTTAGTCTTATGCTGGTCATCTCATGATTGCAAGATGACTGCATCAACTCCAGATATCACATCCACATTCAAGGTAGAATTAAGAAGATAGTATAGGGCCAGCTACATTAGTCCCCATTTTATCAGGAAAACAAAAACTTTCCCAGAAACCCCCACATCAAACTTCAACTTAGGTATCGTTGGTCAGAACTATATCAGATGGATACCTTTAGTTGCAAAGGAAGTAGAGAAAGTAGACAATAGAATTGTCAGGGTGACCTTAGTGTAGGGATGGGCAAACCACAACCAAATCTGGATGCTGCCTGTTTTTGTAAATAAACTGTTGTTGCAACATAGCCACACCCATTTATTTAAGTATTGTATATGACTTTTCATGCTACAATAGCAGACTTGTGAAAGAAAATCAGTGGCCTGCAAAGTCTAAAATTTTACTATATGGCCTCTAACAGAAAAGTTTGCCAACTCCTGCCTTAACCTGGGGTTGGCCATCACCTAGGTTATGTACCCTGCTCACCCTACCCCCCACCCCCAAACTGGAAGAGCTTTTGATAGCAAAAAAGAAGGGGACACTGTCACTGGGTAGGCCACTAACATTATCTGCCACACATAGCTATTGTTATCTGTTTTAGAAGAGGAGATTGAGGCTCAGAAAGGTTAAGGAACTTGCCTAAGAACACAAGTTGGATGAATAGTCCTAAATTCAAACTAAAGACTCCTTGACTGCATATCCTTTTGACGATACATTCTTGTGTTTTCTCATCTCACGAGAGAAATGTGTGATCTCGAGATATGAAAGAGCTGTGAGATACCTATGTCATACAGTTCAGCCCTTAAATGAGTTGTACAAAAGGACAGAGAGCCAATGACTCTCTCTTAGTAGGTTTACAAGAGAATGAAGCATTTACTTTTAAATTGCATTTCCTGATTTCCCATCTTGTTCTCTTTCCACTACATATGTACACAAGCTAGTAGACCAAATCTACTTTACGATAGGTTTTTTTTTTTCTATCTTTTTCTCCCCAGCACTTCACATAGTGCCTAACGCATAATCAGGACCCAATAAAAGTATGTTGTTTCCCTCCATTATTGCCCCATGTCAAGTAAATATATACCATTCATGTTTGCATATATTACCTCCCCAATGAGGCTGTGAATTACATCAGGGGATACCTACTCTGCACTCAACATATGCAGAATGACTGAATGATGTCCCCACCTTTACCATTGGCCTTTTGGAACTGAAAATGATTGCAATTGCAGTGTAAGGGCAACAGGAATCATTTTTGGCCTGGCTGGTTAGTCCTATCTGTGTGTGATGGCCACAGCATCTGTATGGATCTCAGACCTCAACCTTAAGCTTCCTCTACTCCTTTATTTCCTTTGCAACCTTGAAACAGCACGGGGTTTAAGAAAGCCAATAACAGCATACTCTGGGACAAAAGAAAATGGCAAAGTTTTGAAAGGAAGAAGGCTTTAACAAATCTTTTTTTTTTCTTCTCACTTTTTTCCATAACACAATCTAAGGGGAACTGAAAGAAACCACTTTTTCTGTCTTGATTCCAGACATCTTAAGCTTTCTTAAAAGCTCTTTACCTCTCTTGCCTGCAGGTCTTAACCATTTCCTTAGCCTGGAAGATTGGTCTTCTCTCCTACCCCCATTCACCTTCCTCAGGCTAACTCCTCTTCTAAGGTTTTACTTTACAGTCAACTTCCTCCAAAAGCCTGTCTCAAGAGTTGATGATATCCCTGTTATAACAACTATAGCATCCTGTACGCTGGTCCTAATTGTCTGTCTGCCTGTTTGTCTCTTGTATGAGTCTATAAGCAAAACATATTCCTCTTATCCTATGTGCTCACTTAATAACTGGCCAGTGAAAGAATGAGAACAGGAGTTAATTCAGAGAGCTCCTAACCCTCCCCAGGGAATTCCTACGCACATTCTATTCCCTCTTCCCTAGAGGTTTCTATTTGTTCCTGGACTTTGGAAACTGTTAACCAGAACAAGTGTTTTTGTTTGGAGATCTTATCTGCATCCTTCACCACCCGGTGTCGTTTTCCTCTATCTCTTCAGCCAGGAATTCCTCTGCTGCCAGAGCTATCCATCTCAGCTCTTTAAGTGGTGGAGCCTGGCGTCCTGGACAGGGTGCAAAAGCTACAGTGTAATCTTGCTTTCTTTCAGGGCCACTGACCAGAGGAAACAAAAACTCCACTGATTGGGCTCTCCTGATGCAGACCAGCCAGTGGCTCTGCAGTTTCCTTCTGTGTTTAAAATTCCTTATCTGGCATTGCTTGCAAATCAACAAGCCCACAAGTCAATGGAGGCTTATCTCCAGAGCTGGCGCTTCAAAGAGATTATGCACCCCCACTCCCCTGGGCAGATAGCGGTGCCAGTGAGAGATAGGAGTAATTGGGATCAGTCAACCCAACACATAATACCAGTCATTAACTGTTGTTTTTTTTTTTAATTAAAAAAAATTTAAATTATAGTCGACATTCAATATTATATTAGTTTTCGGCATACAGCATAGTGGTTAGACATTTTAATATAATTGACAAAGTGACCAGTCACAATATTATTGACTATACTCCCATTAATTGTTTTCTAAAAACGAAGTTTATTTTACTTTTTTCCACATTATAAAAGTCATCAGTACTCATTATAGAAAATTTAGTAAATAATAAAAAGTAGAAAAAATTTCTTCATAATTTAATATATTTGATATATTTCTCTTTAGTCTTTTACTGGGTTATTTCTTTATGGTCATATACATTTTGTAATAAGTATACATTTGTATCCTGTCTTTTTTTTTAATTTAAAAATACAAGAAATATTTCCTCAGCTGTTTACATTATTGGGTAAATACAGTTTCCACAGCAGCACAACGTGTATATATTGAATAATTTATTTTACTGTTTCCTCATTATTAGGGATTCAGATAGTTTCTAATATTTTTCATATGAATTGTTATGAATGCCATTAAATATAAAGCCTTTTCTAAATTTATACTAATTTCCTTAGGCTGAATTCCCAAGAAAGATCAAACTATATGAATATTTAAAATTTTTGGCTTATATTGCAAGGAAATCTGACAGAAAGGCGCTACTAGTTTATACTTTTACCAGTGATGTTTTAGGATGCCAGTTTATTACACCCTATCCAAGACTAGGTAGTCTTCTGCAATGCTGTATATATTTTTTTAATTGAATAGGGAAAACATATGCATCATAGGCTTAACTTGCACTTCTTTCATAATTAATGAGGTTAAACATTTCTTCTCAAGTAAACATTTCTTTTTTGGACATAATCTATATCCTTTTTCACCTCTCTATTTGGTCATTTGATATTTTCCTTGTTAATTTTCATGTTGAGTTCATTGTTGTCTTCCATAAATACTGCAAATGCTTTTTTCCTGTTTGTTGCTTTCCATTTGATTTTGGTTTGTCTAGGGTACAGAATAACATTTTTTTGGTACTCCAGTGTATTGCTTTTTAACATTGTGTTAACTTTTGTTACTTTTAAACTTAAATAGCCTTCCTCCTAGAGATTTGATAACCATCTTTTCTTTCTTTTGATTGTTTGTTAGCTAGTTTGTTTGTTTGTTTGTTTGTTTGGCTTAGGACGGAAGTGATTGAGAACCAAAAATCTATTAAAAAAAAAGAACCTCAAATTTAGAGTCAGAGTGCCTGAGTTCATAAACTAGTTCTACCACCCACCAGCTCTATAATGTGGGGCAAATTATGACCTGCTATGTCCTAGATGCCCACCAACCGATATATGGATAAACAAAATATGATATATGCATACAATGGAATATTATTTGGCCATAAAAAGGAATCAAGTATGATATATGCTACAACATGGATCAACCATGAAAACATGCTAAGTGAAAAAAGTAAGTCCCCGAAGGCCACTTTATGATTACATTTATTGAAATGTACAGAATAGGAAAATCTATAGGGACAGAAAGTAGGTGATTGCTTAGAGCTTGAGAAGATGGGAAACTTGAGGGTGATAACTAAAGGATACCAAGTTTCTAGTTAAGTTTTATGTGGTTTGAACTGTTTGATGGTACCATGTTTGTGTGCCTACATCATTGTTGCAAAGAGACTGACTATTATATTGGAAAATTTATCACATAAATATGGGAATTTCCCCTGACATAGGAAGGCTGTTCAAAAGACAAATGGGCAGTCATGATTATAATCATATACCTACTATAAGAACAAAGAAAACAACCAGAAAACCTAAAATCTAAGGTGGGCAGAGGAAGAGGATCCCCAGAATAATAAAGAGAAGGGCAACATAGATGAAAAGAAAATACAAAAAGAAACATACTGGAAAAAATAGATTAAAGAATTTCAAGAAAGAGGGAGTGGTGATCAGTAATGTTAGTATTATACAGAAGTCAGATCAAATAAAGGCTGAAAATTAGCCATTGGTTTTAGCCACTAGGATATCATTCATTTCCTTAGTAAGAGAAGTTTAATTAATATGTTCAGGAGGAACACTAATTTCAGTGGGCTAAAAAGGAAATGGAAGATACTATAAAGACATATACTCTCCCAAGACTTGGGGGTCTAGTCCTAATACATGGGTGTTGTAATAAACATCATATTTAACACTTGCAAAACCTTATGAGGCAGGGACTGTTATTACCCCTTGTTAGAGAAGCAAATAGGCTTTGAGACCCAAGGTCATGTAAGAGACAGATTGGGTCTCAAACCCAGACTTCAGAGCGAGAAAGAACTCTTAGGCACTAGATCACACAACCAGCATTTTATAATAGCTGTGTGTTTTAGGGCAATCCCTATAATCACAGACTCTCAGAATAGGAAGGGATTTGAACTCTGTTTCACTTCGGTGGTTCTTTCTTAGAACCTTAAAGCCAGAATATGTCTATTACCCATCCTCCTATCATACTATGTTTATTCCTCTGTTATATTTGTTTCTGAATCATTTCTTCCTCTTCTGGTAATAGAACTGATTGTTTTTCCTATCCTCTGATGAATCACCCATTTTCTCAACTTCAGTCCACGTGCTTTGGCAAGTGCTGACTTAATCTTCATCTCCAGGGTTGGGCTAGTCACTTAGCTTTGACCAGTTATAACATGATATCCCCTTGGTCGCTGTGGCAAGTTTAGAGATAAGCTTGCAAACAAATTCAAGCCACTGCAAATCACATTCAAGACTTACAACAGACTGTTGTGGAAAAGAAGTCCTACTTTCTGTTAGACTTGAATCTTGGAGCACATAGACCTAGAGCTCTGAGAAGCCATCTTCCCCCTTACATAGAGTCTGAGGGTAAAGCCTACACTTGGGAGAGCAAATCCAGAAGATGGAGAGGGTTGGGGTCCCATTGAGCCCTTGGATTAAGACCCATATGAGGCCAGCACCTGTGTACCTTTCGTTACATGATCTAATAATTTTTGTTTGTTTAAGCCAGTTTGAATGGGATTTTCTCTCACCTGACAGAAAGACATAATGTGTAGCTAATCACTGCTTGCATGGTGTTTTCTTTCCTAACAGAATGTTAGCCACAGAATGCCCTAATCTTGCCATATTTCTCGTTGTGCTCCGCCCCCACCAATATCTAGGATGATGCCTTGTACATAGCAAGTGCTCAGTAAATGCCTGATGGGTTCTGTAGAACTGAATGTGGACTGATTCTTCAACATTCCTTAAAAGGTTCTTCAGAAAATCGTCCTGCCTGATGACTGTTGCTTTTATGTCTCTTAATCACAGAAGTAGTCTGCAGAAGATGTTTCAAATATTTGATCTTTCTGTTAGTTTGAATCCATGTTAAACTGGAATTTAGTGTAAACTTGTCTTAGAATGTTCATTGCATGCTCCAAGAAAACAGCTCAGAAAATGCAGAGTGGATTCTTCTATCAGTGGCTCAATAAAATGAAATGCTCACTTAATGTCTTTTTGTAAAAATAATAATAATAATAAACAAACAAACAAACCAAAAAAACCCTGGCTTTTCTCTGGGCTTAATTGTTTTCACAGAAAGAGTCACTGACATCCTCTTGAACAAAACAAGGGTAGAGAATTAGGACATTTATTACTGTGAAAACTTGACAGCAATTCTGTTTCAAAATGGCCATGAGCTATTATTGCTGTTGTGTCTATTTCAGGAACACTGCTCTTTGGGCTAGGTTCATTAAACAAGAAAAATTCAGACTTGAAGTACTTTCAGCACACATTGAGGAACACTTAAATTATGTGTCATAGCTATGAACTGCTGGAAAATCTTGATTTGCCTATATTAATAATCGCTGAGATTGTTGTTTCTCATTGAAATATGTAAGGAGAATCTTCTGTCATATCTTTATGACAAAAAATATAGGAGGAAATATAGTGAGTTGATCATATTAAGATTCCAATTTATCATAACAATAATTGTAACTGACCCTTACTGAGTACTTATTATGTGTCAGATACTATTCTAAGTATTTTACACATATTAATAACAGGTAGTGACTATTATTATCCCCATTTTACAGATATGAAACTGAGGTTAGCATGATTAATTAATTTGCTCAAGATCACGTAGTCCATAATGGGAAAGCTAGAAGTCATACCAGGTAGTCTTGCTCCAGGACTTTACTCTTTTACTACTTCTCTGAATATTTGCACAGATAAGTTGATAGGCTTGTGGAAATATGGGAACGCGATCTTTCGGGAAAGTCATCTTGCAACATCTATTAAAATTTAAGTTACAGATAACATATACACACATAGATCGACCTAACAATCTAGGAACATATTTTACAAAAGTAATAGATATATACTAAAAGATTCACATATCAGAATATTTATTGCAACATTGTTGGTAAGAATGGGAAAACCCTGAATGTCCATCAGTAAATGAAAGTAGAATTAACTGTGACACCTCATATTTGGCAGGTATATTTTTACTGAATTGGGCCTTGATCTGTCGACCTGGAGGTACAATCATGGTGATTCATTAAATAAGAAAAGCGAATATAAGAAAAGTGTAGTGTGATCCACTTTTATAAAACAATGATCATCTGTAGTTCTATCTGTCTATGTCTGTCTGTCTGTCTATCTATCTATCTATCTATAATTTGTAGATGGTTTCATGAGAATTGCATTAGGATATATCAGGCTGTTAGTATTTGGTGGGTGGGAAAAAGTAGGCACAAGTAAACAAAAACTAAAACAGCATGGCACAATAGGCATGGTATAATGTCAGATTAAAATGTCAAGTATTGAAAAGAAAAAATGTCAAATATAAAAGTCAATAGTATTACTGCAAATATGTCTAACTGTTATGCATTTAGGAAAGAGTTATGTGGTAACAAAGACAAATGTTAAATCAAAATTTGAGGGTTTTAAAAATTTTTTTGTTGCTTTTGCAGTAGGTTCAAGGAGTAAAAGGGAGCAGAGAAGAGTTTGGTGACGAAAGAATTAATATAGTAGATACCTAACATTTATTTAGTGTGTCTTCTGTCAGGAACGGTACCTGACATATAATTTCTCATTTCCAGGGGATTATACTTTGTGTACTTATAATCCTCTTTTATATACCAGAAGCATATTTGGAAGTTAAGTGAGTTATTGAAGATCACTCAACTAATAGGTTGCAAAAACATAATTCAGACCCAATGCTGATTGACCAAAGCCTATGATCTTGATCACCACACTGGAGTCGGAAGAAAAGGCGGGGCCAGAGGGTACTCTTGTTTGTATGATTATGAAATTATAAATGTAATGTTTCTCCAGATATGATATATCTAATTTTTAATAATAAAAATCACACACACAAATAAAATCAGAAGGTACTAGTTTCCTTGAATTGTCACTCTGATCTCATGTCTAGAATCAATTGATAATGAACTACTACAATTCTTTTAATGTCAGAACTTCGCATTCAGTCAGCTAGCTGGTCTGTCTTTGACATAAGCTGAGTACACACTATATAGGACAGTGACCTTGAAGTGAAATTAAGACACCAGTCTCAACTTACTGGACCCTGAAGAAAGAGCAGCTGGTGAAATACAGCTGGGGAAGAAGAGCTCCACATCTACTTTGGGATTTCTGACTTGTGCTAGAGGCAGCCCAGAGGGTGTTTCGGTTATAGTGTTTTTGTGGGGATTAAGGTCCATTCTTGAGTTGGCCCAGGAGTCTGTTTTATACTGGGACTTTGAGTTCTCTCCAGCCTCAATCTGAAAAGACCTGAAATCTCAATTTTATTAAGAAAGCAGACTTTTGAGATCCTTTGTTCTCATGGGTCATCCATTATGTGCCAGCTATGAGCCAGATACTCTGAGTGTACAAAGCTAACTGACAAAGATGCTAAAGAAAATAAAACCATTATGACTTCATTTATTATCCTGAAGTCCAAGTATAATCACATCTCTTTAATTTCTTCAATTAACTGTTCTATCCCATATGCTTCCATTAGCAGAAAGTCCAATATTTCTCTCCACTGAACTATTTAAGAATTCAAAAACATTTCCTTAATCTAAAGGGTTATAACCCACTTTTAAAAGCCAGATTGAGAGAAAATTGGTGAGTTGATCAATCCAAAAGTGTCTGTTCTGTTTCTGCCACACTGTGTCCCTGTTGCTCCTTCACGGTCTACTGGGCTTGACTGCTGCTAAGGTAATACTGTTGCTGATCCAGATCCTGCCCTGGCTGAATGATTCAGTGTTTGCCTTCGAGGTTCAGCTCCTCAACTCACTTAGTACACACACCAGGTGTTCTCTCTCATTGTTTCCCAGTGGCATCCTCAGTCAGAAAACTGCTGGGCCCAGCCTTCCAAAGACAGCCCTTCTCTACGGTAAATGCCTCTCTGGGGCCTTCATCTTCTTTCTTGTAACAGATATCATGAGCACCATCCCAATTCATTTGAGATCCTATAATCTTGAACCTCAAAGAAAAAGGGTCAGAGCCCCTTTCCTTTCCTCTTGTCAGGGCTGCCTCCTTGCACAACTCCAGGGATGCCATCCATATTGTATTTAGAAGGAATGGCATCCCTCAGAGCACATCTTCAAAGAGTGTAGACATCTATCACAATAGATTACAATATGAGTGGTGCCCTCTGGAGTGGTGTAACTCAGCACTAACTCCTCTGCCTAACCCCAACCCCAGCTTTCTGTTCAAAAGGAATGGGAAAGAGCAGATATTTCAAGACTAAGACACCCTATTATTCCCTTATTCCAAAGCAGTAGGTCTCTTGTAGTTTTATAATTAAGAAAGGTTACCAAGTGACTCTTGGAAAACAGATCTACTTTAAAGTGATTCTCTGAAGCTTTATTTATTTATTTTTTAATATATTTTCTACTCTTCCAGGCACCCCATTACACAAATAATAATAGCTATCATTTATTCAGCTGACCTGGGATATACTTTACATGCACTATCTCATCTCTACTGCAGAAGAATTCTGAGTCTAATACTGGAGCTAAAATGTACAGAAATTATAGTACACGGTAGAATAGGAAAAAAATTACGCGAGTGAGGTAAATGCAAAGTACCAAGAGAGCTCTGAGGAAGGAGAGAATATTTCCAGCCAGAGAAACTCATTCAGTCAACATTCAGCACATAATTACTGTGTGCCTTTCATATCCAGGTCTCAAGAATTTCACAGACCATGGGGTAAAGGACAAGAAAACAAATCATCTTGACAGTGTGATGTCATCTGATGACTGCAATATGGCCATCAAGGCAGTCTCCTTGGAAGAGGAGGCACGTGGGCTACAAGCATTGAAAGTTTGGGGGGCTTCTGAAGAGACAAGGACAGATTGCACCTGGATCTCATTGCACCTGGATTGCACCAGCTCCATCCTCTAGAAGTGAGAGAGAGAAACAAGGGGTTGTTAACTTCCCCATTCAGTTCTCCTCCAAGGGCCTAATTTTGAAGCCTTTAATGGTAACTGGCTTTCTTCCCACTGAAGATTGCCCTGCGCTTTTCCCTGCTTAACTCCATTCAGTTTGTGATCTCCTCTCCAATTTACCAATTCTGATTCACATCCTCCATCTTTTCTCCCACTGAGAAAAAACAGCCAGTTTTAAGACTTCCAAGCCTCCTGGAAAAAGGCCAAGCTTTCATAAACTCCAGAATATTATTGTGTGAATTAAAATGTTCACATGGTATCAACCACGCAGTTATTCCAACATTTATTTTGGAAAATATTACATTTGGAAAATGGGAAGCTTTCCAGAGTATTCTCTTACCTTGAAATATCAGTAGACACAAGGGTATTTTGAGATCATTTCTTGCTCAAAAGTTAGCATACAATCTGTACAATTAGACACATAAAATTGCCTTAAATAACATTAGTTAAGGGCTCTGGGGCTTAAAAAATGCCTATAGAATATTTGTGGTGAAATTTGGGGCAGAAAGCTGCAATCCTAACTCTCTTGAGGCAAACTTTCAAAATGCCTTTGGGTTAAATCCCACTTGGCGCTTATTGCGCATTTCTCTTCCAATCACTGATGATTAGACCTTGCTCAGTTGCACTTTTTCCAAGATCTTACATGCTTCAAACTCTATCCTTCTGGCTACAAGAAGCAAAGCAGTCTAGAGCCCTTGAGAGAACTCTATCTAAACCTGAATGCCTAGGCACTTAGGAGCCCAAGGACCCCATACATTTTCCCCTTACAGTCCTCTTCCTGCCATCTGTTTCTCCTCAGCTTGCTTTTGCAATGCTAAAGCCCCAAGAGAAGAAAGCCAAGGAGTCAGCTGTCCCAGGGGGATCTTATTGATTCACCTCTTTATTTAATGTGGCTCAATCCCCAGTGCCTATGTTATATTTGCAGTGGCCACAATACAAGAGAATGGAGGGCCTTGAGAAAAAAGACCTGGAACGATGGACAGGTCGCAGTCCTTCTTTCAAGTTTTGAAATTTGTAATACCTGAAACTCAACATTGTCCATCATTCCTTTTATGAAAAAGTAAACCCAATCACACACGTGTGTGTGCATGTGTATAAATGCATAAGGAAAAAGTAGGAAGACATGCGCCAACAGGAAATACTGGTTACCTTTGGGAAAGGAGTATGATTAGGTTGGGGTGATGGCAGTCTATTGATTTACATATATCATTTTTATACACTGAAAATTTATTCATGTAGTATAAGAATAAACCAAGAAAAATGATTAAAATAAAATGAAAAACTAGTTTTAAAAAGAACTGAATATAATTATATGTACTAATATAGAAAGCTATCCAAGAAATGTAAAGTTAAAAATAGCAAGTTTAAACTGGTAAGTGTCATACATTCACTTTGGGGGGTGGGGGAAATGTAAATACATCCACACATAATTGGTAGTGTATGCATAGAAAAATTCATGAGGAAAATACAATAAATTATTACTGTGGTTATTTCTGGAGATGGAATTAAAGGAGATTTTAACTTTCTACATTGTATAGTTTCTAGAATATTTCGAATTTTAAGTGTAGCATGTATTGATCTTTCTAACAAACAAATTGAGCGATATAGTATTATGCCCTTGTTTATGAGATATTGCCCTCATAAAAACCTGACTGGCAGGTTTTAATGGACAAATATGTAATATCACATTGGTTGATCTGAATGGATAACTCACGCCCAACTCATAATGTTCTTGGGAGGTTCTCATGTTTAATAAAGAGTAGCTTTCATGCCTACACCTTACCTTACATAAGTAGTTCCTTCTGTTACAAATTTTCTTCTTCTTCTTCTTTTTCTCTTGGTAAATTCCTATTCATCCTTCAAACCCCAGCTCAACTATTAGTTTTCCCCCACTCCCCAGATAGAATGAATTTTTTGCTTTGCTCCTTGTAGCATTTACACATACCTCAAGTTACTCCGTGCATTCTGGTTCTGTTTTTCAACCTCTTCTGAATTGTCCGTTTTTCTTCTCTTCTGAATTGTCAGATCCTCAGAGCAAGATTAGTATCTTATTTTTCTATGTATCTGTCTCAGGGCTTGATATAATGAAGAGTACTTAGTAAGTGTTCAATTAAAGTGGTTCATTTCCTCAGCCTTCCCTACTATAAGAGTTTTAAGTCTAATGGACCACAAACTTGGCTATTATCAGAGTCTCCTGGGGGGCATTTAAAAACAAAAATACTGATATGCCACTATAGCTATTCTCAAATCCCATTGTTTTACTTTCTGAACAATTCAGTCCAAAGCCATTAACTAGATCCGAACATGGTAGGCATCCACACAGCAGTGGTAGGGCAGAGACCTGGCGTGGAATGACAAAGACTGAGCCATATGAGGGGAATATCTGGGTGGGAAGGTGATGCAGCACCGATATCAGAGATCAAGCAGAGTGAGGCAGGCATTCACACAGGGGATGAAGCACAGAGCATGATCTGGGATGGAGTGTCAGAGCCTAACAGAGTCAGACGCGTGTCCCCATGAGGTGTCCAAGCAAAATGAAGGGGGTCTCAGTGCAGCATCTTCCTGCTTAGATGGAGTGTCAGTGCCCCTGAGGGGTAAGTGGGGTATGTACATGGGTGTTGGGGGACCAGGGTGAGGAGAGATTAGTAAATGAGTAAATTTATTGATGGGAGGTGTCTTACTATCAGAGTTACAAATATGGAATAGGAAAAAACTAGAATGAATTTTATGGTGTTGAATTGGAATTGGAGGTTTTCATCATTTTCAATATAGAACTAGATACAGAAATATAGATGTAAATACCGTATATGCATAAATATTTATGAATAATAAATATTATTCATAATATCTTAGTTCTGTTCATTTGAAGGGCTTGGGAGCAGCAACACCCAGTAGCAAGGAAGCATACTTAGAAGCTTGATTTCTATATACTATTCTTTACTAAAAGGAACCAGAGTTCTTTGCAGGATTGGCTGATTTCAGTGCTGGGGCAGTGAAAGAAAAAAATGAACCCGGACATCTTGTGCTGAATAAACAAGTGAGCACTAAAAAAAAATAATGGGAACATGTCTAAAGAGCACAAGAGACAGTTTGAAAGAGCTCCCACTGGCCATACCTGGAACAATTTGAGCATCAAAATAAGTTATGATAGTGGTGGTTTATGACTTGTTGGATAAAATAGGAATCAATGATTATTTCCTGATATAAATAAATAGAAAGTGTGATGAGGAACTGGATATTTACATAATCTTAGGGTTCTCTCCCACTTAAACACTTATTAATTACAAACAGAAAAAAAATAACCTTATAGTGGACAAGCCTAGAAGACACCATCTTAATCAACTGATCAAAGTACCCCTAACCAGTAATTGGACAAATCAAATTTGTGTGCCACCTAATAGAATGCAGTGAGAAGAATATCTTTTAAGATATTTCTTTCAGAGGTGCATATCCGGAATCTAATCATGAGAAAACTTCAGAAAACCAAATTGGGGGTCATTTTACAAAATAATGGCCTGCAAATTAAAAATAACAAGATCATATAAATTAAGGAAAGACTGAGGAACTGTTTTCAGAATAAGGAGACTGAAGAGACATGACAAATACAATGCATGATTTTTTATTCTTTTACTTTAAAGGATGTTTCATGAACAATCACAAAATAATGGGGTCTGAGAAGTAGAGGGTCATGAAATATTGATGTTAATGTTCCTGGTTTCAATGTGTTTCTTTGGTTATGTAAACAAAAAAAAAGGTCCTTGTTTGTAGGAAATACTAAAGTATTTCAGAGTGCTAGGGCACCAAATAACAACTAACTTTTAAATAGTTCAGAAAAAAATTTTTTTGTACTCATCTTGCAACTTTTCTATAAGATCGAGATTATTTCCAAATAAAAAGTCAAAAAAAGTAAAAGGGGTCAAATATGTGGTGACAGACAGAAATCTAACTATAGGCAGTGGACACACAGTGCAATATATATATTGCCTTACTGCTAAATTATACACCTGAAACTTACTGGATTTCGTTAACCAATAACACCATAAAAAATTTTTTTTAATTAAAAAATTAAAGTTAAAAAATAATCAAAGATAGGTACACGGCAGCTTTGTAGGAGCAAAAGCTTCCTAGGTGATCCCAATGTTTAGTGTTGGAAACTACTGAATTAAACAATGGGATGGATTCTTATTAATCAACTTGGGTTTTCTCTCCTCACACAAACTTCTTTGTCATATGAGACTGCTTGGAAAAACAGAGATTCCTAGGTCCAACCCGAAGCCCACTGGATCAGAATCTCCAGAAGTAAAGCCTGGATATTTTTTAGTTACAATAAGTAGCTTTGAAGATCTGATTGGTAAGCATTAAAACTCATCATGAAGGTCCCTGAATCTTTTGTCTAAGAGCATGCATGGATGTCAGTTTAGTGTTAAAATAGTGAATGAGATTTGTGCACTAAAGAAGCCTGGGTGACCAGAGCAAGCTTTCTAAATCTTACTGTCAAGGAAGGATCTTGAGTCAACAGAAAACTGCTGTGAGGACAGTGGTGGCCCTGGAGACCACATAGGTAGTCACTTCGGCCGAGGTCATGAAAGGGTCTGCTGTCTAAGAGAGGAATGAAAATAACTGTAGTATTTTTATGGTGGAAAAGGAAAGTGGGCTGGCCTCTGGTGGGACCCCTGGGACTAGAATGGCAGTGATTTTGCAGTCTGTGAAGGGTTGACACCTGAGCCGGTATGAATGAAGTATCACAGGGTTAATGGTGGGGCTTGAAAGAAAACGGTTGCGCGTTATGGAAAGAACCGAACACTAAATGTTGCAGACTGGGAGATACAGCAAGGGCCATTCTCTGTTGGTCCCGGCATTGAGAGAATAGAGTCTCTCATGAAATCATCCTTCACTGAAGTACCATGCTGGCCTAAGCAGTGAACAGGGACAGCAGCAGCATTTGACAGTGCCTGGCCAACAATGGGGTTCCAACTTTAAATAGTGACACTTTGTGGCATCAAGGAATAGCGTGGACACTGGACAACAGGGCTTATTTTAGCTTGAAGTAGAAACAAATGGCTCTCTTAAGTGAATAGTGTATACCCTCCAGTGTTCTCAGAAGATCTAGAAGAAGGGAAAGAGGCCTAAAGAAAGTTACATAAGATTCCACATTAATCAGGCATGAGGGGTTCAAGTCACTTTTCCTTTAATTAGGAGAATTGAATATATGATCATAATTATATTTGAGATTTGAGGAGCCGTTTATACTAGCTCCATTGATACCAGCTCCATACAAGTGGATCTGCTTTCTACTGTACTGCTTGGTACATGTTGGGATCCAGGACATGATAAATAACAAATGGATAAACAGAATGTGATCAATATTATTTCCACGAATTTTTTTGGGAACACATATTAGGCCTGCTTTTGTATTCTGCAAACCTTATGTTAGATAGGTTACTAAGACACAAAGCCTACGTTTTATAGTGCATTCCAGATGCATATACCAAGTTTCCCAGACCTCACCAGACTATAATTAAAAATGAGGTCAGGTTTGCCTATATATAATGTCCAAATTACTATGGCTCAAACTTTCATCTTATCTGATGACAGGAAGTCTCACCTTTTATGAGGCTTCTTTCCACAAGTAGGTCTTTGCACTTTCCAGTTGCTCCCAGCTGCATGTCCCTGTTGTTCCACAAGTCCATACTGTCCCAGCCACCTCTGTGGTTTCAGATTGCTCATCACAGCACCCCCACTGTTGCCTCTCACCTCCTGCCACTCTACAGTTGAAGCCACCCCACTACACTGGCCTCAAGGAAAAGCTTTTATTCCCTTTACTAAATGACCTTAAAGGTGGACAGAGACCCTTCCCTTAATTTCCCACATTATGGCAGGGACTAGGCTGTAACATTTAACAAAATTTTACAAATTGGTTAAGGATAAGAGAAAGGAATTATAAAACCAACAAACTTAAAAATGGCTATGAATTCTGAATAATCAGAGTCCACAAGCCAAAGCACAGGCTGTCATAAGGCCTATTTCCCAGGCTTGGGCTATCTGACAGGGTCTGCTTATCTTCTCCCATTGGGGGTGACCTCCAGTGATTTGCCCTACTGAAAGTCCAGGCCCCAAGCTCCGGAAGCTCCAGGAGAACACATTTCTCTCTGTAGTCTCCCTCATCTCAGGCCTGCCTCCCCCGTCCTCATTTCCTGTCCACTTCCTGTGAGGAAACTCTAGCAACCCCTACCCCCCACCATCCCGTGTACGAGCACACACACACACACACACATGCACTCATGGGGTGAGGTCCATTCCTATGGCCTCTGCAAGATCATCACATAAAAGCAAAATATCCAATGGAGTACATTCCCCAAGTCTGTGTTTGAGTATTTCCACGTGTGAAATAACAGGCCAGTCTTCTTGTACTAAGCCTAGCCCAGTCTTGTTTCTTTTTATAGCATTTTATGCACATAAAGCAAAAAACCAGAATTATAGTTTCCCTGTAGTCCTAAAGTCTTTACTCCCAGTCTTCTGTGAGAAGCTATTTAAATAGGAAGCATAAGCATCTCTACTAAAATAAACAATATCATACAGGCTGAGGGAGTCTACACCCACACCTTTAAAGGAAATATTTCTCCAAAAGCATCAGAAACTACAGGGATGTAGCTCTGCCCATAATAAAGACAGCTTTTAATATTATTATGAGGAAAAGTTTATGTCTCTGGAGTCACAGCTGTCAAACTTCCATTCTAGAAAAGGGTCTGGCTCAATATTAGTATATCTAACCTCATATATTTTGATCATTTTTTCTAAGCCAAGGATGAATCTGCCTCAAGATGACTGAAAGTTTCCACCTCTTGAAAAACTACTTGAAGATTTGAAATTATAATATTCGAGCTACTCTCCTTACCCTAGCCTTCAAAAATCTCAGGCCCATTTTTTTATCAGGGCTCCAGTTGCAAGTACTATGTACCCATCTACTCCCAGAGGCCTCTGCTTTTCCCAAGGGTCTCACTCCTGAGGAGTCCACCTCTGAGGTGAGGGTAAGGGAAACTGCTTCCTCCATCCTGGGGACACAGCTTTTCCTCTGCCACATAAATATGGAACTAATTTCGATTTCTTTCTTTCTTTTTTTTTTTGAACCTTAGCTACTTGCTTTGTCAACTTCATTCAAAAAGAATTTTATAAAGTTAAAGAATTAGAGTTAGCCAAAATAGTGAAATTGAGATTCTTTAGGGATTCAATTTCTGTAGTCATAGGTTAGAATTAAATGAATATGAAGGTGTGGATTTTAGTGGGTTTAGGTTGTGGAGATTGTCAAGTCAGATAAACTGAAGCAAAAGGTAGATTTTCTCAATACATTTCTGAATAGACTTTAAGATTTTATAATTTAAAACAGCTGGCAAATGCTCACATTTATTTCCATTTTTATATTGGCTACTAGCCCAAACAATAAAAATGGGTTTTTGCAAATCATAAAGTTAAAAATCATCAATGGAGAATGGCATTTTTTAATTTATAAAACACAAGTGGATATACAGTATGCTGAAAGGAGCCATAGAGAACTTTCCATTTTTTTCTTTCGACTTCAGCTCGTCATTCAAGTATTTCTTGTCTACTATGTGCCAGGCACGATGCTAGGTCTCAAAGTTGCTATCAAGATGAAAGAACAAACCTGCCCTTGAGTTTCTTACCTCCTGATTGGGCGATGGAAGTGAGTGGGGTGGCAGGAAACACTGTTAACTAAAATATTAAAATGAAAAGCCTGTTCTCAGATGATAATAGAGGTATGAACCATACAATGTGGAAGCACAGAGAAGAGCAACTGACTATCCAGAAGGCTTCACAGAGAAGGCGCATTTGAGTCATATCTTGAAAGGTGAGTAGAAAAGTTCACCAAAAGGAGAGATGAGGAATCCAATACTTGTTTGAAGCCCATCATCCTCACCAGGCTGACTGTAAGTTCCATGCAGGTAGGGACTGGGTCTTGTTCAATGTTGTATTCCTGGCACCCCGCTCAGCACTTAGAACACATTAAAGTAATTTTTGACCGACTGACTGAACAGTATCTTAGGCTAAGAGAACTACATGTACAATAAATAAATAATACAATGATTTTCTAGATTATGACTTATAACATCGGCCCCATTAGCTTCTGGAAAGGAAAGAGACACGTCCTAAGATAGCGCAAAAGAGCAAGCACTAGAGAAGAAGCCAGAAGACCTGAGTTTTAGTCCCAGCCCTCTTATTAACTAGTTACATGACTTTGAATCAGTGATTAACCTATACCGCCCTCAGTTTTCTCACTTATAAAAGAGCCGTGTAAGGGTTTTTTCTTACAATATTACATATTGTAAAAGAAAAGAAAAGAAAAGAAAAAAGTAATAGAAAGAGAAAGAATGTAGCACTGCATCTTTTCCTCATTTATTAAAATGCAAAGTTAATACACACATCCCAGCTTTAAGATTAAGCTTAAGCTTAAAAAAAATAGGTTAACAGATCCTTAAAAACAGTGAAGGGACTTTCTTTGGATGCTGTGATCGCATGAGAAACCAGAGTAGGGAGCTGAGGCTCCCATCACCTCAAAGCTGCTGCTCTTTCTGGGGGGCTTTCTAGTTCTCTCTAATCTAACCAAAGATAATGAAATAGAGTGAAACTGAAAGAAAAGCTAAGAGATATTAAGGTTGTAGAGATTTTAGCATCACTCTAATGCAGGCATCTTTACATTGTTTTGTGTCATGGATCTCTTTAGCAGCTTAGGAAGACTATGGATTCCTCTAAGTCTGATTGGGCTGCTGTAAAAAAAAGACCACAGACTGGGGGGCTTATAAACAAAGAAATTTATTTCTCACAGTTCTGGAGACTCAGAAGTTCAAGATCAAGGTGCCAGCATGGCCACATTCTGTGGAGGCCCTTTTACTGGTTCATAGCCAGTGTCTTCCTGCTGCATTCTCACATGGCAGAAGGGATACACTAAGCTCTTGGGGGCTCAGTTATAAGGCCACCTCCTAATACCATCACACTGAATACTGGGATGTCTACATAAGAATTTGGGGGAACACCAACATTCAAACCATAGCATCTTCTTAGAATAAGACTTTAAATGCATAAAATTAAAATGCATAAAATTATAAAAGAAATCAATTATGTTGAAATGCAATGTTTAAAGTATTACAATTTTATGATATATTAACATATTAACAAATTAAATAACAAGACCCGACAGCCAGTTGACTATCATTTTTGAGATATTTGCCACAATTGTAATACAATATGAAAATATTGGTGATTTCTATTGGTGATAACGTCACAGATACTGCCAATACTACTGTGTTTTCTTGCCTACATGCAAATGTTGAAAAATATGATATTTCAGTTAGAGATTAGTGAAAATAAAAATGTAATTGTTTTTCATCCACATTTATGGACTCCCCTGAATTCTACCCACAGATCACAGGTTAAAAAACTGGTCTAGTAGAATTTCCAGATTTCCTGAGAACAGAAGAGATGCAATTCTTTAATTTTCTAGAACTGAAAAAGATGTAATACTTCAGGTTAAAAGAGTTCACTAAATTCTAGCAGAATAATACAAAAATTGAAATAAAGAAGCATGACTAGAAACATACAGTGAAACATCAGCGATAAAGAGAAAACCCTAAAAACTACCACAGTAGAAAGACAAATAACCCGAAGAATCAAATAACACTGGACATATAATTAGCATCATTTTATGCAAGAAAACAATGAAGAGATATTTTTAAAATACTGAGAAAAAATTTACTTTGAATCTATAATTTTATTCGTAACCAAATTATCTGTAGTTTGAGGTAGTGAGAGTAAAACTGCTGTTTTTCAACATATAAAGATTTAGAACAATTAGCACTCATGACCTAAAATAAACTTTAGGAGAAAAAATAATCCTGAAGAAAGTTTTGGAATGCAAGCATAATGTATGCTAATTGGGAAAAAAACCAAATAATATAGTAGAATATAAAATAAAAAGTGTAAGGGCTCTGTCTTGATCCCTTTATTTGTTGTGTATTCTCTTGTACTTGTTCAATGCCTATGTGAACATGTATACGAATACATATAACCCAAATGCCTTTTATTCTTAAAACAATGAGCTCCCTCTATATAAAATAGTTTGTGGGTTTTTTCCCCTATTCAATGAAATATCATGAACATCCTTCGGTATTGGTACATACAGATCTACTTTACTCTTTTTACTATTTACATTTCACAATATGGATGTATTGTAATTTATTTATTTAACATGTCCTTAACATGGACATTTAAATTATTTTGAATAGTTTTGCTCTTATAAATAATACTTGGAGAAAATTTTTGTCAGTATTTCTATAGAATAGAGGCCTACAATTAGAATTGTGTCAAAGGCTTGTATATTTAAAATGTTCATAGATCCTACTGAGATGACTTCTAGAAATTTTGCTAATTTATATCAGTATGTGTATATGAAATGCAGTATTTTAAGAGAGGAAATCTTCAAACATGAGAATAGACACAAAATGGAGAGAATTCGGTTGTGAATTTTTTTTAAAAGGAGACAAAATAAGTATTACTTTGGATGCATATGACAGATACCTTTGTCCTTCAGACTATGTGGAAAATGCTTTTCCAAAACTGATCACAAAAAGATTTAGTAAGGACGAAACTCTTCAACTATTCAGTTAGGTCTTATTAAGAGTAGACCATCAAATACATTCTTGCAAATAATTTTATCTTTCATAAGTTAAGCTTAATGAGGAAAACCTCTGCCTTTGAACTTGATTTTAACCATTGTGGAACACTGATTTGTACAGTAAAAGTGAAAAGATCCTTGATAGAAAGTATCTGTGTCATCTTAGAATTTTTAATATTTATAATATGTTAAGAATGTAATTGCCAGGCAGGTTTAGACATGTACTTACGACTTGGAGAAAACATACTGAAATGTTTAGAGAGGGAAAGAAATAAATGGCCTATTACTTGAATCTTCGAATTCGAATATAACTATAGACTGCCAACAATAGAAGTTTAACTATAAAGGTATACTTTAAATTGTATTTTACTAATTCAACAAATAGTTGAGTGTCCCCATGTAGTAGATCCTGGGTTAGGCACTAAAGATACTGAATCTATTTTGGAGGAAATTACAGTTTTCAAGAACTTAATTCATTTGACCTATATTGATTCTCTAAATTACTTTAAGCAAAAATGTATCTCCATTTTTCAGAAGGATATTATCAATTGCAGAGAGGCAAACAATAGCATTATTTTACAAGATTATACTGACAACCTGCTAGAGCACCATCTGACAAACAAAGAAATACAAGAGATGGTTTCTGCCTTGAAAGCACTTGTAGTTGTTTTAAGTATCAGAATTTCAAAAAGTATTGTTAAAAAGCACAGTAGAACCTTCACAAAGAGAAATAAAATGCTGGTACCTCATGTCATGTATAGATTTTCAAAGGACTTGTGAAAAGTTAGAAAAAAAGTCACCTCATCAAAGAAGGACACACAAGAATAGCAACACAAACTCTGTGGATGTAGCTACATCCCTGAATGAACAATTGTTTGAGTCTCATTATGGTCTGCAAATAGGACATTGTAGCTATGTTTGGCTCAGATAAGGGATGGAGTAGGCCTTATGCTTGGGGACAAATAATGTACTCTAAATGGATGATAAGAAGAATACAAAGTGATGAACTCTTTTGCTTTTATATTTTCTATCAAAAATAATGATCATTTATTAGAATAAATAAAATTAAAGATAATCAAAGCCCAAGGTGTGAGAATACAATAAGGATTTGGCTATTTTTCATGAATTCAATGTCCATCCTCAAGTAAATTATATAAATGGCATATCATAGAACTATAATAAGTTATAGATATTGCAGAATTGTGGAGCTTATGGATAGTCTTGCATACTCACAAATAGTTTGAGATGATAAGAAGCTTGAGCTCAGGCTAATATATATAAATATATATTAATATATACATATTATGTGTTAATATTAATATATATTTTTAAGTGTAAAAGCCATTTCTAAAAACCATAGACTGGGATGATAAGCCAAAAATTCTATATGAGAGTCAATTATTTGTCCCTTCAAAACATTGTGGTTTCACACTAGTTTCTAGGTGCTGAGGGAAAATATAAAGATGACCGATAGAGTATATTCTGCTTCTAAGGAACTGAGAATTTAATAGGAAGTTAGGGAAGTAAACCAAAAACAAGCAAATAAATAAGAAAGAAGTTCTAAATATTTTTGTCTTGCTTTCTTCTTAAAGAAGAAGATACAATGCTTTAAAATTTCTCTCCCACCGTTTTTCATTCATTTATTCATTTACTATTTTATTAAAATTGTTCTATGTGTAAGGCACATCTGGTGAGGCCACACTTCCTGGCTTCCTGGTTCGTAGCCTGTTACTTTTGGCCGTATTCTCACAAGGGGGCGGGGACAAGAGAGCTCTTTGGAGTCTCTTTTAAAAAGGTACTAATCTCTTTCATGGGGGCTTCATGTCGTGATCTAATCGCCTGCTAGAGGCCCCACCTCCAAATACCACCACATTAGAAGTTAGAATTTCAACATATGAATTTTGGGGGAACACAAATCTTCAATCCATTACAGTAAGTGATGATGACCAGCTTGCACTAGCTCATTTAAAACAAGATGTACAGTTAATTGCACATATATTCATTTGAAAAGGAAGGGTCATGAAGTCCCACAAGGATGAACAGCAGAGAAGATTAGTCAGTTGTCTCCCAGGTGACCTGATCCTTGGGTAGGTCTTTTTGATAGAGACAGTGATAGATATGTAACAAATCTCATTTCATCTTTTTTTTTTTTTTCTGGTCCCATAGGAAGACTACATTTTCCATCTTCCCTTGAAGTTAGGTGGGGCACAAGTAACTTCAGTTCTGGACATAAGATGTAAACAGAAGTAATGTAAACCACTTCAAGTCCTGACCCTTAAAATTAAGAATAACTAATCAGCATCTACTAAGCTAAACATAAGCTTTCCCTATTACCTAGCAACTCCACTCTTAGGTGTATGCCTAAGAGAAATGAAAGCATATACCTACAAAAAGACAAGTAAAAGAATGGTCAGGGCAGCTTTAGTCATAATAGCCCCTAATTTAGAACAACCCAAATGTCCTGCAATGGAAAAATTGTGCTGTATTTATACAGTAGAATATTACACACTGATAAAAATGAATGAACTATAGTTATACCTACATGCACAAACACTTGAGTGAGAGAAGCCAGACACCAAAATATATTAATGTATGCCTCCATCAATGTAAATTTGAGAAAAAGGCAAGTGAAGCTATGGTGATAGGAATCAGAATAGTGGCTATCTCTATTCATAGGTGTATTAACTGGGAAGGGGCACCAGAGAGCCTTCTGGTAGGATGGAAAACCTCTTTTTCTGGATAGTTGTCTCAGGAGTGTGAAGGCAAATGTAAAAATCCATCAAGCTGTATACTTAAAATTCTTGTGCATTACAATGTACAATAACTAAAAATTATGCACAAAAAAAGAAAAACGACTATTGAAGACCCAATAAAGATGGAGAAACCTTTAACCTCGAATCATGGCTTGAAGGAAAGTTGCCCTGAAGAGATGACCAACTTGGTTTGGACTTTGTGTGAGCACAAAATAAGCTTTTCTTATTTTAAGCCCCTGAGATTTAGGGGTGTATGTGGTATGACAGCACCGCTAACTTTCTTGGCTAATACCCACAAACTGTCAAGGTCAAAAACTGGTTTTGTCAGCACACCAAAGGGAGGCTCTGTCTCTCATAGGTGAAGTGACACAAAAAGAGCTTATAATGAATGTATAAGTCAAAATTCCAATTTATTAAATGATAAGGAGAAAAAAAAGTCCTCTCATACAAACTAGGATATCTGTGTTACCACGATCAAGCCCTATTTCTCACTCAAGACAGGCCTGCATAGGAAGTCAAACCATAATAAAAAGTTTGTTTGGTGTACCTATTCTCAAAAAAAGGGCATTAGTTAGATAAATCAAATGTTTAATGACATCCTTCCAATAGAGCTTGTGAATCCATGCCACGGTATAGTTTGTCAGTGCCTCCAGAATACCCGTGATTTGAATCTGCACTGCAGTTTCCACTCCCCTAAGCATGTGCCTGAATAGCCTCAGTGGCTCTCTCTTTTACAGCTTCTATTCCTATCACCTTTTCTTTTTAGGCATGTTATTGCATTTAGTCTAAATTTTTAGACAGATGTGACTGGCCTTGGAAGTATACTATTTTATATATTTACTCCTATCGATTACATGTGGATTTTGTATTTTTTTTTCTCTCAAAGAACAACCACAAATCTTTTACTTTCAAACTCTGTGGTGGGAGCAGTCTGAGTTTGAAGTGGACGAGGATGGTGTCCTTAACTGTAGTCTACAAGTACTGATAACATCATCGAAATAATATAGACACTGGAAATTCTAAGGACGGTGTACTTGAATATTTTGTAAGGTTATTCGAGAGAATTTTGTGGAATTCTTGAAGGCTTGAAGGACAGTGAGAAAATTCTTACCAGAGGGTGGAGAAAAAGGAATCTTTGTAATGTAGGAGGAAATTTTGGCAACACTGTTGCCTGCTGAATTATGGAAAATAGGAAGTATCTCTAACAAACTGATGCATTTGATTAAGGAAAATTTCAGACAGAATGTTGAAAATATCAATTGATTAAAAAAAAACTATGCGTGGTAAGACAGAGATGAGATGAAAAGAACTATTTAATTTTAAAGCAGAATTTAGAAGAAATGTAAAGAACCTAGGAACTTTTGGTTCAAAAATAAAGCTGTTTTTCATTTCCAGCCTCTCTAGATGGCAAAAAAATTCTGAAAGTAAGGTATAGCTTTAAGGTAAGGGTTAAATCTAGGGAGCAGCTTTAAGACTCTTCTTCAAGACTATAGAAATATTTAACACTGTCCTCCCTACACCCTCTCAGCTTGATAAGAGGGCTTCTAAATATTTTAAGGGCACTTTCCACCAGGTTCCTCACTCTCAGCTTGAGATGGAGATAGTGGGTGTGGCTTTTAAAAAATGGAGTAGTTATTATTTGATATGTAAGAATCCCCCCAATTTTAAAGAGAATTATATTGGCTGAAGAACTATCTGCTTGGACTGAGAGTATAAATGTTTGTTTATATGGCAAAAATTTATATTTACACTTTAAAGATGGAATATAATATCTTAAAATAATGTGAAGAAAAATGTGAAGTCACATTGCAACCAAAATTGGTAGAAAATCCGAATCATACATAGCTATTTTGAAAAGCTTGCCTAGTATCAACAAAGGGAATGTGTATCTGAATGCTGCTGGAATTAAGAGGCACCACAATGTCATACTTAGTCTGAGCCATGCTTTGTCATTGTGCTTATGCCTGATATGCATTTCTACAGTGACTGCATGTAAAGCTAAACAATTTAGTGTTGTTAAATCCCTCTGCATGAGATCTTAAGAGTTCTTCCCTTCTTTTCCATTGTCATCTTCAAAGCCAGAATCTTGCAAGAGCAACAATTTTCAGCTTGGCATGTCTTCAAAGCCTTTGAATTCAGCCACAAATTGCCAGATTAGTTTCCTTCATTCACTATGTATCTTCTTTGAAGAAGCTTTGCTGCACCTTGTTGATGAACCCCAAAGCCTTGTTTTTGTTTTTGTTTTTGTTTTTTTATGGAAAAGAAGTAACAGTGAAGGCCCAAGAGAGTATCCAGTCAAGCTACAGTTCACAGGCAGACTAAAAAGGCCCATGCAGATACAGTGTGTAACATTACCCTTAAACTTGATGGACGTAACATTACCCTTAAACTTGATGGACGCATGATGAGAAGCTTTTCTTTTAAAGAACAGCACAATATATCTTATAATAGCATATAAAGGAATTTACAAATGTAAACTACTGGTTAACTACAAACTGCTTCATTTTGCAATTTTTATTTTTTCAATCCTAAAGCACAGAGAATTTATCAATGCCTTCCTGTTTTGGAGCCTCTACAGCAGCACCAGGAAAAACAGAGATTACCTTTTCCATTGTTTTGTACCTGAGAGTTTGCCTGAAATTGCCCCTTTGCTATCTAACACATAAGCACTGTCATCTTTGGCATCTGTTGCAACAATAATTGTTCTTCCTTTCTCACATTTCTTTAAATTTCACATCTTCATTTAACAGTTAAAAGAAATTGACTGCTTTTAACTTTAAAATTTCCTTAGTTATTGGTATGTATTTGCTGTGCCACATGGTAAACATGTTTATCATTATGCATGCAAACTACATGAGCTATTACTTTCAAGAGCAACTGATAGCAACTGTATTGTTTGGTGATTAAAATGCTATTCTTTTTAAAAAAATTAATTATTTATTTTTTTATGGTAACATTGGTTAACGATATCCAATAAGTTACATCTGTACGCTTTAACAATAAGGCATATATATATATATTTACACTATGTTCACCTCCCATTGTTAGATTTCTTTCTGTTACCACATATTTGACCCCCTTTACCCCGTCTACCTCCCCCTACCCTCTACTCCCTACCCTCTGGTAACTACTAGTCTATAGTCCATGTCCACGAGTCTCTCGGGGTAAACAGTTCGTTTGTCCTGTTCATTTATTGCTTTTAGGTTTATATCCCACATATAAGTGATATCATGTGATTTTCAACTTTTTCTGTCTGGCTTATTTCGCTTAGCATGATTATCTCTAGGTCCATCCATGTTGTTGCAAATGGCAGTATTTCATCTCTTCTTATGGCTGAGTAATATTCCATTGTATATATGAACCACAGCTTCTTTAGCCAATCATCTATTGTAGGACACTTTGGTTGCTTCCATGTCCTGGCCACTGTGAATAATGCTGCTATGAACATTGGTGTGCAAATATCTACTTGGATATGGGTTTCCAAGTCTTCGGGGTAAATATCCAGTAGAGAGATTGCTGGATCATATGGTAGATCAATTCTTAGTTTTTGAGGAACCTCCATACTGTTTTCCATAGTGGCTGTACCAATTTGTAGTCCCACCAGCAGTGCATGAGAGTTCTTTTTTCTCTGCATCCTCTCCAGCATTCGTTATTACTTGTCCTGTTGATTATAGCTATTCTAACAGGTGTGAGATGGTATCTCATTGTGGTTTTGACTTGCATTTCCTTAACAGCTAACGATGTTGAGCATCTTTTCAAATATTTGTTGGCCATCTGTATGTCCTCTAGGGAGAAGTGTCTGTTAAGATCCTCTGCCCATTTTTTGATAAAATGCTATTCTCGAAGTATTGTACACCTTAACATGATAGTCTGTTACTTCTACCTGGCATTTTACTTTATTTTAAATACATGATAGAAATTTGGGTGTTGATGTGTAACACATTTTATTTTTCCCTATTTAAAAATAGGCTCCCACATAGCATTATCTTGCAGAACATCAGATTTCCAGGGAAGCGTTATTGAAATTAAAGGATAAGCTTACTTTGCTATTTCTGTAATTTCTGTGGGCAAGTTTATGCTGTTTCTTATTCTCTAATTGATTTAAAAAAATTGTTATTATCTGTTCCTATCCTACCATTGTATATTGGGTATGTTAAGAGAGGAAATAATTTGAACATAAGACTTGCATTTGGTCATGAAGAAGATGCTGGAATTTGAGCAAGATGGGTTATCTGCCTGGGGCTTTAGGTTGTCTCCCTTGGGAAAGAGTGGGTATATTTATCTTTATCTGGAAGAAGGATGTGCCCAGATATTTGGGTAGCCAGAGGCATAGAAATATGGCAGATGTTGCTGGTTGCCCTCGGTATCTGTCCTTTTTATTTTGCTCAGTAATAAAACCCAAAAAGTTAGCTATTTGTCAACCAATAAAAACAGATTACATTTCCCAGCCTCTCCTGTAACTAAGTGTGGCCATGTGACTAACCTCAAACCAATGGGATATAAGGAGAAGTAGTTTGCATAGATGTCTGCAAAGTTTTCTTAAAGAGAAGAAGTATGTCCTCTCTTCCTCTTTCACTGGTTTTCCTGGCTAGCATGCGGTTGTCATGGCTCAAGGTGAAGCAACCATCTTATAAGTCAGGGTAGAAATCTCAGGTAACAGTTGGCAGAGTAACCTGTCAGAAGGAATCTGGATCCCTGATGGTTATGGAGGCACTATTTTAGCCTAAGACTGCTTATGTTTACCTGAGAGAGAGAAACCTTTATCTCTTTGCCACTGTTATTTTGGGCTTTTCATCTGGTGAGTACTCTTATTTTCTTCAAACAATTATCTTATATTATCTCAGTTAATACTCTCTTATATTATTATTACGCCTATCTTATTATCGTGTTTAGTATTTTATTTATTTATTTTCTGTCCTCCCTCTCTAGAATGCTAGTTTCAGGGCATTCAATTAGCTTACCCTTTGCAGTACTATATGCTATTCACATTGACAATCACATTCATTGTAATGCTTGTGGCAAGGGAGGCATATAACCAGTTGTTTCAACTAAAATGTGACAGTTGGGTTCTACATAAAAGTAACAGTATTAAACAGTCTAATGGCAATCACTGATAGGCTGCTTAAATGAATATTTCCTTCATTCACTATTTTGGAAGGGCCCATTGAGAAGGGGCAAAAACAAAACAAAACCTAATATAATTTCAACTGACTGAGCTGAAGAAGCAGAAGTTTGACTGTCATTTTATAAGGGTTTGACTGTCATTTTATAAGGGTTTTCCTTCAAGTGAGACTACTACACGGTTTCCCAATTTCTCTCCAAGTTACAAGCCTCCTTAATATTATCCAAGCCATATACTTTTCTCATCTTTAATACCTGTAAGTTTTTTTTTTTAATGGCATCTTTAGAGCTAGCATAAATCATCATGCTTTTTAAAAATGTACTTTCAGGAGCCCAGAATATAAATGCTAGGTCTTCTTTGACTTTTTTGATTTGTATGGTGTATCATACAAAGCAAATTGGCAGTTGTTAAGAGCAGCAACTTCACAAAAAATTGTGTAAGGTTACTCTATAGTGTCACCAGTGTCACCCACCAAGATCTGCTTTGCTCCCTTTACATTTATTTGTCTTTTGTCAACATTTAAACAGAACTTATTTCTTTCTGTTTTTGATTTCTTGTGTAGATTTCCTTACTTTTATATCATTAAAAACTTGGTGACTTCATCACTCACTGTAAATCCAGAAGTCACAGTATAGTGCCTGTGGCTGTAGCAACAGCTCAGGTTCTGGTCTATAGCACTGAGGAGTGGGCAGAAACCTTGACTCTTTTTTTCACATCTGAATCTACAGAACTTAGAACAGTGCCTGGAAAATAGTATGTGTTCAGTAAATATTTGTAGAATGAATGAATGAACAGTAACTTAGAATGGGGTTCCTCTAAAGGTAATAGGCTCCTGCTTTGAGAAACTGTAGGATTTAGAATTCCAAAGAACTTAGGTTTTTATAGGTGAGGAAAGTGACATTTAGAGCAGTTGTATGACTCATAGATCACACAGGTCCCTTGTCATGCCAATTGTTGGCCAGTCTCTCTAATACAGGAAATAGGCATAAAAACCACACAAACTGACTAAATAATGAACCAGGTTGTATTCAGAGCCTGCTACGTGCTACTAGACACAGGGACTTGGCTGATCAGCATATGGCCATACCACAGGGACCTACAGAAAGATTCCTGCTGAGATTACTAACAACTACTTCTTCATGCCTTTAATGCTGCATACCCATATCTGGGAAGGAAACGATATAAACCAAATTCCTTGAACACTCAGGGGTCTCATTCTCTGGCTTTGAGAGGAGACAACATCTCTGCCTGTGGAGTGTTTCTCCTTCTCTAATAAACTTTCCTTTTGTCTCTAATTCTGGCTCTAGCTTGAATTCTTTCCTGTGCAGAGTCAAGGACTGTCTCCTTGGGGGTCAAGGACTGGCAGGTATAGGGCTTGAGACCCCATTCGGAGGCCCTGTCCTGCATCATCTCCAGTCAGGCATGAGTTAGTTCCATGACCACTGCTGCCTTCACTTCGTTTACTATTTGGCTGATGAGCACTTGCCATGGATACTGTAGGATGGACTGCTCAGTGTCCCTAGGTTTTGTACAGAATGATCTAGTGCCCTTTCTCCAGAATGTATGAAAACAGCTAGCAGATTTTTCAAGCCTTCTCAGACACCTCGAAGCTTAGAAAGCCCAGCAATTGGTAGCAGTACGTTTGCAACCAGCAGGCTGCCTTAGCTATGTATTTATTTATTACGTGGCACTCTAGGAAAGGGGAGCTGGCAGTTCTGAGGATAGTTATCCAGGCTCTCCTTTGGCAACCATCTTCCTCCACCAGCTCCCAGTAAAGACATTTAATCCTTTTTTGACACTGTCCTCAGTTCTACATAGCCGGGCTTGCAGAGGACAGAGGCTGGAGTAGAACGTGACGCAGGTCACCTATCATTGCACACCCGCCCCAGCGCTCGCGCTACAAGGCCGGCCCAGCGTGCTGAGAGAGGAGGTAGGCGCGTCGCTGAGCAGCACTCTCATCCCTTCCGCTCTGCGTTCCGCTCTGCGCTCGCAGCTGGGCGGGAGATGGTGCGCGCCCCCGCCGGAGACCCGCTTGAGGAGCGCGCACGCTCCGCCTCTCCACGCCTCCCAGTGCGCGCCCCGCCCCTTCAAGCTGCGATACGTCGAGCGCTCAACATCCGGGGACGTCGGCCTAGAGTAACCCCGCTCGCGTGACCTTTCCCCTCCATTCCGCACCTCCCACGGCCCGCCCCGCGAGCTCGCGGAGTTTGGAAGTGAGCTCCGGTGCCTCCTTCCTACCTTCCTCCCGAGCTTCGGCTCACCCCAGTGGCGTCCCCTCCGCGCAACTCCTCGTCATGGCGGCTCTCAGCAAGTCCATCCCTCATAACTGCTACGAGATCGGCCACACTTGGCACCCTTCCTGCGGGGTCTCTTTCTTGCACATCACCGGGGTCGCCCTGGAGGAGTCCCTGAAGATCTATGTTCCCCTGTACTTGGTGAGACCCGTCAGGGGCGAGTTTAGTGAGGAGAGTGGGCCGGGGGTACAGTCTTGCTCCCGAGAGGCCTGGGGACTCGCTCTGTGTCTGTTTCTCATTTGGAGGGGTCAGGGTGTTTTTTTTGGGGGGGGGGGGGGCAGGGAGTGGAGGACGAGAGTAGGTGAGATGGGGAGGTTGCAAGGGGCGGATATCCCAAATCCTACACGGGACGGGAGAAGGGGGAGGGGAATTAGAGGTTGAGCTGTCATCTAAACGCCTGTTGTTGGGAAGAGGATTGACTCCTTAACTCTGGGATTAAGTTCAGGACACTTAAAATTGTAACTACAGGGACCAGCGTTATTTTGCCTTTCTCCTGCCTTGAGATGAAGAGGTTAGAGAGGCGATAAGAAATGGCCTTTTCTCATATAAATCCTTCTGTCCCCCCAATCCCCTCCCCTTTTTTTAAAGGGCATATTTGATAGCATGCCACAGATTTTATCTCAGTTTGGAATGACAGGATTGTGGCTTAGGGTTTTGCGAGTGTTTCGAAAGTTCGCAAAGTAGACACCTTGTTGAGATTTTGCCTGGTGATTTAAAGGGTGGTTCCAGTCAGAGTCAGCGAAAGTGATTAGGAAATCTGACTTCATGTCACACAGATTTACATGTAGGGCAATCTTAGTTTGGAGTTTTTAATAGAGAATATTTGGAAATATGTGTTTTTATCACTGAGAACTGTTAAGGAAGTTTGTTCTTAAATACTGTCATCAGCATCTTTTTTTTTCCCCATATCTTTGTCCTTGGTGTGAAAGATTTATTACTTTGGTTATTGAAGTTCAGTCTCTCATTTTCTTGCCCAATAGAATTTATGTCTTAAGAAGGCAGAGATCATGTTTTTTGCATGTTTCTTGAAAGTTTCACTCAGTATTCAGTAGATGGTCAAGTCTTCTCACTGAGTAATACTTTGGGTTATGTGTACCCTATTATGCCTGGAAGCGTGTCATAGCCATATCCGTAGTATTTCTCGAAAAGTTTATTTGTTACAGAGATAACAAAGGAGAAAATGGTAACTTTCTTTGAGCTTGCAGAAGCCCGTTTTATTTTTATTTTACAGACTGATGTTTTTCAAACTTAAATGTATGTTAGGAATCCCCTTAGGGCAGTGGTCCCCAATTCATTAGGTCTGGGTGGGGCCTGAGGTTCTGCATTTCTCACAAACTCCCATGTAATATTGATGCAGCTGAACTAAGAGCCACATTTCGAATAGTAAGGATTAAGAATGAAGGTTGATAATAAACTTACTATTGGAGCTAAAAAATTTTCCCTTGATTTTCTTTGGCAAAGATCCATGTTTATCTGCTTTTCCACATGAATTGTGGCCAGTTTGTAGCTCAGTTTTTTTTTTAATAGAACATCTACAAACATTATTGAACTCTTGATATATTCAACAATACAAAATGATTGTTCCTGCCCTTATAGGATTATGACATGAGTGGGGAGAGAGTGTATGTAATTTCTCCTTTGAAAATCCATAGCACTTTTATGGTGTCTCATTCATTTAACAGCCGTTTGTTGAGTGCCTGACAGTTGTCATCTCTACAACCTAGACAGTTTATTGGTATGTTTCATGATTGGCAAGTTCAGGAGAGCAACAGGTACATTAGTTTTTCTATTCCAGCAGTTGAGAAGGGGGCAGGGTGTCAAAGGTTTGTGTTTTACTGTTATGTCTCCAATAGATTAAATACTTTTTGAGGATAAATTCTCCATCTTATTTGGCCTGTATCCCTTAGGACTGTGTATTTCAAACTTTGGATTGGTACTTATAAGTAGTTGTGAAATAAAATTAGTGGGAATTGAGCAGTATTTTATTTTAACTGACATAGAAGAGAATAGAAAAAATTAGAGACCATTGCAGATACCAAGGATATGCATTATTTCATGACAGTTTTGTTTCAATTATATTTGTGTGTGTGGCTGGGGCTACTTAGAGCTTATAGCGACACTTCGCTCTTTGTCAGTGTTGGCAATTATTGTTTAAATGTGTAACCCCAGGTGCCAAGATACAAGGTAGTATGGGAAGAGGTGGGCTTTTAAAAGGGGTTAGGGACATGTGAATTTAAATCTTGGCTCTATTGGTTAATAGGTGTTTTACTTTTTGCATGTTACTTTGTCTTTCTCTGTGAGAATTGAGTGAAGTAATTAATTGGAGACGTATCACATATCTTCTAGTTCATAACACATCTTGAATAATTAGGCATTTTTTTTTCCATCTTTTAGGGCTGTTGTAAGGACTTAAATGGGATAATAGTAGGTAGGAATAGCAGCTATCACATAGTAGGGACCTAATAAAATGTTGCAATTATTAAAATTGTACTTCATTATAATTGATGTTTCTATCTTCTGTTAGAATGGTGGTTTATATTCAGCACTAGCACAAAACTTCGGTAAGTGCTTAATAAGTCTGAATGAGTGCAAGTATCAATGAATGAACTCATTAATAGTTCAGGAATAAGAAGATTTTGGCAGGTCTAAGGTAGTGCCAGAAAGAATGAAAGGGCAGTTGTAGAGGCATTTGACAAGAGGCATTTCACAGAAAGAATAAATAAGACTTAGAGACGGACAAAATTGGGGGCAGTGTGAGTGAGGACTTGTTTACGCTTCTAGGATTTCAAGCCATATTGATGCTGTTGCCACCATTGATAGAAAAGGAGAAGTTTTGAAGGGAAGCTGATTTGGGGGAAAATTTTAATCGAATGTTTTCGGGAGCCTATTAAATGAGTCTTTTTATTTGAAGTATTACCATGTGTTTTGTACTAAACTGATTGCTTTTGTCCCTTTCACGTTTCCTCTCTTGTTCACTACATCTGCTCTCATGCTTCCTTTTCATTTTGGTGTCTACAACTGTTCTTGGTCAGTATTCATCTTATAATACTTAAACCCCGTTGAAATGTAGATGGGCTAATCCTTTTAATAGTGAATCTTTGTGTTTTCACAATTTGTAAAACACATCAATTCTCATCAATTCACTTCCTGTAGTTTTTTGAAGAATCCTACATATGTTGTAATATCTGCTAACAATTTATGCATGTACCAAAAATGTATTTCAGGAACTTATATTTTGTTTCTTGAATGTTAGTTATTACCACACATTCGTAATAAGTGGTACCTCTCACCACACACATACACATGAAATAGTTGTTAAACTGTTTAAACCTTCGACTACCATTAAAAGTAATGAAAGTATGGTGCCCTCAATAATTTCTGGCAAATTTAGGATACACAATACCTCACTTAGGGAGATGGATTTCATTCTGTTCGAGTTTACCTCTCACAAGTGGTTCTAAGATCTAGGTGATGTTCTTCAGGACCTCCAGATTAGGTATGGTGGCATTTACCCTTAGCTGACTCCAAAGTAGAACCTTTCTCACTTTTGGGAAGGAATTATTTAAAAACTTTTGTTTTCATTGACCTTTAGATGTTTGCATCCTTCTTCAGAGTATGAACATGTTTACTTAATATATACTCCCTTTGAACCATTTAATCTAACGAATTTGTTAGATTATAAAGGGTCAATTAATCACCTTTAAACTCCAAATAAATACTTAAGCAAGAGTTAGAATTCTTAGGAATAAAAAAAAGCTTGCGGACAGTCTTTAGTTACTAAAGGCTTGAAAACCATTGACTGTGAAGAAATTAGTTCAGTAATATGAACTGAGTTGTTTTCTTTAAATGTTCTTACATAGTTTTATTTTATGGAAATAATGGTAATTCCACAAAACTCCCAAAGCTTAATTATACTTACAAGAGGCTGTTCAGATTTGTGTATTACAGCACGGCTTAGGTGGCAGGATCTTGGATTCTGGGATCAAATTGCCTATGTTAGAATTCTAGCTTACTACTTAATACTAGCAGGGTGACCACAGACAAATTTCCTAACCACTCTAAGCCTCAAGTTCCATGTCCGTAGTATTGGAGAAATGGTAAATTTTCACTTCATAGGCACTTGTGAGGATTCAGTGAGGCATAGTATATCAAGTACTTCTGGCACATACTGTGGACTGTGTTTTTAAAGGCAGTGGTTAGTAGACTTTCTAGAGTACGTGAGACCACCAATGAGACTTTTCTAAGTTTCTGGTAATAGGCCATTTGTTTTTGCTTTTTACCGAGAGAGAGAGAGAGAATTTTTTTTTTTTTAATGAGCAATTAAACAATGAATTTTCCTATTCCTTAATATGACACTTGAGTTAGTTGAACTTATTTTTATATGTGACTTCTTGTTGTTCTTTGCCTGATCTCTGCCGAGTACAAATTACAGTTCCAGCACATCACTCATAGTTGAAAGTTGAAGACTTACTATTGCACTAAATACTCTCTCAACTCACTCTTTTCTGTAGCAACTGTCCCTGAATATAGCTGGCCAAATCTGGTTTACTTTTATTTGGCCCTTTAGTTATCATAGATCATAGAAAAAAGATAATAAATATTGGAATATGGGATTTAAATAATTATGATCCATTACCGTTCATGTTTCTGAGTCAGTAGATTCTTATTAAAACAGATATTTGGTTGATATAGAAAAATTTAAAAAGCCTTCAAATCCTTGATAGGTAATTTTTCAGTGCCAGCATTTTTACCTCTTGCCTGGTCACTAGAAAATTCTCTTCAAATCAAAATGAATTGAAAAATCTCTTCCATCTGGGAAAGTTTATCTTCTTCAATAAAATAATACATTTTGGTACAGAGACAAACCCACCTGGAGGAGTGAGGGAGTCAAATCCACACCAGTACTCCCTGTCGTAACAGACTTTCCATCAAATTATCTTTGTACCCAACTCTCTAGTTGATTCCTCGTGATACAGATTATTTTGGGTAACCAAATCTCTTATTTGCTATTTAGAAAAATATTTTGTCATGAATTTTTGACTCTTTAAAACATATTTTTGATTATTTGCTGATAAATATTGGTGCAAAAATATACAATAATGGAGGGGGACTGAGATTTGATGATTAGGTTTAGTAATATCTGAAGCAATATTAGTTTTGGAATATTTGTTCCCTATTCACTGTATCAGAAATTCATTGTGTTTCCATGGTGCTATGTATAGTATAGCAGCTATGTGCTGTGTGATACAGTGGAGAATAAGAAAATGAATGGGATATACTTCTTACATTGAGAGTTTATCGTCCAGGAGGGAAGATTAGGCATGTATCATCCTATAATAAAAATTCATTGAAATAGAGACTGGGCAAAATGGCATAGATGATAGAAGCTTCGTTCATCCCCTCTTTGTGACCACATCAAAGTTGTGACAGAAACATGGAGCAAACAGCAAGCAGAGTTGCCTAGGGTCTAGATGAACAGAAGCACTACAACAAGAGAGAGAAAGAATTAATCAGTCTACAATGGTAGAAGGTAGGAGAGGGCGAAGTCACAAGACTGCCGGGTCCCCAGCGGCTGAGTGAGACAGAGGCTACTGCAGCTGGCAGGTGTAGATGCCTCTTAAAGGGGCCTTGTCTGCAAGTGGACTTTCGTAGTGATGGACTTGCTCACTCTGAGCACCAGCACTGGGTGGGCTGCTTTGGAGGCACCAGGGACTTACAGGGGAACACCGAGTTCTTGGAGTGAGGGCTGGAGGTGAGGCTTTCTCCTGGGCAGAAGAGCTGGTAGTATCCATTGTTCCTCTGGTCAGTCCCCCACCCTGCAGTGTGCAGATGCAGCACCACTATAGCTGAGATATCATCAAACTAGTTAACAGGTCCTCCACCCAGAGGATTCCCTGAAACTCCGACTCTCTAAACTCATGGCCCCACCCAAGCTACATCCAAGTGTGTCCTCAGTGAGTCCTGTACCATTTGCTGAGCAGCTCCAAGACTCACACTGGTGGCAGCTGACCTTGGTTTCAGGCATGGCTTCCTGAGGCAACCGTAAGCACAGCATCTGTGGATTGCCTGCTGAATCTTAACAAGGGGCCCCAGAGGGACACAGGCTGGGGGTAAAATTGGCCTGCAGCTGAACCCCTCTCAGTAGGTGCCACTGGACACCTACTACACAAAGCCACGATAATAAGACTGGGAGACTTAGCAAATTTTTTTAGTACATAGAAATAGACACAGAAAGGCAGCCAAAATAGGAAAACAAGGAAGCACAGACCATATGAGTGAACAGAACAGAGATCCAGGAATAATGGAGTAAAGCAATCTAACAGATGCAGAGTTCAAAACACTGGTTATAAATGAACTTAGAGAAAGTGTAGACGAACTCAGTGAGAACTTTAACAAAGATAAAAAACATAAAAAATGGAAATGGAAATTATAAAAATCAACTTATAGATACAGAGAATATTTTGAGAGCTACTAGATGCGAGGGGGTTGTGAGGGAAGTTGAAAAAGTACAAGGGTTAAGAAGTACAAATGGATAGGTACAGTATAGTCATGGAGATATAAAATGTAACATAAGGAAGATAGTCAACAATGTTGTAAAAAATATGTCAGGGGCATATTTTTAGTGGGTTGACCACTTCATGAGTTATATAGATCTCTAATCACTGCTGTACAACTGAAACTAATATATTATTGTATGCCAACTATAATTGAGAAAAACTGAATTGTACAATGTAGATGTGAGCAACTAATTTTCTATTATATTTTAGTAAAACTGGGAAAAATTTCATTGAGATAAATCCATA
This sequence comes from Pteropus medius, assembly GCF_902729225.1. NCBI lineage: Eukaryota > Metazoa > Chordata > Mammalia > Chiroptera > Pteropodidae > Pteropus > Pteropus medius. The sequence goes on from NW_024352784.1 coordinate 14,174,784, forward strand.
TGGTAGAGTTAAAATAGTTTGAAAGATAGAGGTAGAAGATCACATGACTGGGAAATAAGGGGAAACTTAATGGGAGAGGTGGCAATTTAGTAGTCGTGAAGGAAAAGTAAGATTTGGAAAGGTAGAATTGGTGGTAGATAAGGGAGAAGAATGATTTGAGCAAAGACATTCTGGTAGAATAGGATATGGTATGCTTTGAAAAATGGCAGATGGAATTTGGACTTTATTTGATGTAGTAGACAATCAGTAAAGGTTGCCAACAGGGGTAGTATGCTTGAAGTTGTTTAATAAAGCTTAATCTGGCAGTGGTAGTATGCTCGAAGTTGTTTAATAAAGCTTAATCTGGCAGTGGTATATAGACCTGTTAGATTTAGTGGCTCAGATATAAAGAAGAGGAAGTAATCAAATGAAACCATATGATTTTAAGTCTTCTTGATTGGAATGCATGGAAGATAGTGCTTTTGAAAAAAATATTTTCAGGGATGTGTGCTGGATTGCTTGGGGCATATTAAGTTTTAACTACTAGTACAATATATGAATAGAGAAAGACCAGAAGGCATTGAGAAATGTAGAGCTGATGTTCTAGGGAGATGATGGGGCCAGAGATTTAGGTTAAGATTTCATAAGAATAGAGGTGAAAGTTGGAGCTATGGAAGGTCAACAAGGAAGAGACGTCCTTAGTCAACAAGGGAGAATGTTTAGAAAGATGACAACTTGAGAAATGCTCATTTTAGGAGTAGAGAAAAAAGAAGCAGTAAGAAAGATAATAAGAGGTTGAGAGGAGAGTGTTGCGGAGAAGTCTTGAGCAGGGAGTTTTGGGGGTTATTTTAAGAGGTGGAAAGAGCATGGGCTTGAATATATTAGTTCCCCCACTTATTAGCTTTGTAACCTTGAACAGGGTTCTTAACCTATGTGAACCTCGATGTTCTCATCTATAAAATGGGTAAAATACCTATCCCATAGCCTTTAAAATATAAATCAGCATTTGTTCTTCTGCTCAGAAATCTGTGACTTTCCCTCTAAATAAAATGTGAAATCTTTACCATGGCCTACAGACACTCATGTGATCTGGTTGTTGCTTGTTTGATTGCATTTCATACAATTTTCCCCTTTGCTTATTCACCTCCAAGCGATATAATTACACTATTTATTTTATATTTTTGAATCTAGTTTTTTTATTTAGAACAGAGAGCTCTTGATTCTGGGGAATATCTTAAATTGGACAACAAATTATTAAAAAATGACCATTTCTAAGGAGTGAATGACTATAAGGTAGCTTCTTTTTATGAGTTATGACTTCGAGGAGAAACTCTTGCCTCATATTTGTGCATAAGCAACATACATATAAGTAATTGCTTTTATTGATTATGACAATTTATTGATTATGAAAGGCTGGAGCACAAACTTTATTTTCTATAAATCTCTGTATGAGCTTTGATTCTGATAAAAATGATAAGACTTTGCTTATAGATTTATAACTTATTTATCAACTATTTAATGACTATCTACCAGGCACTATGCTAGGTAATAATTAGGGAAGGGGAGTTAATTGAAATGACCGCTTAACTAAGAGCTAAATAAAAGTTTTTGGAAAGTCTTCAAAATGTGTTGGTACAATTTCTTGCATTACTTATATGGTATTGTGCATGTGAAATATGTTTACATTGCCAAGGACCATACTAGGTACATAGTAAATATGTAATATTAATTGATGCTTTGATGATTAAGAGTCTAAAAATATCATAACATAGTATTAAAGATTTGTTTGAATCTTTGTTGACCGTAGGTCAAACTTTTAATTTGTCACTAATCTTAGCTTTCTTTCTACTAACTGATTTCCTCTAAAAGAGTGTTGTTATTTGAGATTTTTTTGTGTGTTTTTTCCTTTGTGTTTAATGTGAGATGAATCTGTTTCATCTTGGGAAACAAGGAGTATGGGTTAATAAGTATTTGTTAATGAGCCTGATTTATTAATCAAATTAGTATTGTGAATTGATATTACAGATTATGCATGAGGCTCTCTCTTCATAATTATACTTGAGGAGAATGAATAATTGAAGTGAATTGAATACAAATTTTAAGTAATTTTGCTTTCTGCAGCATTGAAAAATATTCAGTAAAATGGATTTGTGTGAAAAAAAAGTATGAAAAGAAGAAGAAAGAATACTAGATCAAGTATCATCAGATTGGTGCAGGTTCCTAATAAGAATGGTGAATTTTTACAGTGTTTTCAACTTATTACTATTTAGTTGATATAGTCTTTTGATGCATTACATGTGTCAGGTTCTTTTGATTTCTAGATTACAACTAGATCTTTGGGGTTTAGATTGTGATTTGTCCAGTTTGGGAGTTATTTTGAAGGATTCTGTATCTATTGACAGTGATAAAGAGACGCTTGTTCTGATCATTCTTGCTTTCTAAACCTTGAAAAAAGTAGACATGGGATCATTTTTTTCAGACCTGTATCTCAGAAACTCTGAAGCCCAGATGACACTGAATAAACTAGGATCAGACCGAATTACAGAGTGTGCTCACAGTTCCATTTGGAGCACATGTAGTGTTACTGTAACTGTATTTACTCTTCATTTGAATCTTCATTTCCTCTCCATACAGATTGCCTACAATGTGTCAGGAATACAGGGATAGGGAACAAAATGTATATGGACATTACAGCTAAGGGAGAAGGCAAACTTAAAATAATTTAGAAGAAATTGTTTCAGCTGTGATAAGTGCTATTAAGAAGTACAGGGTGTTTACTACAGTGTTACAAGAGCACCCTTTCTAAGTGTGGTGAGTTTGGGAAGGCTTTCCCAACAAAGTGACAGTGACAAAGTGTGTATATGAATATATATCAAGTGAATATGTTTGGCTTAACATTTATGACATAAAACCCAAATTTTAATGTGAGGAAATTGAGAAAAATAAGAAAGAATTACTTTATAGAAAGAGATTATTTGATGTTTCTTAAATGTAATGCCCGGGTCAAGGATTTGGTTTCTTTTGTCTTGACTTTGACTTTTACTTAGGCTTGAAGCCAAAGGTAGTAATAAAACATCTCAGACCATACAAATACCTTGATTAACAGGTTCTCAGAAATTGAACCTCCCTTCTCATTAAAATCTATATTTAAAATTAAGTTAGTAAGAAAGTTTCAAATACAAGTGTTAGAAAATTTTTCTATTTGTTTTCATCCATTTAAAGGTAAATCAAGATTATTTTAGACAAAATTTTGAGGTCCGGGAGGGTAAGCATCTTTTTAAAGCTTTCTTTTTCTTTTAACAATGGTTAAATTTCTTTTCTGGTTCAGGTAGATGGTCAGGGTTATCCCCATCAAAAAATAGTAAGGAATTTTATGTCTATTAAGTAGTCGATAGATTAATTTTTAAACTTCAGTATGAGTTTTAGCAAATGTTTGAGTACAAGTGCAGTTTAAACCTTTTGAGAATGGCTTTGTCTTCTGTTAATGGAACTTTATATATCAACAAATAATGAGGCAGTTTGGTATGTTTTAGTTAGCATAATCCCCTGATATCTGTAATTTCTTCTCATGATCAAATTGTCCCTACTTCTCTGTCTTTAATTCTTAATTTGCTTGAGTTCAGTTTTAAGGATTCACTTCAGTACACCCAATATTTTTATTGGAGAGATTGGAATATTTGTGCATACCTTCTATTTTTAATATGAATAAAGTTCTCCAATAAGAATTGTTATTAGTGTTATTAGAATTTTTCTTTACTAAGGTTTTTCTTATTAACACTCATGATATTTGTACTTAAGTATGCAGAAGATGATTTCATAAATGCGGTATTGTTTTCTTATGACCCTAAGTTTCCTATCTATAAATAGATGATAATTCCGCTTTAAGATGATTTCTTAAATGAAAAAAATGTTTTGGTTTAAGGTTATAGTATTTCATAGTGAGTTATATCAGTTAGTTGAAATAACAGTTGTGCGAATTCAAGACTGACCCTACATTACCAAAAAATATTGGATCATGGTTATAATGTATGCAGGGCTCAATTTGAGTTTTGTTCTTGATCATATTTTTATCTGAATATCATATCTACAGTATATTTTCAGGTTTGTCTTTAAAGCCTATATCAATTCCCATATAAATTTGAAGGGGATCTTTTTATTGAGAGTAAGGATATTGTAAGGCTTGATTTGATGGTCATCGCTAAAGCTTGATGGTATGATTTTCATTATAGGGAGGCTTTTAGTAAGTAGCTAAGGAATACTTTTAAAGGTTTGCTTGTATTCTCTGGCATATGTTATTAACAAAGTTGCCCTAGTTTTTTGTTTGTTTTGTTTAATAAACTGGTTGTTTGTACATGATAAGGCAGCATGAAGTAAGTGCATTGGAAATAAGTTATAAGATCTGAGTTTTGTTTTTTTCTAAAGTTTGTGGTATGACCCTCAGTTTCCTCATCTGTGTATAGATGATAATCCTGCTTTAACTACTTCATAATTTTCTGTGGGAATCATATGCGATAGTGCATATGTAAAAGCTTTGAAAATTATGAAAAGATATGTAAATATTAGCCATATTAGCCTGCAATATTTGGTTTCTTGTCTCCTTTTTTTTTTAGATGTTTAAATTTGGCCTCTAGCTTACAGTTTTAACCTTAAAAATGTTGGAAGCAATTTAAATGCAGTATATTAGGGTTCTCCAGGGACACAGAACCAAAAGGGGGTGTGTGTGTCACACCTACCATATATATGGATATATATATAAACCACATTTTTGGTTTTCATAGCTCAGGGTGTGCTACTAGCATTTACATAATAGAAGCCAGAGATGCTGCTAAATATCCCTGCAGGCGATAGCCCTCCACAACAGCGAATTAATTACCTGGTCCAAAATGTCAATAGTGAGGTTGAGAGACCCTGCTTTACTGAAATCATTTTTTGTTAGTGATTATGTTAAGAAAGGTTAAATAAATAAAACATAAAATCAACTATTTCTTATTGTGAACTGTTTTATACTCTAAAGTAATAAGATTTGTCAGACTTTCTAGGAATAGTTTTCTGGGACAGTTAATGATCGAGCTCTGGCTGGGGCTAACAAAGACTGCTACCTTAAGTTTTGGTACTAATAAGGCTAAGATCTTGAGGTCAATCCTTTTGAGGTCCCGTTAGCTTTGTTCTATTCCATGGCCATAGACTGCAATCCCAATACTAGTCAACCATCTCTGTGGCAAATGTGTTGCATTAGTCACACGGGAAACAGACCAGAGAATATAAATGAATAAGATGAAATGCATGTGGGCCTGATAGATGTTTAATCGTGATATTTTTGTAAAGAAACTCCTAAGTTGGGGGCCTGTTGTTATAATTTTACATCACTCTTCAGTCTGTATAGCTTTTGTATTAGGTTGGTCTCCATATCTGCCCTATGCTGAAATGCTTCTGTCATTCAATATAGTGTTGACTGTAGTCATCATGCTGTACATTAGATCTGTGGACTTATTTCTTCTACATAACTGCAACTTTGTACTACCCTTTGACCAATATCTCTCTGTTTTCCCCACCACTACAGGCACTGGTAACCACCGTTCTACTCTGCTTTTATGGATTTGACATTCTTATATTCCATATTTAAGTGAGATCATGCAATATTTGTCTTTCTGTGTCTAGCTTATTTCACTTAGCGTAATGTCTTCTGGGAACATCCGTGTTGTAGCAAATGACAAGCTTTCCTTCTTTATAAAAATGGAATAATATTCCATTGTATACATATACTGCATTTTCTTTATATTCATTCATCTGTCAGTGGACACAGGTTGATTCCATATTTTATATTTTTTAAAAAACAACTCAAGTTCATTGATCTTTTGTATGTTTTTTAGTCTCTATTTAATTTATTTCTGCTCTGATTTTATTATTTTCTTCCTTATATTAACTTTTGGTTTAGTTTGTTCTTTTTCTTGAGGTGTAAAGTTAGGTTATTTGAGAACTTTCTTTTTTCTAAATGTAGGCATTTATTGCTATAAACTTCCCTCTTAGAACTGCTTTTGCTACATCCCGAAAGTTTTGATATGTTTTATTCCCTTTTTCATTTGTCTCAAGATATTTTTTATTTTCCTTTTGATTTTTCTTTGACCTATTGGTTTTTTCATGAATGTTTAATTTCCACGTATTTATGAATTGGCCAGTTTTGCTCGTTATTGATTTCTAGTTTCATATCATTGTGGTTAGAAAAGATACTTGATATAATTTCAACCTTTAAAAAATTTTTAAGACTCATTTAGTGGCCTAACATATGATCTGTCTTTGAGAATGCCTTATGTGGCTTGAAAGGAATGTGTTGATGGATGGAATGTTCTGTATATGTGTGTTAGATCTATAGTGTTATTTGATTCCAAATCTTCTTTGTTGATTTTCTGTCTGAATGATCTATACATTGTTGAAAGTGTAGTATTAAAGTCCCCTACTTTTATTGTATTGCTATCCCCCTTCACCAGGCTGGTCTGTTGCCTGGAGGCAGGCCTAGAACCTGGATTCACTGGTGTTTGGGCCCTTGTGTTTGGGTCCATGGGGGCAGATCTGGTATCTGGGACTTCACTGTTGGGCGTGAAGCCTGGGTTACTGGGACAAGCCTGCAGCCTGGTTTCTTGGAGGTTGACCTGTTGCTAAAGATGGGTCTGTAGCCTGAATCTTCTTGGACACTCCTGTATTCTGGGTTTGTGTGGTGCCTGGTTTTACTTGACAGGTTTGGTGCTGGGGTTTGTGGTGAAGTTAGGTACTCACTTCATTCTTCTTCCTACATTGGATGGGTGTCTTTCTTCACACTGGGTTGCCTGGGATTTGGGGTTGGGTAACATAGGAAATGTGAGATTGTCTTTCCTACACTCTTCAATGCATCTTTTCATATTTCTGTGCTCGACCATGAGCTGTAATCTCTCACTTGGAATCCTTAGCTCTTGTGAAGGTATTTTTGCACATGGATAGTTGTTCAAATTGATCTTTCTATGAGGGCATGAGTGCTGGAAACTTTTATTCTGCCATCTTGCTGATGTCACTCCTATGTCATTTAACCTCTTTTTTTAATAAATGAGGAAAATGAAATCTAAAGAGCATCTAAACAAGGATCCTTCATAGAAATTGTTAGTTGTAGAGCTAAGACTAAAAGTCATATCGTTTATTTTTTACTCCATCATGCTGATTATTTCTATTATTTAGATTGTTTCTATAATAACTAATTTCTACTTTCTCATACGTGTTTTTCTCCTACCAATTTTAGAAATGTAACATGTTTATTGTAGAATGTCTGGAAAGTTCCCCAGAACAAAAAGATTAAAATAATCTGTTATCATTCAGAGATAACCAGTGCATAATGTTCTGGCATTTGTTTCACATGTTCATTAGAAACTGTTGTGTTGCAGTCTGTCTTTTCACTTTATATATTTTGATTCATTTTTCTCTGGTCATGAAATAGTCTTTTAAAAACTGGGTTATAAAAATATAAATAAATAAATACAGGTATATATTTTAATTACAGTACTATTATGTACTGGTGTTTAGCTTAATGTTTTCATGCATATTTGGATAATTTATAAGGAATTAACATGGAATTACTTGGTCAAAGCATATGAACATTGCAGCATTTTTGCTATAAAATATGATATTTGCAAATGTGTCTGATGATGTCTGATAATGATTTTAGATGCATGTGGACGTGGTCTTAAAATTACTACATGGCTAGTATAATTGCTCTTACATTATTTGGTTATGTCAGTGTTTCCTAACTTTTTTTCACACTGTAGCATGCTGTGGTATACATAGAAAATGACAATAATTGTGTGGTATGCCAGGGAAAACTGACATGGTTATTGCCCTGCTCTGTTACCCTAGGCCTGGCCTAGCTACCCAGACTGTTGAGAGGATCAGTATTTAAGTCACTTACAAAACCCTGGTTGGAAGCTCTAGTTTAGAGCATAGTGATGATAAGTTCCCAGGTTATTTTCCATGTGTTATGTCAGATTTTCCCTGCATCTTACAGTGTACCAGTATTGCAAATATGTACGGTTTATCTACTCTACCATTAATGGATATTTAGGTGTTTTGCAGTATTTTTAATTATAGATAGTGCTATAAAAATATAACTTTTGCTGGAAATAAGCACTTATTTTTCTTGGGTATATACCTAGGAGTGGAATTGCTGGGTCATAGATTAAGTATACATTTAATTTCATTAGATAATAACAGCTTTCCAAAATAATTGTGCAGTTTTACATTCCCACCAGCAATGTGTGAAGTTCCAGTTACTTTATTTCAGGTAGTACTTTGCATTATCACTTCTTTTATTTTAGTTATTCTGGTGTGCGTATACTGGTATTTCATTGTGCAGTACTCTGATTAATGATGCTCAGCATGTTTCAAATGACCACTGGCCATGTGGATGACTGCTTTTTTTTTTTTAATTGAACATTTTATTTTGAGATAATTATAGATTCTTGTGCAGTTATAAGATATAATAGAGAAATAATAGAGATTGGGTTTCTCCCAATGGTATCATTTTGCAAAATGGTCATAAGATATTGCAACCAAAATATTGCCATTGATATAGTCAGTTGGATATATTTGTGTGGGTCTGTTTCTACGTTCTCTATTCTATTTCATTAATCTACTTGGCTTTCTCCCAATATCACAAAGACTGATTGCTGTAGCTATATAATAAGCTTTGAAATTTGGTAGACTGAGTCTTCCCATTTTATTCTGTTTTTCAAAATTGTTTTAGCTCTTATAGTTCCTTTGCTTTTCTATGTAAGTTTCAGAATAATCTTGCCTATATCTACAAGAATCTTTCTCAGATTGTGATAGAAATTTTGTTAAACCTGTATATCACTTTGGGGAGAATTGACATCTTTACCATGTTGAGTTTTCTAATCTATGAACATTTATTTACATAATCTTTGATTCTTTCATTAGACTTGTGTAGTTTTTAGCATATAAGAGCTATATAAGTGTTATAGATATTTCCCTAAATATTTCATTTTTTTGAGGAGTTATAAATGTTATTGTATTTTTAATTTCAATGTCCATGTGATCATTGCTTTTATATAGAAGTACAGATAATTTTTGTATTTTTGTCTTGTGCTCTATGCTTTTGCCAAACTGCTTTATTAGTTCTAGGAGGTTTTTCTTTCTTTCTTTCTTTTTTTTTTATTGGTTTGAGATTTTCTATGTACACAGACAGTTATGTTATCTGCAAATAGGGACAGTTTTATTTTTTCCTTCTCAGGAACAGAGGGGATTTTTTCCCCCCTGTAACTGCTTGAATATATAATAGAGTACCAGATTCTGCCCATTGTTAAGTCTAAAATGAAGGAGATACTACATTCCAAACCTGAAGATACTAGGGGAACAACCTTTAGAACTGATGACATAGTTGAAGATCAGAGAGTAATTGAAAATGACACCAACATTTTGTTTCTAAGTAATCAGGCGGGTTTAGGTAATTAGGATAGGAAACTCCTAAGAAAAAGCATTTTGGGGAAATAAAACGAGTTCTACTTTGGACATGCTGGTTTTTTGATGCCTATGGCACATTCTTGTTGACATGTCCAATAGACATTTGAAGTATGGATTAAGAATTTAGATGAGAGGTTAGAATTGTAATAGGAATTTCTACTTTGAGATAATAGGTGATACGTTGAGAGAGAGCATATGTAGAATGAGTAGAGATCTGAGGAAGAAATGCTAACAAAGAAATAGCATTTGGAGATTTGATGGGAGAATGAAAAGAATGCACCGTCACAGAAACAGTAGAAACTAGTCTTGTCAAAATTCTACCTGTCAAGATCTATCTTAGAAAGTTTAGTGACATTTTCCAGACATCACCACCTGCCCAGTCCTGTTCTCCTTTTAGTCATTCCCTAGTATATGTTTTTATAGCAGTTTCTATTTTTTGTAGTGTACCATTACTACACTGCCATATTTTAGTTTATTGTTAATGTATCTATTTCTTTATAAGATTTTATGTTCCTTGGAGACAAGGATTAGATCTTATTCATTACTTTTTGTGTGTGTGTGTGTGTATGGCATAATTCTTAATAACAATTTGTTTAATTGAATAAAGTTCTAGATGGTTAGTTTCAGAGGCTTCACGAGGATATCATTATTAAATTATCTCAGGAGACATGGTTCCATAGTGTAGTGGTTAGCATGTCTGCTTTACACGCAGAAGGTCCTGGGTTTCTGCCCTAGTGGAGCCACAGTCCATGGTCTACGGCCATGCCACCCTGAACAAACCCGATGTCTGATCTCGGAAGCTAAGCAGGGTCGGGCCTGGTTAGTACTTGGATGGGAGACCACCTAAGAAGACCAGGTGCTGTGGGCATAAATAATAATAATAAATATTAAAAAAAATAAAAAAATAAATTATCTCAGGGCTTTTTTGTTTTGTTTTAATCTTGAAACCTATCTTTTAAAGTCAAAGTTCATACACAAACTACCTTAAAAACAAACAAGTTTTTAACCTAAATGTAATAGATAAGTCATGAAGACTCATAGGTAAATATTCTTTATAAAATATTTCTGGGATAAACTTCTGCAGTTCTATATAGAGGAACTTGTTCCTGTTTCGGTGTTCTGGTAGCACATGGTACCTACCCATATTAAACTCGATTCTTGATATTTGTTTTTCAGACCTTTTTTTTTTTTTGGATGGGCTTCATTAGGCCATTTTATTTTTTGCTTTTTTTATTCCCAGCATGAGTTTGATTACACAGTAGTCATGTTTGAGTAACTGAATGAATTTCTCTGATTTCTCTTGTTGAGGTTCTCTAATATCCAGGCTGATAATATCCATAATGCAATTTTGTTTTAGCATTCAGTTCAGCACAATTTGAATTATGCTGTATTTTTCTCCATTTAAAATATATATTTTATTTTTCAGTTTAAGACTTTAAAGGCATTATAAATATTTACCTCGACATTTGTTATTCATTATATGACCCATGTTGTAATTTCTAGTGTATATTTTACCCATTATACCTTCAATAAATTAAAATATCTTCTGTCCCAGAAATTGTATTTTTATAGAAGAACTGGTATAATACCAGAGTTTCTACTTTAATTTAAAAATATATGCTGTTATTCAGTAGCTTACAAGTAAGAGTTAATTTAAGTGGATAAAGTTGGTTGGATTAAACAAAAAAGACTTTCTTTTTTCAGATTGCAGCAATTCTCCGGAAACGAAAATTAGATTATTATTTACACAAACTACTCCCTGAGATCCTACAATCTGCTTCATTTTTGACTGCTAATGGGGCCTTGTATATGGCTTTCTTTTGCATTTTAAGGTTGGTACTCATAATCACCCTTGGAAGTTAATACAAATTCCTTTGTTGGAAAAGAAACAAACATGTTTATATAAATGTGTAGATCACTGCTTGTATATATTTTTTCTATCTGTGAAATGACATTTATTTGTCCCAAAGAAAGCTTATAAAACCAGGAGTTGTGGACCTCATCACCTAAAGACATAATATAAACTTCAAGTTATTGCTGTGATTATATAGCAAAAATGCTTTAAAAGGGCTACTATATTTACCAACTTGTGGATTAAAATTTCTTAACTTTTCAATTTTATAGATCAGGAATTCAAAGCAGTTAGTTGTCCATGATATAGGTTAAGTCCGTCTGCAGTGAACAGACTTCAAAGGGATTATAAAATGCTCGCGTTTGTATATAAAACAGTAAGTTAATTTCCGGCATATCCTACCGATGAAACTTTTGATTCTTATTTAGTCCTATATACATTGCCTATGTGATGTGCTTTATTCAATATAGACAGTTAGAATTCAGTTTCATTAAATATTTTACTTTTTATCTTTTTCCCCATTGATTGTTGAAAACCCAAACTAGTGTTTTTTTTAAATCTATCAAGTTTAAAATAATAACTTCACCTTATCATCGTATTAGTGTTATCCAATTAGTGTTGCCCAAAGTTCTGCAGGTATAGTTTAACTGCAATTAAAAATATCATTTCCAGATTTCTTTTACAGATTTTTTCCCCCTAAAACATTGATATTTATGAACTTTTAGATTGTGCAGAAAATAATTGATAAGGTTTATACTATTGAGTAAACCATGCCTTTAAATTGACTTGAAAATCTATCTAAGAAACTGTATCATGTGGTCTCTGGAAAGTTTCTAACGTGTTAAAATTCTAGTTATAAGATAATTAGGTTTTAAAAAAGTATGTAGATATGTAATTTAAAACTATCAAATACTTTATTAAGTACTGTAAGAAGTTATCAAGAGTTGTAGAAGCAAAGAGGGAGAGACATTTGTTGATTATTATGTGTTAAAAATAGTAATAACGGTAATAATTGAAATAATAGTTAACATTTTCTCAGTATTTTCTATGTGCTGTGCATGCTGCAGGGAAATATCTCATGTAGTCCTCACAAGAACTATCTGAGATAGGTAATTTATTATTCTCATTTGATAGATAGGAAGACTGAGAACATAAAGGGTTTTTGTATAGTGAGCAATGTTGAATTCAGGGAATGTCTGAATGAATATAACTGACTAAATTATTGGAAGGAGAACTACCTATTAGTTTGCTGCTGTGGCAGCCTGAATGAGAGATGGTGAGGGACTAAACTAAGGCTGGGGACAGTATGTTGGAGAGGAATTTGAGAGATTAATTACACATGGAAAAATTTAGGGGAATGATTTAATATATGGGATAAGGGAGAAGGAGAAGCCAAGGATGTCTCCAAGAGTCACACATGGATGGATAGGTAGTTGTTGATGCCACTAACCTAGGAAAATAGAGGGTAGAGAATAAGTTCATGAGGATAGGAGGCAGAGAAAATGAGTGTAGTTTTAGACATGTTGAATTTGGGGTGCTGTGGGATATTTAGAGAAGAGGGTGGACTGAGAAAGGGAATTTCTATTTGTAATAATTGAAATGACCAACTAGAAGTTTCATACAAACATTCCAAATTTGAATTTCAGGAAGATACTTGGAAAATTCTACTTATGGAGTCCTGGCTTTGGTGCCGCTCTGCCAGCATCTTATGTGGCCATTCTAATTGAAAGAAAAAGCAGGTAAATTTTTACATATCTACATATTTAAAAGAACTGCCTGCCATGCCAACTAGGAAAAAATTGTTTTTAACTTACTGTTTATTGTCCAGGTATGAGAAATAGTTCTACATATGTTTTTAGTCTTGCAGATATTTGATGGAAAATTTAATTTTGTACTAGTATTATTTTTATGCTTATTAAACTGAAAAATATAAAGATTGACATTATAGAGCAATAAAATCCATTAGTCTTTGTTTACTAAAAAATTAGCGCGTTCTTTAATGTGCTTAACTAAAATATGACACATACAAACCCTAGTAAAGATCTTCTCCATAACCACAGTACCATTATCACACCTAAGGAAATTAACAATAGTTTTTTCTTTTAATCTTTTTAAGTTTATTAGAGTGATATTGGTTAATAAAATGATATAGGTTTCAAGTGTACAACTCTGTAATACATCATCTATAAATTGCATTATGTGTTCACTGCCCAAAGTCAAACCTGACAGTAGTTTTTTCTGTTATCATCTGGATCTATAATTTGCTTCAGGCTCATTGAGTGACCTTTGTTAAATCAATTATTATTTTTAAGGCATCTTCTTGTTCAAAAAAGTATTTTCATTTTTATTCAACCTGAAAATATTCCATATGAAATATGAAATAATAAGATTTCTATAAAATGCTACAAACTATTATGTAAAATTTTTAGTCAGGTAAATAGTTGAAATTAAAGCTTTTGTTTAAAATAATTTTTTGCCATCTCATGAATAATTATTGCTGACAACTGCTTTGATTCTATCTTTATCCCAGAAAATCAAGATGGGGTCATGTATTAATCAAGTTAAGGTCATCTTTCAGTTTATGAAGATGTTTTTTATAATCATTGATTCTCTTGTAAGACTATAGATCTTATCAGGTAACCAAATATTTACTTAAATCACCTGAAGCCACTTTTAATATATTCTTATAAATGTAATTTAAATTTTCACGGTTCTATGATTATATCACAATGCTTTTGGATTATTAAAATTCTAAGATCGAAGGACTGGTTTATATGACCAAAGCATAATCAAGTCAGCATTGCTAGAAACATAGGTTACCCCACTTGAGAGGACAGTACAGATTAGTGGTTAAGAGTATGGATTCTGGAGGTATACTACTGGCTTAGGACACTGGTTTTGCCACTTACTGTGTGACTTCTATGACTTATTCCTTACCTGAAAAATGGATAGTGATAATCTATTCATTTAGTCGTTCAGAGGATTCAGTGAGTCAATATTTGTAAAAGTACTTAGAACAGTGCTTGACACATAGTGTTAAATGTTAGGTATTCGTATTATTCTTTGCCTGTAAGTCATGAAAAGTTCTTCTGGGAATTATAACTTACTGACCATTTTAAAATTATGAATATTGGTTTCAAATATATGATTTCAAAATGTTACTCATGCATGAAACTTTAAGAATGCTTTAAACCAAGTTTGCAATGATTTATTTATTTTTAGCACTTGAATAAGATAGTATTTTTGATGTTACTTGCTTTTTGAAGTTATATTTTGGGTTGATGTATTAGTCTAGGTCTTATTTTTATAATGTCAGTTTTAAAAAAATGAAAGTTTTCTTTGAAGATCAACATTTATTTAAATACAATATTGTATTATCGATGTTAAATACAATATTGTGTTATTGATGTTAAACACAATATTGTGTTATTGATGTTAAACACAATATTGTGTTATTGATGTTAAAATATACAATATGGGTGTACACACATATACTCATATGCAAAGATATGATGGAAATATATATACGCACACTTAAGTGAAGCTTTCTGTTAATAAATATCTTTATATTCGTTTAACTTTATTTCTTTTCTATTTTTTTCTCCTCTCCAAATGACCCAATTTATTTACCCATCCATCCATCCATTTATCCATCCATCCATCCATCCATCCATCCATCCATCCCATCCATCCATATCCATCCATCTATCCATCTTTCCCAGTCTCCTTCCCTCCCTTTAGAATTAAGCAAGCTTTGCCAGCTATCTCCTGACACCTTATAAGACTACAGTTTACTTAAATCTTAATCGCATCACTGTGGGGTTCTGAGAAAGCTTTGAAGTTGTTTCCAAGGCTGCTTAAAAAAATTTGTGCCACAAAGAACTCTGATCACAGTAACTCAGCAGGAAGCATTAGTAACATCTAGTTGATCCCTAGGTGGGCTGTTAAGAACTAGTCTTCTCTTTCTTTTCTAGGAAGTGCTTTGTTTGTGGTTCAGAAAGAAGTTGTTCTGATGGATTTTGTTTTGTAGAATTGCTGATGGAATTTGCTTTGATTTTTAGTATTAGTTTAGATAAATTACAACTGCAGGGTGCTCAAACATGGACATGTATTAAAATATCAAAAATTGCATGTGTATTCTAAGCAGACTCATGGGTTGAGTTGTTAAATTTCACAGTTTTAGTTATGAAACTCCTAAACAGATATGACCAAAATGAATGAACTATACATGAATAAAAGAATACCATGAATTTTGTTTATAAATTCTTGGCATCTTCAAGTTTAAGTGTCATGTTATCTTTACAGGAAGTAAATTAAATTATCTTGCAGTCTTCTGTATTATCTACTATATATAGTAGATTAGGATCTTGCTGTAGACTGGAAGTTTATCTTATCCATTCCTATACCTGAATGAAGTATTTTTATACTCCTGTAAAACATTCTGACAGATGAAAATCTATTATACTTTGAAAGACTTTCTAAGATGATTAAATAGTGTCTCTTAGTAAACCATTATAATATATAGGAATGTTTACTTTGTTTTTCTTTAATCTCTAATTTCTCCTCACCTGTAGAATACACACACACACACAGACACACACACACACACATTATATATATATATATAATTAGAATTTAGGAGTTACACCATTCCTTCTGTATGTCTTAGTGACCTTAGTCATGATGTATGTTACATACAGTGCCCTTCAAAGGTTTGAGGTTACCTAAAAGGATATATATATTAAAGTTTCCAGAAAAAAAGCATATTGCTCATCTAATTAGATACAGTAATGTCATTAAAAGATAATAATACTTAGAATTTCATCAGATTAGGAAGAAACCTTTTAGTCTACTTAGATGTTAAAAAAATTTAATTATTTTAATATTTTCCCATAGGATTAATAATACTCTGATTATCAGAGTTAGTTCCTAATGATACTCTGATTATCAGAGTTAGTAGCTATGGTTCTTAATACTTTTTTTAGGCAGTGCCCCTTGATGTACATTAAATTTTTTATGCAAATTTAAGAGATTCACCTCCTTCCCTCGTAAAAAAAGAGAAGGAACATTATTTGTGGTTTAGAGACGTATTTGACCAACTTTAGAATGTTTATTCACTGAGCTTCACCAGTCTTTTAACCTAGTGATTCTCAGCAGAATGGGAATATTTGTGTCTCAGAATCTCTTGTGAAATTTAGAAAATTATTGTTCTTCTTGGCCCTAGACCTCCCTCCTCTTTACGCCTAGGCTATCTTTTGTTCTAATTGGCACCTCCCCCTTCCCTATCACTATTGTAGTAGTGTTTTAACATGTAATTTGGTTTCTAGAGGGAATTTACTTACTAGGAAGGAAGTGACCTGTTCGTCTTCAGACTTAGTCTAGATATAGTCAATTGTTAAATAATAAGACAACATTTAATTACCATATCAGTTTCTCATGATATTGAACATCTCAGGAGAAGTGATAAAACAAATCACTGTTTTGATGTTTTGCCCCTACCAAATTGTTGTTGGAATCAAGGCAAAGACACTGCACCAGGGAAACATACCATAAAGTCTGTCTATGAAATCCAACATGTTGTGCCCTTCACAGATATTGTCCTCTCATTCTTGGGGCTATTAGTTCTGGGTTGGAATTCAGATAAAGCTGGGAAGGAAGTAACCTTTCTTGTTATTTAGGAATGATAAATTGAAATGAGATCAGAATAGGACATAGTTTAACAACAGTACATCCTCTGCTTTTTCCCAGTAGTAAGAGTATTTCAAGGCTTTATTCATCCTTAGCTCTTAAGCATAGAAGCCTATTAGAACACCATATTAAATTAGTCAGTGAATTGTAGAATTTAAAGGAAATTCAGTAAAGATTTTCTGCTGTAGAAGCAGTGCATTAGAAAGAACACGAAACTGGAGATGAACTGACTCCTAATTCCAATTTGTCTTTTTGCTACTTTTATATTTTGAAGGAAACCACTCTCTGATTCTTGATTTTTCACAGAGTGAGGATATTATTATCTGTGTTACACTTTATAGGACTATTGAGAGAATAAAATTTGATTACACACTGTAATCTAGTGAAAGCTTGAAATGCTTGCCACAGCATAGTCAGTAAGTTGAGTGACAAGGAGTTGGACAAGGAAAGTAGCTTTATTCTGAAAGCCAGTAAGCACAGAAGGTGGTGGACTGTTGTCCTAAAGAATTCTCTTGATAAAGTACAAAATTCAGGTTTCTTTTATTTCAGGAGAAAGGAGAAAACAGGAGGAGTTTGAGGTCAGGGGGTGATTGATGTCTGCAGACATCTGCAAGTCAGCAAGGGTCCAAGGGGGATGGTGAAACTTCTTTGCTTCTGGTCAACAAACTCTGGTTGCTGTGGTCTCAGTCATGAGGTTCCTATAAATCTTTTGATAAGCAATGGTTATTTTTGTACATACCTTACTTATCTCCTTGGGGAGATAGTTTTGAGCACGGAAATTATTTCAGTAATTCCTAGGCTACTGGTTAGATTCCTTTAATAATTAGCATATCTATGTGCAGGACTAAGCAAAAGTTGCTAATCCTCATGCTGTGGGAACTGGGCAGGTTCAAGCAAGATGGAGTCAGAAAGACTATTTTATTCTATTACAAAAGTATTGATTTTACTTTATAAATTGTTAAATTTTCTGCAAATGTAAGATAATCTCATCACATCTTTACTTCCTAATATATTGGTATAATTAATTGACCCTCTCTCTAGTTGCTATCTTTTGTGGTTGGATTTCTATAATATGTGTCTATAATATATTCCTTTTTAAAAGGCTAAGCTCCTAGTAACACCTTGTTTAGTAATTCTACGATTTGTTTAATGAAAATTAGATGCCAGGTACTATTGAAGATTTGTGAAATGTAAAGGTAAACAAGATAATATATACCCGTAGTTAAAAATAAAATGTTATGTTGTCAGACAAATGGAAGCTAGCGATGAAACTGTTGCTGTTGAATATTAGAGATTACCGTTGAATATTAGAGACAGTTAGATTAGTGGAACAAATGTTTTTAAAGATAGCATCATATATTAGTTCACATCATAATGAAATGTATTATCAGTCATTACCACCAAAATTACAGAAATATTTTGGTTTTATAATTAAGAATATTATTTTTTTTTGTTATATGTAATCAGCTTTTGGTATAAGATTAGGTATCGCTTGAGGAGGATTTAACTTTTTTCTGTAGTGTGACTCTTGGATGTTGATTTTACCCTAATTTTTCTTTACATAATTTATTTAAAATAAGTATTATTAGAACATCTTTGATTTAGAATTTGGTAGGAATTGATAAGATTGGTAAAGATTAGTAAGACCAATTTCAGTTCACATGTACAAATCATAGAAGAACTAAAAGGGACCTTGCAGATCATCTTATTAATGATTTTTAAATTCTTTTTTAGAGGAGCAATAGAATTCTGTTATTCTAAGGAGGTGTATTAGGTCCTGCTGAGGAGGGACATTGCCTGGGTGGGAGCGGTGTGGCTCAGTGGCTTTGCCTAGACCTCCTTCTCCTTTCAACCAGAGTAGGTCCAATATTATGTTTTATATATTGGTGATAAATGGAAGTTTTTTTCTTTAAATAGTTTTTATATTTAAAAATGTAAGTTAGATAACTAGTCTTGTTCCTTTATTTTAATGGCATAATTACAGAGTACCAGAAAATTAAACTTAACTGGAACCCTAATTTTGTAACTTCACTTCAGTGTTATTCAGTTAAATCATACTGCCTCCATGTGGTTTTAATAATGTTAAAACCTTATTAAACCGTTTTACATGATGAACAATCCAGACTGTGTATGACTCAATCTGACATCAAAATTTCATTGACAATGTTAATATCAAGACCTGGTAAATTAATATTCGTTTTATATACAAAGTACTTTTTTTTGACTACTAAAAATGTTTGTAATTGAAACTCAAATAAGTTTTTATAATTTTCAGAGTTTGTTATTTGAACTCTGCCCTTAAACTCTTGAACCGTTAGAACAGCTCTTTCCTAGAAGATAGGATGTGCTTCATTCATAAGCTAAAGTGATTAAAGGCATAAAATTATCCTTATCTTGGAGTTTCTACCTGAATTCTCTTTAAATAAATCTGGTTAATGTGCAATTTTTATGTAAGGCGAGTGTTTATAGAACTTTTATTTGTCCTTTAGCATTAGAAAGTTCACTTACTCCCTGATTTCTCACTTAACAATGAAGGTAAAACCAGGGTGATTTAGTATGCTTTGTAATGACATCTAATTAACAGTTGCATTGTGCATGAAACAAATAGAAGACCTGATTTTGTAGTGAATAAATTTACATTTAGTTAGAATTGTTCTGGCCTTGACTTTTTGACAAGATGAATTCATTAGGATTCTTTATTAAATTTACAATTCTCAAAATAAACAGACTAATAGCAAATTTTACCACTCTTCCTATTAATAAATAATAATAAAATTAGTAATATTTAAAATTGTGATATAATTGACATATAGTGTTAATTTCAGGAGTACAACATTTGATATTGATTTGATATTGCCATATATTGTGAAATGATCACCATAATCAGTCTAGTTAACAATTACTAGGCAATGGTAATTTTAAAGGATTTAAATTAATGACCACTAAATAGGATAACTTAGAATCTATTTAGATCCAATTATTAAGGTGCTGAAAATTTAGTTTAGTATAATCTATCCCTTTTTCTCAACTCCTGATATTTATTTTGATAGATTTCTCAAAAATGATAAAGCTGCTATTAAGTCAAATTGATGCTTAATCTCACTCTATCTCTTTTTAAAATTATTTTCAGGAGAGGGCTTCTCACAATTTATATGGCTAATTTGGTAAGTAAATTTTTTTTTTAACTTTTGAGGTTTTCCATGTGTTTTTTAATCTTTTTTTTTTCTAAATCAAATTTCCTTAAAAAGGAAAGGAAAGCTACTTAAATTTGAGAATAATTTGTGTCTGTGTTTTAAAGGACAGACTTTAATGTTTAGAAGAGCCTTGATGTCATCTGATTTGTTCCTGTCATGTATGACTGAATTTCACTTAGTTCAGCGGGAAGGTGATTCATTTCTCTGTGCCTTTTATGATTTTTTTTTTTAAAGGGTAGATGTTCATCTTTGGTAGGATCTATATCTATCTACAAACAGTTTATTTAATGATATAATTAGCTAGAATCCTAAATTTCTAAGTTTACGGAAGTGAAATTAATGTTAACTAGTCTGATATTCTTTATAGTAAATGTATAATCAACATAATTTTCATTGCTAAGTTCACATTTTAAAAACATATTAAAATATTTCAAAGTTATTTAGAATTGAAAGGCAACACTGAAAAATTCACTTAAAATATAATTATTTATCTAAGGGTAAATTCTCAAATTCTGTAACAAGGGAATGTAGTGCAGAGTTATATTTACCAACTTATTTCAGTTATAAACTATTTAATTTTGCTCCATACTTACCATGTGTTGGTTACTGTGCAATATGCTGGTAGGCGACATAGAGACAGTCCTTGTGCTTATGGAGTTGCTGTCTAATGGAGAAGTCACAATAGATATAATATTTGAAAAGAATGGAAATATGAATTTTAGGTTGCCGTGGGAACCATAATAGTAGTACCAAACTGATCTGGGTGCTGTTCTTCTTATTTTTTAAAACAATTTAAATATATTGTGCTATCATATTAGAATGGATTTGAGTTTTAAGGTATTTTTTATCTTTTAGCTATACACATGCTTTTCTATACTACTACATGTTATATACTTTAATACCTAAATACTGTGTATATCTCTACACATACCTTTAAATTCTAAGTAAACTTTCACAGACTTTTTTTTGGTGTTGCCTGGTTTAGACTGTAAATTCCTGGAGAGGAGATCTTTGGCTTTGGTATAATCAATGCCCTTAAAATTCTGTATTTTTTTAGATTAAACTTTTTATTTTGGAGTAATTATAGATTTATATGCAGTTGTAAGAAATAATTGAGAGATCTCATGTTCTCTACTCCCAGTTTCCCCCAATAGTCATATCTTCAAACTACAGTAGTATCAAAATTGGGATATTTATATTGCTATTTACTGTAGTCAAGGTAGAGAACATTTCCTTCACCACTGGGATCCTTTGTGCTCCCTTTTTCTAACTACATCCAATTCTCTCTTCCCCTTACCACCTCTCTCCCCACTTAACCTCTGGCAACCACTGATCTATTCTTTATTCTTATAATTCTGTAATTTCTGTAGTCATTTTAAGAATGGTGTATAAGTAGAATCATAGTATATATTTGTAGTTAGTTGTTTTTTACTCAGCATATTTCTAAAACTGTTACACATATCACTAGTTCATTCCTTTTTATTACTGAGTAGTGTTGTTCTCTATTAATTTGTTTAGCTGTTTACCCATTGAAGGACATCTGGCTGTTTTCCAGTTTTTGGTTATTACAAATAAAGCTGCTATAAAATATTCATGTGCAGGTTTTTTGTGAACACGAATTTTCATTTCTCTAGGATAAATGCCCAAGAGTGCAATTGCCAGGTCATATGGTAGTTGCTGTTTGGTTTTTAAAGAAACTATTGAACTATTTTCCAGAGTGGCTGTACCATGCTGTTTTGATAGTGTTTCCAGTCTAGAATATTGCTTTGAATATCTAGTTCTTTCTAAATGGGAGACTTTTTTTGGGGGGTGGGGTGGTGAGGTGGGGTGGAGCATTTGTCTATAAGTAGATTTGTACTTTCTGTCCAGATGACTAAATTTCAATATTAGAAAAGTTTTTCAGAAAATGCAAAATATAATTTTTTAAAAATCCTTTGTAAGCCAGTTAAAAAGGATCTATAATTCAGAAATTTAATGAGATCAAAACCTTTACAGATAGATTTTCTATGTCTGAAAGAAAGTGAATCTGTTATTCTGGATACTAATGATAATCTAATAAGCTTCATCTTCCCTTTATCTAAATAAAGCCTTTTATTTATACTATTACCATATAACTATTACTGTAGTAACAGGGTGTTGGTTCAGACTAAGTAAGAATTTAAATATTTTCAGAGAGACTGAATTTAGCCTTATGAAGTAACTTGGTTCTATAACTTTATTATGTTGCTTACTAGACTAAATTGAAATTGTTGGTTTATAGCAACAACATAATTTCTAAATGTTGGGAGGTTTTATCTTTAAAAAAATATTTATTGGTTTTAGTTATGTGTTTCTGATTTGGAATGTATAGAAAAGCATAAAGAAGAAAGTAAAAATCTTCTGTAATTTTACTGTGTAGTAATTACTAACATTTTAGTATTTATTTTTTTATTCCCTTCCTCCTAAATACACAAACATAAATGTACATTCACATTACACATTGTAAACTCATTTAAAAAAAATTGGGGCATATTGTTTTGTGACATCTTTTGTTACTATGCCATATAGTTTTTTATTGCTCACGATAATTATTTTTCGGAGAGTCTACTCCTTCCTTTTCTCTTACATCTTGGTTATGTCTTTATTACAAATTAGTTTTATACATACATACATTTATTCAGCTCCATTCAAAATGTTGGAAGGTAGTGAAATAATAACTGTTAGGTTAATAATACTATAGTGTTGTTAGTTTTGGCTGTGACAGTTACCCATTTATTACATTGCTTTGCTTTTGAATGAATACATGATAGAGGAATATACAGAACTGGCTCTATATTATTTTTATCATCTTTGTCTTTATTTTTATCAGTAAACATTTATTGAGTACAAAACACTGCTAGGTATTGGGCACGAGTATAAACCATAATTTATGCTTGAAATTAGTTGAGGAGCAATATATATCAAGATCTGGATTTAAAATGAAAAAGTAGTTAATAGTCCAAGAGAATGTATTCATGTCAAACATGTGGTTAGACAGTATAGTCACTAGAACTTTAGAAAAGAGAGTTAGCTTTTGGATGGGGCAATTAGGGAAGGTTTTTTGAATTGCATGGGACTTGAACCTTGAAGAAAAGAGAGAAATTGGAGGCATCTTAGAGATGTGTTATTGGTGACCACCAGAAAAAATTCTTGCCTTTCTAAGAATTGGCAAGTTGGGACTAAGGTTTAGGAACAGAAAAAAGATAAGAAATATTTATTGAGCGTCTACTGTCTTAAATACTGTAGGTGAATTTTGAGTTACCAAAATAAACAGGGGATCATCTGCTTCTTAGGACTACAAACTTTATTGGGGGAGAGAACTGTGTAAACCAATGGGAGTAAACCTCGTCTTTTTTTTTTTAGCATTGATATTGGTCTCGAAACAAAACAGTACAGTGTTTGTATTATATAATTGTGAATATAAATTTTGCTAGTTGTGTTTGTGTTAGTGTTGTAGGAAGCAGGTGAAGAACTATATCCCCTAAATAACAGACATGTCTGTTAACGCTTTTGTTATTTTAAAAAGGTCCTCCCTTAGGCTACCTTATAGTTACTCTTATTACTTATGACTATCTTTCAGTAAGCCCTGTTTAAGTATCAGTTATTAGACCAATGGTTTATAGCCTTAATGATTAACTAGCAGCTTTAAAAATTACAAACTAAGGCAGCTGAATTAATACCCATCTGAAAATGTTGTGTTTTTTTTTTTGTTACATGTTAGCATATTTTAGAAGGAAAAGTGTACAGTTTTGAAACTAGTATAGTTTTTTAGTATTTTTGGATTGATAGAGAATAAGTTGCTAAGGGGCAAAATGTATAAAAGGTATATAGAAAATATATGAAATAAAGAATTAAATATTTTCTCTGGCTTCTGCTCAGGATATGGCTATAAAATGATGGAAACGTTTTCCTGGGGCTAATATGCCAGAAACAATTACCCACAAGAACACCAGCTGCTAGGATTCAACTTTGCCACAGTATGATTTAAAAGAGAACACATAAAAGTTTGTGTTGTGTGATTTTCCTTTATTATGTTGGTTATGACGATGACTGAGGATTCCAGTCTTTCAAAATTCATCATATGATGCTAACAATTATTTAAATGTGATGTCAAGTGTAGTTCATTTATGTTTAGTTTAATTATAATTTATGACATTTAAAAGTCTTTCTATGTAAGTCCTTCTGAAAACTTATTTCTAGTTTCATTTATGCCATCAAGCATTCATTATGCCATCATGTGTTTTAAAATTCGTAAACATATCTAGTAGGTTTGTCTCTAGCATTCGTTTTGTCATTTTAAACACACACTGTCTTTGATTAAAACATCTGTATTTGATTTTTCAAACATAAAGTTTGAAAATGTTGATTCATATGTGTTCTTGTAGGGCTACTTTTAATTAGATCCAGCAGGCATTTATTAAATCAGTGCTGTGCTAGGCACATGAGGTTACAGAAGAAATACAAGACGGGTTGTAAACTAGTTGGAGAAATTTGACAGAAATTCAAAAACAATTATAAACACTCTCTCGAGTGGCTCCTCTGTGCCTTCCATGTGCAGCAAATGGCATCAATGATTTATCCAGTTGCTCAGGCCAGAAACTTAGGAGTTTTAACTCTTTTCTTCTCTTTATACTCCTACTCCAATTCATTGGGAAATCATATTTTACTTCTAAAATATATTCTGGGTCTTAAAGTGACTGACCATCTCCATGGTTATAACCATAGTCTGAGTCCTAAATCTCTTGTCTGAGCTATCTTAATAACCTAACTCATTTACATCTTCCCAGTCTTGCCTTCCTATAGTCTGTCTTCTGCATAGCAGTCAGTCATTGGAAATAGAAATGAGAGCATGTCAATCTTCTGTTTAAAACTCAGAAAAACCTTCCCTTCCCACTGCATCCCAAATAAAATTTAAATGCCTCACTGTATGATAGCTGCTACCTCTGTATGATAACTGCTGTCTGATTTATCTATCTTCTCATTTTTTACTCTGGCTTTCTATCTCTTGAACCCTTGAAACTTGTTACTGCAGCCTTAGTGCTTACTTTTCTTTTATGCTCGGAAATTTATTTTCCTTGGTTAGCATCTTATCTTTATATAAGGGTCACCTTCTGAGAGCTTTTTACTATCATAGTTAAGGCAGCTTCCCCCCACCTCTCTACTGTCTAACTCATAAGCTCGTCTTTTTCACAGCACTTATTTCATGGCACTAAAATTTTCTTTGTTTATTAAATTGTCCTTCTTTCCTCACTATATATAAACTGCTTAAGGGCAAGGGCTTGCTTATTCACTGACATATCCCTAGAACCTACGAACAGTGCTTACTTAGCACATAACATATGCTTTATAAGCAATTTTCGAATGAAGGTAGATTGGGAGCAAATACTGAAAATGACAAAAATGAGAATGAGTGATCCTTCTAAGTTGGTGAACATAATACCAATTCTCCTCTTCCCTTTCCATTAGCCCCAAGACCCATGTTCTTTAAGCCAAATGACCTGTTTTCCTGCACGAAGGTAATAAACAAAGGAGGGAATCTATCCTTAGCTGAATTCCTTTGTTGGAAGCTTTCTTAGAAGTATTAGAATTAGGGATGATATTTCTCCTTCTGTTCTTACTCTGATTCTTTTAGTCACATTGAAAAATGTGTTTCCTGTACCCATTATAACATTAGGCAATATTGAGTTCTCATCTTTGCTTTGCAGAAGGTGAAATATTTGTTCTCCAAGGAGAACAGGTTTCTTAAAGTTGCCGTCATTCTCTTGACAAAAAGGGCAGACGTAGAGGTGGATTTTCCCAGAGATGACAGCTAAGCCTGTGAGCTTGAAAAGGGGAATTATTAGAGATTCCCTCTTATTTTATTTTATTGGATAATTTAATGCTATGTTTTCAAGATATATCCCTATTTTATTTACTTTGAACTTGACGCCATGTTTTCAAGACCTATGTGCGTTACTTTATATGCTTCCAATGCATTGCTTCTGATTGCCACATAGTGTGGCAGAATATCCACCCCCTATATATGCTTTATAATATTTTTATTGAGGTATAATTCATAAACCATAAAATTCACCCCTTAAAGTTTACAATCCAATGGTTTTTAGTATAGTATATTCACAGAGTTGTGTACCTGTCACCACTAATTTTAGACTCTTTCATCCACTAAAATTTACTGTTCATTCTTCCAGTGATAGGTATCCAAATTGCTTCCAACTCCTCAACATCACAAACAATGTGGTGATTAACACCTTTGTAGATGACTGTTTTATGAATTTTTCTGGCTGTATGTGGATAAAGACTAAGAAGATGGGTTTTTAGACCATGTACTTTCTGGTAAAAAGACAGAATGTCTTGGAATGTGAGAAAATATCATTATTCTAGTTGTTTATTTGGAGGTAGATTTGTTATTTTAGGAGAGTATTTTGTCTTCTGTTTCTTTGACTTGTATTCCTATTTGAAGAATTTGATTATTCATTCTAGGGATTTTAGTGCTGGAAGTTGTACTTGGAAACTAACCTGAACTCTGATTTAAATGGCTTGAAGGACTGCTACAGGGTCAATAAGACCAAAGGAAAAAAAGGGTATAATTTCTTTTTGGGCATGGGTTATCATCATAAGTAATGTTTGTGTACCTTTATTTTCTATTTGCCTTGTAAAGATAATATAAAATACATGTTAAAAAATTGAGAGAGACAAATGCAAAGGAAAATCATTAAAAATAAACATACAAGAAGCAGATATGAATAAACAATTTCACAAAGAAATATAAATAAAAGAGACATAGGAAAGCAGTATTTAAGAGAGGAAAATGCAAAATAGAAAACCAACCCATATAATAAGCATTTGGCTTTCATTGACACCTAAAAGGGTGTGTGGCTTCTCTTTACTGCTGTGTGGGAATGGTCTTTACTGATAACCCCTGGTTGGGGAGTAAGAGAGCAGAGCCCTAGTTATTAGCTGGTGGGTATGAAATTCTCAGCTCTCAACTTGGTCTTCTCTGAATCCTTTTTATCCGGGGTGTTAGGGTTTCTTATTACAGCCTTGTGAAGGTAGAAGTCTCAGCTCTCCACTTGGTCATTGCTGGTGGGGGTTGGGCCACACTTTTTTTTCCCTGTGGTGTTTGGCTGGAGTATAGTAGTTATTGTCAAAAAGTTTTTGTTTTGATAGGTTGCTTTTTTCCTGGTCTTTTAGCAAGACAGAGCAGGTTTTGGTCTGTGCTGGTTAGCATTTTTGGTTTGCAGGTTTCTTTGGCTCCAAGTCTGGGATATATAAAGCAAAAAGAAAACCTAGGTACTCACCACCATGTCATTTTTTGGATCTCAAGATTTCTAGGTGGTCTGCCTTCTTCTTTCTACCTTTCTGTCTTTTAATGTTTGTTTTATATGTAATGTCTAGGGTTTTTAGTTGTAATCAGTGGGAGGAATAGGGAAAATATATATAACTGATCTTCCTAGAAGCAGAAGATCTTCTTCATATATAATTTTTATATGGTAATCAGAAATAAGCATATAAGGAAACAAGACAGTAATCAAGATCTGGTAATAAAAACAACGTATAAGAGAAACAGACCTGCCAAGACTACGTATATTAGAATTATCTGAAAATGTATTAAAACAAAGGTGTTTATTAGGTTTAAAATAAAAGATGACTTCTGATTCAGGCCAAAATGGAGTAATGGGGAACAATAAAAAAACTTGACAAAATGAAACAACAGTTTTCAAGACATTGTACATTAAGCAACAAAAGACTGTGATTTCTGAAAGATTTGAAACTAGTGAGATTAGCCCTGTGATTGCTTTGGCTTACTACTTGGAGAACATTTCTAGGCTATGCAGCAGGTATGTAGAACTGAGGCAGAGCCTGGCTGTATCCCATTGTGATGAGACATAGCTAGGAGTCCGAGGAGACAAGGTGGCTACAATTTACAGATAGGAGAGGAGACAGGTAGAGAGCTCCAGAGATGTGCAGAGGTCTCCAACGAATACTCAGCTGAATTATGATCAGTGCATGCATATGAGGAAAATTCCTGAGGCTGAGGAAAGAACTAGCCAAATGCATTGCAGGGAAAAGTCTTCTGAGCTCATGCAGGGCTAGGAATAGTTGTTGTTCCCATCATTGAGAATAGAAAATCTCATAATTCATGGGGCATTGGGAAGAGAATACTTAGAAGGATTTTAACTCACTGTGGGGCAAAATTAACTGTAGACTAAACACTGCTTTGGCCCCAACTTAAAAAAAAAAAAAAGAAAGAAAGAGAAACCATGAAAGGCTTTGTTTCCAAATAAGTGCATCCAAAACCAAATCTAAAGAAAATTTTTGGGAATACAGAAATATACAACACTCATCAGGTAAAATTCACAATGTCTGGCATGCAATAAAAAATTACCAGGCATGAAAAGAATCAAGAAAAAAATGACCCATAATGACAAGAAAAATCGATCATTTGTAACCAACTCTAAAATGATACTTATGATAGAATTAGTAGACAAGGACATCAAAAGAATAATTATTACTGTATTCCATATATTCAAGAAGCTTGTGGAAATATAGACTGTGACAGCAGAGATATGGAAGATATAAAAAAAGGACGTAGTTAAACTTCTAGAGATGGAAGCTATAATCTGAGATGAAAGGTACGCAGGATAGGATTAACAGCATATCAAACTCTGCAGAAGAAAGAATTAGTGAACCTTAAGCCATAGCAATAGAAACAATTCAGAATGAAACATCAAGAGAAAACAAAAAAATATGAACAGAATATTAGCGCTATAACAAGATGACTTGATTGAAATGCTCAATATGCATACAATTGTAGTCTCTAAAAGAAAGAGAGAGGGAGGGTCAGAAAAAATGTTTGGAGAAATAATGGCTGAAAATGTCTGAAACTTCATAAAAACTCTCTCATATCCAAGAAGCTTAATGAACCTCAAGCACAAGAAAAATGGAGGAATTCTGTCATGTCATAGTCAATTTTACCACTGACAGAGAAAATCTTAAAAGCAGCCAGGGAAAAGAGAAACATTTTATACAGAGGAACAAAGATTATGATGACAGCAAATTCCTTGTTGGGAATAATACAAAACAGAAGACAGTTAAGCAGTATTTTTAAAGTACTTGAGAAAAAGAACTGTCAACCTAGAATTGTATACCCAGCAAATATCTATAATAAACAAGGCAAAATAAAAACTTTTTCATCACTGCCCACCAAGAATACTTTACCCAGCAAAATTGTTCTTCAGGAATGAAGGAGATACAGAATGTCCAAAACAAAGAAAGCTTTGGGAGTTCATTACCTCTAGACTTGCCTTACAAGAAATGTGAAAAGGAATTCTCATGCTGAAAAGAAAGGACACTAATTAGTAATGTGAAAACATATGAAAATATACAGCATAATGGTAAAGGTAAGTAGTCAAATTCAGAATACTGTAATATAATATGGTATGTCAACAACTTTAGTATAAAGGTTAAAGGACAAAGGTATTAAAAATACCTAGGGCTACAAATAGTTGTTAATGGATATACAATGTAAAAAGCTGTAAAATGTGACATTAAGAACAAAATGTGTGGGAGGAGTAAAAGGTTAGAGTTTTTGTATGCAATAAAAGTTGTTATTAGTGTAAAACAGACTGTTATACATGCAAAATATTTTATGTATGTGTCATGGTAACCACAAAGCAAAAACCTGCAGTTGATACACAAAAGATAAACAGAAGGAAATAAAAAAAAACAGTATAGAAAATCATTAATTCAGAAAGGAAGACAGTAAGAGAGGAAGAGAGGAACTAGGAAACTACAAAAAGCCAGAGAACAACTAATAAGATGGCAATAGTAAGTTTTTAACCTATCAATAATTCTATTAAATGTAAATGTGTTAAGTTCTTCAATAAAAAGGCATAGTTTGGTTGAATACATTAAAAATCAAGACCTAACTATATGCTGCCTAGAAGAGACTCACTAGCTTTAAAGACACATTTGCTCAAAGTGAATGGATAGAAAAAGATATGCAAATGGTAATCAAAGAAAGTAAGTGCAGCTATACTTATATCAGACAAAATAAAATAAACTTTAGTCAAAAGCTGTAACAAGAGACAAAGAAGGTCCTTAGATAATGTAAAGAGCTCAACTCATCGAGATATAATAATCATAAATATATATGTACTCCAACATTGGAGCATATAAATATATTAAGCAAATACTAACAGACTAAAATGAGAAATAGACAACAATACAATAATAGTATGAGACTTCAGTATCTTACTTCAGCAATGGATAGATCATCCAGACAGAAAATCAATAAGGATTTGTTGGACTGTAGGCAAAGTGGATGTACCACAGTAGACAAAATGACTTGACAGACATCTTCAGAACATTCCATCCAACAGCAGCAGAATACACATTCTTCTCAAGCATGCATGGAACATTCTCCAAGAGACCATATGTTATGTCACAAAACAAGTCTTAGCAAATTTAAAAAATTGAAATCACATGAAATGTATTTGCTGACTAAAGTGGTCTGAAACTTATAATCAATAACAGGAAAAATGAAGAATTTATAAATATAAATAAGTGGAAAAATTAAACAACATACTCCCGAAAAACCAGTGGGTCAAAGAACAAATCAAGAGGGAAATTAAAAAATATCTTATGACAAATACAAATAGAAACATGACATGCTAAAATATATGCAGCAGAAAGTGTTCTAAGATGGAAGTTTATAGAAAAAAACACCTACATTAAGAAAAAAACACCTACATTAAGAAAAAGAAAGATCCCAAACAACTTACCTTTACAACTCAAGAAACTTGATAACAAATTAAGGCCAAATTTAGCAGAGTGAAGGAAATAGAATGGAAATAGAGACAGAAGAACAATAGAAATGATCAATGAAAAGAAGAGCTGGTTTTTGGAAAGATAAACAAAATCAACAAACCTTGAGCTAGAATAAAACCTACAGAGGACTCAAACAAATAAAATCAGTAACAAATTGGATAACCTAGAAGAAATGAATAAATTCCTGAAATACACAACTTACCAAGACTAAATCATGAAGAAATAGAAAATCTGAAGGCACCAAAAACAAGTAAGGAGATTGAATCAGTAATCAAAAACCTCCCAACAAAGAGAAGCCCAGGAACAGATGATGTCATGGATTGGTGAATTCTACCAAACATGTAAAGAAATATTAATATCAGTCCTTCTCAAACTCTTTCAAAATATTGAAGAGAACACAGTCCTTCTCAATACTCAGACTGAATATCAGTCCTTCTCAAACTCTTTCAAAATGTTGAAGAGGCTGGCGTTACCCTAATACCAAAGCCAGGTAAGGATACTACAAGAAAAGAAAACCACAGTCCACTATCTCTGATAAATACAGATGCAAAAATTCTCAACAAAATACTAGCAAACCAAATTCAACAGCACAGTAAAAGAATTATACACTGTAATTGAGTGAGATTTATCCCTGGGATGCAAGGATAATTCAATATATGCAAATCAATAAATGTGATACATCACATTTATAGGATGAAAGATAAAAATCATATGATCATCTCAATAGACACAAAAATTATTTGATAAAATTTAATATTCTTTCATGATAAAAACTATCAACAAACTAGGTGTCAGAGGAACGTACCTCACCATAATAGAGGGTATATATGAGAAGCACACAGGTAACATCATATTCAATGGTGAAAAACTGAAAGCTTTTACTCTAAGATCAGGAATAAGACAAGGTCGCCCACTCTCACCACTCCTATTCAACATAGTATTGGTTGTCCTACCTAGAGTAATTAGGCAAGATAAAAGACATCTATATTGGAAAAGAGATGTAAGATTGTCTCTGTTTGCAGGTGATATGGTCTTATTTATAGAAAATCCTAAAGACTGAACCAAAAAACTATTAGAATAAATGAATTCAATAAAGTTGCAAAATACAAAATCAGTATAGAAAAATCAGTTGCATTTCTATACACTAACAATGAAATATTTGAAAAAAAGAAACAATCTCATTTACAGTAAAATCAGAACAATAAAATAAAAACTTAGGAATAAATTTAATCAAAGGTTTGTACACTAAACACTAAGACTTTGATGAAATAAATGGAAGGAGAAACAAATAAATAGAAACATAACCTCATGTTTGGAGATTGGAAGAATTAATATTGTAAAATATTTATACAATGCAATGCCATCTGTGGATTCAGTGCAATCCTTATCAAAATTTCAATGGCATTTTTCAGAAATAGAAAAACAACTCTAAAATTAGTATGGAACCACAAATGACTTCCTATGCCATAGCGATCCTGAGAAGTAATAACAAAGCTGGAAGCATCACATTTCCTGATTTAAAACTGTATTACAAAGCCTTAGTAATCAAAAACAGTGTAGTACTGGTATAAAAATAGAGAATTAGACCAATAGAACACATCGAGAGCCCAGAAATAAACCCTTGCATATACAGTTTACTAATATTTGACAAATGAGCCAACAATACCCAATGAGGAAAAGGAGTCCTTTCAATAAATGGTGTTGGAAAAAGTGGATAATCACATTCAGAAGAATGAAACTGGGCCCCTATTTTATACCACTCATGAAAATTAATTCCAAATAGATTAGTCTTAAATATAACACCTGAAACTATAAAACTCCTAGAAGAAAACATAGGGAAAAAGCTCCTTGATATTGGTTTTGGCAGTGATTTTAGATATGACATCGAAAGCACAAGCAAGAAAAGCAAAAACTAACTAGTGAGACTACATTAAACTAAAAAGGCTTTGCACAGCAAAAGAAACAATAAAATGAAAAAGCAACCAAAGAATGGGAAAAAATATTTGCAAACCATACATCTGATAACACTGGGTTTATATCCAAAATATATAAGGAACTCATAACTCAATAGCAAAAAAAATTCTGATTCAAAATGGGCAGAGGATTTTTCCAAGGAAGACATACAACTGGCCAACAAGTCCATGAAACAGTGCTCAACATCTCTAATCAGAGAAATGCAAATCAAAACCACAATTAGATATCACCTTACACCTGTTAGAATGGCTGTTATCAAAAAAACAAGAGATAGCAAGTGTTGAGGATGATAAGGAGAAAAGGGAAGCCTTTTGTACTGTCAGTGAGAATGAAAATTAGAACAGCCAGTACAAAAAATGGTATGGATGTTCCTCAAAAAATTAAAAATGGAACTACAATGTTATCCAGCAGTCACACTTCTGAGTATATATCTGAAGAAAATTATATCACTATCTCAAAGAGATATGCTCAATGCAGCATTATTCACAATAGTTAAGACTGTTAAGAACCTGTGTGTCTCTTGATGAATGAGTGAATAAAGAAAATGCGAGACACACACATAGTGGAGTGTAATTGTACAGATTAGTCAGCCAACGATGTAGTTCTTGTAATGGCATGTTACATTTACAACAGAGGCTTTGGCAAACCAGCTAGTCCTGCAAATAGCTAGAAAAACAGAAGTCTGTAACAGACTACAGACACATTCCAGTATATTCACACAGTTACATTTGTTATCTTTGAACCCAAACAACCAGTAGCATATGTGAAGAATTTTAGAGTAATGTTAGATGTTGAGCTCTGTAAGAGAAGCCCTGGTAATTAATAGTCAAAGATGGGGACTGATTAAGCATTTAATGGTGTAATTTATCTTATAGTTTAAAAAACTTATTAAAGAAATTTGTTTTATTTTAAGAAATTTTTATAAGCCAAATCTTAAAGAATATTTGTGTATTGTCTATATTCTCTTAAAAAAATCCTAATATTGATCAAGGTCTAATGACATTTTAATACCTTCTTAATAATTAAACTTAAATGCTAAGTCATTTTGGTTTATAATTTTTTTTCTCTACGTTGGAAATGACTTCAGTGACTTTATTCTTTAAAGATTCTGTCTCCATATTTCAAGTGGAACATTTTTAAAGGTAGAGTAAAGGTGTTTTATTTGTCTTGAGAGCAATGATTTTATCCTTACCCTCCTCAGCACAGTTCCTTTTTATTTCAGTAAATACTCTAATAGTTACATACACTTTTATTCTTTCACAATTGAACTGTATTTATATTGAATTAACTACCTTTGAGGACTACAAATTATGTAATTTAATGGTTTAGATGGCATGACTTTTCTGTTATTTTTTTTACATCTAGCTGATATTATTAGGTGGATTGTTAAATTTAGAAATATTTACTCTTAAGTAGAATATTCATGAATCAGCTTTTTTGAGAATACTGTTTATAAGAGAAATTGTTTTATAACTTCAAAATTTTCCTTTTTAAAACAAAAGAAAATTTTATATGTATAGAAATTTGAGTTTAATGTCACAAATGAAAAAGAAAAAGAGTAGGGCTCCTAATACTTAAATTCGTTATTGGTCTGGTCATTTTTGAAATTCTTTGTCTAAAAAGATGTTTGGGAAACTTGTAGCATAGTCTTAGAAATTTATTAAACATTAAATTGATTTATGTAGAATTTAGTTTATTTAACATCAAAATTTAAAAACCAATCTATTTACTTTTTATTATCTAAGAATATAGATTAAAGATCATTTTAGTTACTTTAGCAAATCTAAAGATTAATAATAGGTTTATAAAATCATTTTCAATCTTTACTCTTGAAGAAAATTAAGATTAATTAATTAATTCTGTTATTGTTTTATAGTTTTTACCCCCCTTTGGCCATTGATATATATATATAATCTATATCTATCTATATACCTGATAGTAGCTATTAATTGATGTGCTACAACTGAATGTATTGCATAGTTTACAATAAAAAATTCCACATTTTCTAGATTTAGAATTGACAGAATTTATCTGGGTAACTGTTAGTCTTTATAAACATACTTTTATTGTGCTTAAAGTCAGAAAACGGTGACATTTGAAAACCTATGCTTTTCTAACATATGGCTTCAATTTGCATTTTAATCAGAATATGGAAGTCATTACTCTGACATCTGAAACTGAGGTGGCAATAAAAAGTTATCACTAACAGGACAGCAGACACAATTTATTTTGTGTTTATTACTGGGTGGCCTTCTTGATACTTTCCTGAACTTAATTGATTCCAGATATTAGAAAATTACAGTTAAATTATGACATTTCTTTTGGATGCATTTAAGTCGAACTGTCTTAATAGGATTTATATAAATGATTAATATCTATTAAGACATAGAGCATTTGTGTACAAATACATACATAGGCATATATATTCATATGTGTGTATATAAATGTATACATGAAGGACCAAAAAGATTCATTTGAAAATGCTAAATGGCTTAATTATAGTTAATATCTCTGAAATGGGAATGTTGGTGAAAAAAGAATTTCAGGTTTTATTCTAAATATTATTTTGAGTATTATAGTGGGATATATTCCGTAATAAAATAATTTATAAAATGAAATGTTATCTCTAAATTTTACTTGAACTAAAATACATAATTACAATTGTTTAAAGTACTGCTCAATAAAAATTAAAACAAATTAACTTCTAATGAAGAAAATAAATGTCATTCTATGATCTATAACTTTGTTGTCTTAAGTTTCCAACATAACCTTAATTTATGCACTCAGCAAATATATTTTGACTCCTCACATGTTCCATACATTTTGCTAAGTGTTGGGGAAAACAATGATGAATAAAACGTGGTTCTCGTCCTTGAGAAATTCAAGTTTGATGAAGTGTAGGTTCCAGCGAATATAGAAGCATTACAATGTGATATGGTAAATATTATTTTAGTGATGTGGAAGGACAGAACAATTTGCCAGGTAATGTAAGGAGGCCACATTTGAAGGATAAGAATTTTCCAGGTAGATAAGCAAAGAGAATTCTCAGCAGAGAGAACATTATATGCAAAAAAAAACTCCTGAGTCTTATGTTGCCCTGGCATATTTAGTCATTTTTTGTTCATTTCTTCATTCTTTATCTACTTACATTTATTGTGCACCTATGGACCAGGCACTGTGTTGAGTGCTGTCAATGTCTTCATGAACCTTGACAGACATTTTCCCATCATAAAATTCAGTTTAGTGTGGAAGAATAAACAATAATTAATCATAATGGATGTTACAAAGGGGAAGTATAGGGTGTTTTAGATGTTCGTTTAAATATAAATGCAGGAGAAGCTCCTGGAATATTGCAGAGTGATATGAAATGTGACTGGTTAGGGGCTTGGGGCCTAATTGTGAAGGATATTGTATACTGAGTATAGGAGTTTATATCTCATTAAAAAATTAACTATGGAAATTCCATAGTGTAATCAAACTTTCTGTTTTAGAACAATCATTCTGAAATTACTCGAGGATGTATTATAGTAGAGATAGGTTTATAACATACCAATTGGGAAGCTTTTATAATGTTTAGTCAATAAAAAGTTTTAATTGCTTAGAATTGGCATTTAGACTGCAAAGAAAAGATTAGGGAGTGTCACTTTATATCTGAATTTTTAAATCATGTTTTCAATTCCATTTGATACTATTTTCAGGAGACCTCTACTCGACATATTCTGCCTATCTTAAGTAATACATAATAAACCAAATTAATAGTCTTATTCCATATCCTTCCTTTGTACCCAGCTTCTCCATAGTGGGTAATGTCATCTAACTTATTTCACAAAATATGACATTTCAGACTACTCTTGATTAGCACTTTTATATTTGCTAGGCTTTTGCCAAATCCTGATTTATTTTAAAACTTTAAACTATTTTCCTATAATAAAAATCTGTAAGTTTTTTGTTTGTTTATTTAGGTTTTCATCTATCTACTACTTGGTTATCTCTCATGGGTATAGATCCATTTTAGACCTCAACTATTTGTGTCTCAGGCATTAATGTTTAAGGTCAAGGATTGGCAAACTTTTTCTGTATAGAGCCAGATAGTAAGTATTATAGCTTGGTGGGTCATGTCGTCTTTGTGGTAACTATCCAACTTTGCCAGTATGGGACAAAATGGCCATAGACCATATGTAAACAAATGAGTGTGGCTATGCTTCAATAAAACTTTATGGACACCGAAATTTGAATTTTATATAATTTTTACTTGTCAGGAAAGACTATTTTTTTGATTAAAAGAAAAACTATTTGTATTAGTTGCCCAGGGCTGCCACAACAAATTACCGCAAACTGGGTGACTTAAGAAAATAAATATATTTTCACACAATTCTGGAGACTAAAATGTGAAATTAAGGTATTGACAGGGCCATGCTCCCTCTGAAGTCTCTAGAAAAGCATCCTTTTCACTTCTTTCAGCTTCAGGTGGTTCTTGGCAGTCCTTGGCTTTCCTTGGTTTTAAGCTGCATCATTCCAATTTCTGCCTCCATTGTCACGTGGCCTTCTTCTCTGTATGTATGTTTATCTGAATCTCCCTTTCCTTTCTCTTAAAGACACCAGTCATTGAATTTAGGACGCTCCCTAAACCGACATGACTTTACCTTGCTTTTATATGCAAAGGCCCTATTTCAAAATAAGGTCACATTCACAGATACTGGGGATTATGATTTCAACACATCTTTATGGGGACAGTATTCAACATACAACTCTATTTAAAAGTATAAAAACCATTCTTAGCTGGCAGCCATACAAAACAAGAAGTGGGATGGATTTGAGCCATGGCTGTGTTTGCTAACTCCTATTTTATCCAGAGTTGATTTTTCATTTATTCTCTGGTTAAATATCTTATCCTTATTGGGAAACAATGTGAGAAATAACATTTATTGAGCCCCTACTAGGCATTTTGGTGAGTATTTTGACCTCTTTTATTTTATTACATCTTAAAACAACCCTATAAGGTAGATTTTATTATCAACAGCTCAGGAAACAGACTGAGAACATTGTTAAATACTTGTTCAGGCTCATATCTTTTAGGTACCCAGTAGTGAATCAAAGATTTGAATCTGCACCTGAAAGTGAGTGAGTGTTTTTCTCTCTCTACAATGTCACTATATGTATGTAGTGACTTCACACTACTCCTCAGAATAGATCCTTAATCTTTGCTTTAGCTCTTCACTACTATGGTTGCACTGCGTTTCATGTATGTATTACAGTTGCTTTGGTTTTATATAAGGGACATCAATTTGATTAGCTTAAGACAAAAATAGGGATGAAGGGAAGGACATTGAAATGGCTCATAGAATTGAAGGAAGTGCTAAACAATGAAGTCTCAGGAAAGACTGGAATCAGGGCAGCTACAGGGAACTTAGCAATAGGTCCTTTTAAATGGTTTAATATTTTTTATGACACTACCATTAAAGTGACTTGGCTCTTGCATTCCCACTCCACCTACCATCCTCTTGCCTTTACCCTCACATTTCAAATCCTCTGGAGAGAGAATCTCATTGGTCTAGTTTGGGTATAGTGTATCTGATCCTGGGTCAGACAGACATAGCAGGGCCAGGAAAGCAAGGGAAGGGGGCCTAGCCCAAATTTACTGCCGGAGTTTTCTTCACGAATTAAAGAGCATCTTGAATTTTGTCACTGACACCTTTTGTATCATATACATTTATGGGGCTCCTGTGTGATATAGAGGGCCAAATGGAATAATCTCCTTTTAATACGTGGTATATGTCTTTGTTATTTTCTGGTCATGTACCTAATGACAAATCTGAATTTATAAACCTTTCCTCTAGAATAGGTTTTCTGTTCTCTGTTCTTCCATGGCACTTAGTTTGTGAATCGATTTAATTAAACGTTATAGTTTATTTAAGTGCAGATAAATTTTGGTTAGCTTCTAAAATTTGTACTAATTTGTTTTACTCTTTGATCAAAGAAAAATTTGCAGTTAGTGCATGGAGCATAGACCTTCTCACTCAGTGCCACCCCTTGCCCCCTTCTCTTGTATCAGTTCTTTTCAACAATAATTTGAGTAAACAGTATTGTATTGAGATCTGCTACGAGGCATCCTCTAGTAAATTTTTACTTGTATTAGTGAAAATATAGGTATCTCTTTAATAACATACCATTCTTTCCCTGAATTGTATCCTGATATTTTTTGAGTGAGAGACAAAGGGGTGAATTACAGTTAGAATAATATTAATTACCGATAATCTTCGGAATACCATGGGAGTGTTGTTAAGTCAGTCCTTTTAGGGGTCATGATGCAAAA
This sequence comes from Pteropus medius, assembly GCF_902729225.1. Classification (NCBI taxonomy): domain Eukaryota; kingdom Metazoa; phylum Chordata; class Mammalia; order Chiroptera; family Pteropodidae; genus Pteropus; species Pteropus medius. Next base: position 14,214,127 of record NW_024352784.1, read on the forward strand.
GAGGTTGAAACTCCTGTTCCAGATGAAAGATAACCATTTATTTATTTATTAACCATTTTATTTTTATTATAGTTAGAATTTATCTTTGAAATTAGAACATTTATATAAAAGCAATTTGTTAATTTTAAAGCGCTTTACAAATATAGAGTATTTTAATTCACAGGATCAACATAAATATTGATCACTTTGAAAAATAATTATATTTCACATCTTTAGGCTTTTAAAACAATTTTTGTGGCTCTGTCTTTTATAAGTCTGGACTGTTGTGCCAATATATATAAATGTATATTTTTACATATATAGTAGCATCAGTAATTTTTATCTTAATTTTATTTCACTTTTGTCAGATATTTTAAAATATTTTACTTAACAGTTATTGATAATTAATCATCCTTTGGTTAAAAAAAGACATTTTAAGTGACCATAATAAAACAATTACATTATTTAACTTTCTAGCAAAAAACTTAGTATATTATATTTTTTTTGTTTGTTTTTTCAGAAGGAATGGTCCCATAACAGGAGAGGATTTAGCATCATTCGTCTGCCTCCCTGTTTCTTTTTTCTTTTTTTTTTCTTTTTTTCCTTCCTTCCTTCCTTCCTTCCTTCCTTCCTTTTTCCTTCCTTCCTCCTCCTCCTCCTCTCCTTCCTTCCTTCTTCCTCCCTCCTCCTTTTCCTCCTCCCTCCTCCTCCTCCTCCTTCCTTCCTTCCTTCCCTTTCCTCCTCCTTCCTTCCTTCCTTCCTTCCTTTCCTTCCTTCCTTCCTTCCTTCCTTCCTTCCGTCCTTCCTCTTTATCTCTCTCTCTTTCTCTTTTTTTTTTGTCATATAGCACACTGTATATACACACTTGTAAGAGAAAGGGACTCATTGATTGTACCATTAAGAACTTGATGTTTTTTAAAAGACATGTTTTCCATTTTTGGTGTTAAAAATTGCTAATAAAATAAAGTCCTTATGAAGTACATACTGTACATATTTGGAAGTATAAGAAAGGAAGCATTTCATTTAAAGAAAGCTGGTTTTTGTTACAGAATAGGCATATACACTGTACATATTTATAAAATTTATGTTTGGATTCTGGATTCTTTTTAGAGTAATTTATGATGGAAATAAAAGTCAACAGCAGAGGCAAACTAGTACAGGAAATGGTGAGAAATTGTGGAATTAAGAGGAATGATTAAGAATTGGGATCTATTACATTCTTTTAAAGAACACACATACAAGTGTAGATAAGAAAAAGCTTAAGTTTATTTATGATATATTTATTAACAACTCGAGCCTGGTAGAAAGTAACATTGAACAGTTTTGGATTTTTTCCAATTCTCGTTTACTTTGTTAAAACCATAACAAGGTAATCTGGCTCCTTTTGACTTAAATAAGACAAAATTCAATACTCAGGCTCTGTTTATAGGTTGTTAAATATTTTAGTTTGGTGTCTGAGGATAATGTTTAGCATTGTGTTTAATTAGTGTGAACTAACCAGTTGAAGTGTCAGATTCTTAAAAGTCTTACTTCAATTAATACGAAATACTAAGGGCTCCATTCATTCCAAGTTACTTGCTCCATGGGTGCCAGCCACACAGTCTCCATAAACAGACTTTTCTGGGGAATAATCAAGACTCTTGACCTCCAGGTTTGTGGCACTGGCATTTTAGTGTCTGACAGGCCACTTTTTATTTTTATGATCCTCTCTGTTTTCATCCCTAGTTCTTTTTTTTTAAGTTATGTATGGAATTGAATGTGTATGATACGCCAATGTAGTTAGAAACGAATGTAATTTCTTAAAGCATTTTGGAAAGGTATAACAATAAATAAATAAACACAAAACTATGCAATTTAGGATGTTGGTCTTTAGTTGAAATTTTCAGTCAGTTAAAGATAACAGTAATGTTGTTTCTTCCTACTGTTAGGGCCAGACATCTGTAAAATGGTGAAGTAGGCAAGTTTTTTGTTTGGTACTCTCCACCCTTTTTTTTTCAGCATCTCTGTTCCTATTTCTGTTTTTCTTCAGGTGCCTATTCTTGTCAGCTAATTTTTCATGTTTCCTGTGTCCAGAGATATTTGCAATTTAATGCAAATATTTGTTATTGAATGAAAAATCCTGAATGTCCAACAGAATTCAATAATGCAAATGTGGTTTCAGGCTCTGTGAGAGGAAATGAAGATCTGTTCTGGAGGTGAGAGGGACTTTGAACATATCTTAAATCCAAATAGGCCAATAATTGCTCCATCTAACTGATCATGCTGGATCTAGAGTCTTACTTTGGCTTTATTGTGTCTATTCCCAGTTATTCTCTGAATTTGTTACATAGAGAAATTACTATAGATATAGTTGTATAGTCTAGTACAACTCTTGGCTTCTAACCTTTTATATATTATTATTAAGAATCTTAGAACTGGAAAATAAATTTATAGCCCTTCTGCACTTTGATGACACCTTTTTTCATAGTCTTAATTGTGCATATGTGTGCATGCATGTTAGCATGTATGATTGCATGTGTGTGAATATGTATGTACAGATACTTCCTTCCATCCAGTTACTCTTCTGACTCTAGATCTTTGCTCCAGTTGTTTCAACTCTCTGAATACCTTTTTTCTTGTATTTTTTTTTTAAACTTGTAATATGAGAATCTTTAGCAGAACAAGTGTCTATGACTTTCTTGCTACCAAGATAAGGCTAAGGAAATGGTTTTGATTTTTGAGTCCCTACCATACCATGTATGGTACCATTGAGTAGGTAGACGATAACTATTTATTGAAGAAATGAATAATTTTACTTTGAAATTTCTTTAGATACTTTCAGAATACTTGATGAACTTTCTTTTGTTAATCCTGAGAAAAATATTACTAGGAAATAAAGAGAATTGTTATCTGGTAACAATTCTACAAATTAGTCGTTGATGGTAAGAGTGCAAATTAGTACAACCATTTTGGAAAATAATATGGTACTTTTTAATAAAGTTGTACATACACACATCCTAGACCTCATCAATTCATTCTTTAAGTATGTACTAGAGAAAAATTTTACCTGAGTTTACCAGGAGAAACCAAGAATGTTTAGACCTGCATGGTTATAATTATAAAAATTCAGTTCAACTCAAGGATCCGTCAGCAGTTGAATAGATAAGTAAATTGTATCTTATACTAGAATGCTATATGTCATAGAAGCCTCTAGTTGGTTGTAAGAAACTCTAACGAATTATTTCTTCCAAATGCCCATGCAGTTCCCTCTTTGGAAATTAAACAGTTTAAGTTAATTTTTCCTAGAGTCATAGCTTAAAGCTGTGCATATCTGGGACTTTAATATCTTTTTACTTTCTGATTATGGAATTTATAGTCTCTGCTTTCCTTTAAGAAACTTATTAGTACTATGACTATATTTGAAAGGAATAGCAAGGTTTGTATTATAGGAGAGCTTATTTTTGTTGATGCCCGTTCCTTACTCTTTTTGTCAAGTAATATAAAAACGGTTTACGTTCTTTTTGGGGGCAAAATGAGCCCCAAATTAATAAAATATAAATATTTAGAAAACTATTTCATAATTCTTCAGATACCTAGAACCTAGAATGTTTAAGGAATAATAAATAAATGTGAAGTTCCACGCCAAGATAAGGATTTTATTTTAACAAATTCTGAGGCAAGTTCTTCACTGGGCTTATAGATTTATTTGGGTGCAGGTAGCTGGATATCCAACTACTAGTGACAAAGCATAAATACATTTACTCTTTAAAGTAAATTAAAAGGAGTCTTCAGAGTAGCAGTTCCAGGATTCAGTGAAGTCATCAAGAAACTCAAGCTATTTAGATCTTTCTGCTCTGTCATCTTTGGCTTATTGGCCTTTTGCTTTCATGCTTGTCAATAAATTTCATGATAATGATGATAGTGATGGTGGTGAAGGACATACAATTCCTGTTTCTTTCTTTCTTTCTTTCTTTTTTTTTTTCCTGGGAGGACCTGGATGAATAGATTAGAAATTAGAACATTAACTCCTTGAAAGTAATGTTCTGTTGATATTTTGGAAATCATATGACAGAAATTCTGACATCATATAAAAAGAATGAACTTCAGTATTCCCAGTTCCTCCTTCTGTTTTGTCCCCTTCTTTCCTTACTGTCCTTTTCATGGTCTATCGAGATTGGATTGTGTTTCTGGGTATTACAATCATTATTAATGGCTCTTGGTACTCTACTATGAAATGAGTAGCTGTTGCATGTTTTAAATGAGTTAAGTTCATATTGTTAGAGTCATATAATTTCACCCATTTTTTTGTATTTATTAAATTAATTTGGTTGTGTAATAGGTGCTGCTTCTAATTTATGTGTTTTTTAGAATTTTATTTTATTTTATTTTTTACTTGGACATATGACCTTCCATTTTCTTTTTTCTTTTTAGATTGTACATATATACTATTGAAAACTAGACTTAATTTTTAGAGCAGCTGAAGCTTTATAGAAAAATTGAGCAGAAAGTACAAACAGTCATATTCTTCTCTTCCTCCTATTATTAACATCTTGCATGAGTGTGGCACATTTATTACAATTATTATTGTTATTTTATGAACCTGTATCGATACATTATTATTAACTAAAACCCATAGTTTATATTAGGGTACACTGTTTGTGTTGTACAGTTCTATGGATTTTGACAAAAGCATGGAATAGTTTCACTGCACTAAAAATCTCATGTTCTACTTATTCATCAATCCCTGACAGCCACTCATCTTTTCACTGTCCTTATAGTTTTGCTTTTTCTAGAATGGAAAAGTTGTTGTTTATAGATTTTTTTTTAGCTGTTTATTAGAAGTCATCTATGAAAAAGAGACATTCACTTCTTCCTTTCAATCCTAGTTGTACATTTCCTATAGCACATTGGCATTGCGCGCTAGGACTTCCACGACAATATTGAATACGAATTGAGCTGACATCTTGTCTTGTTCCTGATCTTAGGGGAAGTTCCTGATATTCAATTTTTTTTACCCTTAAATATGTTAGCTACAAATTTTTTATAGATGCCCTTTTTCCATTGAGAAAGTTTCCCTCTGTTTCTAGTTTTTGTAAAAGTTTTTATTATCAGGAATAGATGTTAGATGATGTCAAATGTGTTTTCCATATCTATAGAGATGATCGTGTGGTTTTCTTTTCTGGTTTGGTGGGAGAATTACATTGTTTGATGCTTGAATGTTAAATTAATCTTTCATCCTGGACTAAACCCCACTTGATGTATTATTCTTTTTATATGTTGTCGGATTTAACCTGCTCAGATTTTAAGCATATTCGTATCCATGTTCATGGAGGATATTGGTCTGTAGTTTTCTTGTACTGTTTTTGTCTGGTTTTGCTTTTAGGGTAACACTGTCCTCGTAGAATAAGTCAAGAAACATTCCCTTCTCAAATTTCTTGAAGAGTATGTTTAGAATTAGAATTATTTCTTCCTTAAATGTTTGTAAGAATTCACCAGTGAAGCCATCTGGACTGGGAATTTTCTTTGTGGAAAGATGCTTAACTAATATTTCTATTTTTTTTTAATTGACATAGGGCTATTTAGTCTGTCTGTCTGTCTTTCTTTCTTTTCTCTTCTGTTCCTTTAATTTTTAAATTCAACTTATTGGGGTAATATTGATTAATAACATTATATAAATTTCAGGTGTACAACTTTATAATATGACATCTGTGTTCTCCATTGTGTGCTCACCACCTGTTATATTTCTTTTTGTGTAAGCTTTGATAGTTTGTGTCTTCCAAAAAATTTGTTCATTTCATTTAAGTTGTCAAATTAATTGGCATCAAATTTTTCATATATTCCCTGGTTATCCTTTTATTTTCTGAAGAATTTTTAGTGATATTACCTCATTCCTCATAATGGTAATTTGTGCCTTCTCTCTCTCTCTCTCTCTCTTTTTTTTCCAGATTATAGTCTCTCTTGAGCAATGTTTTATATACATCTGGAAACAATGTTTATTCTGCTTTTGTTTAATGTAGTGCTCTATAAACATCAGTTAGGTTAAGTTGATTGATAGTGTTCTTCCAGGCTTATGTCTTTATTGATTTTCTCTGTACTTTTCCATCAGTTATTGTAGAGAGATTTTGAAGTCTCTGACTATAGCTGTGGATTTTTCTTATTTATCCATGTAGTATCAATTTTTGACTCATGTGATTTGAATCTCTGTTTTTAGATTCATGAACATTTAAGCTTGTTATGTCCTCTTGATGAATTAACCCTTTTATTGTTATGAAATGGCTTCCTTTATTTCTGTTATCATAATCTGATATCTAAAAAAAAAATTACTGGCAAGAAGAATGAGATTAACATTATTTAGATAAGCTGATAAAAGAAGGTGGATTACCTAAACAAAATCAGCATTTTGTTAGACTATTTTATATACTAATTAAATAAAAGGTTAAATTTAGGTATAATTGTTTGTTCATCTTTTGAATTTGAAGTTAAACAGACTCTCAAGTATTATATTTGATATTTTTACCACTTAATGGTTGAGAAAACTTAGCTGAAAGGTAGAGTGACTCAATTCAACTGTTATTTTGAAACAGAATGGAAGCATAACTCTAAATTTCAACATTTGTGTTTTTGTTTGTCATTATTCTTTCTTACTTTATTTTGAGTTTAAGTCCAAGAAGGACTGTTGGAAAAAAACTCTATGCTTTTCTTAAGTTTTTACATTCAAGGAGGAAAAGCAGAACATAACACAGTTATTTCATCCTGTCACATTGGATAGAACATCACAGAACATATATTTACAAAAGTACTCTTCCTTAGAGCCAGATGACTGCCTTCAATTTGGAAATAAGCCATCTGCTTATTGTTTAAACTGCTTGATAATTTACCAACCCACATCTGTAAACAGAATTAACATTCTTCATAGCCTTAAAACCACTCTAAGGTCCATTGTTTCCATATATAATGTATTTTCCTGTGTACTTAATGAAAACATTTCGACGTTTATGATGCTTAAAAAAATCAAGTTGATTTCATTAACATGAATTATACTTTCAGCGTTAGAAAGTAAATGTTATAATACATTTGGGACATATTTGTTCACACCTTGGAAAAGCATATATCCCAAAACTACCAATAAATAAGTGCTTAGTTGACATATTCCAAATAACTACTTATTCATTAGCTCTTAATTCTTACATTCAATCAACATTTATTGTTTTTCAGGTGTTAAGTGCTAGGAGTATGATGGTGAGTGAAATATAACCTATAATCTAGTGAGAATTTTAGATGAATAAGTAATTACTATAATAAGTATAATAATAATACTTTAATAAGTATTACTTATAGTAAGTATTATATGTTGTTGAGAGGAAAGATGACTCGGATTTCTGTTTGGACATATGGGTGGATGGAAACACAGGTACAAGAACTATGTACAAGACAATTGGTCAGTTTTTATATATAGTACTTATTTTTCTTTATTATCAAGTTAAATGTATATGAGAGCAGTAGTTTTTAAATGGTGATATCTGTAGAATTTTGTATGGAATGCAGAGTTTTCATCACAGTTTACTCTTCCTGGATCCCTAAGTCTTCGTATGAGTATGACATACAGACTCTATTTGTCTATTTGTCCTAGATTATCTCTTGCATTTATTATTAGCTTTAGTATTACTGCTAATTTTCTTCTGCTTTGGTCAACCTCTACTTCTGCCTTCAGTTAATATGAATTTAAGATGAAATATAAATATGAATGTCTTTTCTAAAAAAATTTTCATTAGGGTAGTACCCAGGTTTTGCCCTAGTGATTGGTGGGAATTAAATTACCAATTAGTTGAGAACTACTTTGGGGGAGGGGGACAGGTGTACATTCTTTTTTAAAAACAGCTTTATTTATATTTAATGAATATCACCTGTTTTAAGTACAGTTTGATAAGTTTTGACAGTTGTTTATAGTCATGTGACTGTAACCACAATCAAGATACAGAATATTTCTCTCTTCCCTAAAATAGTCTCTCTTCCTCCTTTGCAGTTAGTTCTCTGCCCCCATATTACAGGCCCCAATCACATATCTACTGTCTGTCACTATAATTTTGGCTTTTTTACAATTTATATAAATGAACATATGTTTTCATTTCTTTTGGATAGATACCTAGGGATAGAATTGCTCTGTCTTATGGTAAGTGTATGTTTAACTTTGTAAGAAACTGCCCAACTCTTATCCACAGTGACTTTACCATTTTATATTCCCACTAGAAATATGAGAGTTCCAGTAGTTCTATATCCCCATTTTCACTTGGTATTGTCATTTTTTTTTTTTTTAGCCATTCTAGTACATGCGTAATGGTATCTCATTATGGTTTAAATTTGCATTTCCCTAAAGATTAATGATGTTGAACATTTTTTCATTGACTTTTTCCCATTTATATATGTGTATAAGTGTGTGTATATATGTATATATCATATGTATATATATGTATATGTGTATATTTTTCTTTTTGGTGAAATGTCTGTTGAAATCTTTTGCTCATTTTTTAGTTGTATGTCTTATTTTTGAGTTGTAAGAGTTATTAACATATTCTGATTGCAAATGCTTTGTTAGATATTTGCAGATATTGTCTGTGAGTCTGGTTTGCTTTTGCATTTTCTCAGTTGAGTCTTTCAAAGAGCAAAAGCCTTTTAATTTTGATGAAGCACATTTTATCTATATATAGTTACCTGATGCTGCATAAGAAAACACTCAAATTGGTGGCTAAAATTATCAATAGTATTTACTTTGCATGAATCTGCAGTCTGGAAAGGGCTTGCCCAAAATAGACCATGATTGCTTTACTTGACATTGGCTGGTACAGCTTAGAAACTAAGGGCTAGAATAATTTGAAGACTCACTCAAATGAATGGCATCTGGGTTTGGAGTTCTTGAATAGATATATGTTGGAATAGCTGGGGCACCTCTCTCTATTTCTATGTAATTTCTCTAGCATGTTGGCTTCAAGATAGTTGGACTTATTACGTGATGGCTCAGGGTTCCAAAGGCACAATCTATAGAAAGTGAGAAAAGCAGACAGAAGCTATTTTGCCTTTTATATTTAGCCTTAAAATAAGCATAACTTCAGCCTCATTAGGTTTTAAGTTATAGTTACAAAGGCTGTTTCAAATGTCCCAGGTTCAATAGGAGGGAACATATGACATTTGAAGAAGAGTCAGTGTTACATTTTAAGAAGGACATGTGCGATAGGATATATACTGGTGTGGCCATCTTTGGACAGTTCAGTCTGCTATAGTTTTTTCTTAAGTGTTTTGTTTCGTTTTCCCCCTATATAAAATATCTTTGCCTAAATAAATATTATAAAGTATTTCTAGTGTTTTCTTCTAGCAGTTTTGTGGTTTGAGCTCCAGCATTTAATTCTGAGTTCCATTTTGAGTTAGTTTTTCTGTAAGGAGTAGAGATAGGTTGAGGTTTATATGTTTCTGTTTGAAATTTCAGTTGTTTCAGCTTCATTAGTTGAAGAGACTATTCTTTCTGCAGTATCTTGGTACTTTTGTAGAAAATCAGTTGAACATACAGTGTGGTTCTATTTCTGGATTGTTACTTTATGCTAATATCACAGTATATTGATTGCTGAAGGCTTATAGTCTTCAAATTACGTAGGATAGGTCTACCAACATTGTTCTTTTTTAACTGTTTTGGCTATCGTGTATGTATGTATGTGTCTGCATTTCTATATAAATTTTATAATCAGATTCCCAATCTCTAAATAATGCCAGGATTTGGCCTACAGGCCATATTTTGATGATGTCTGGTCTAAAGAAATTCATTCCTTTTATGATGAACGTTTGGCAGAGTAAACTGCTATTTCTTAGCATGTGGGATTAATCCAAGTGTCAATTTTTCTTTTGTAATAAGGAAAGTGTTACCTTCAACTTCTAGTTTGAAATAAACAATGGAATTCAGTCTATCTAACCCTAGTATTTTATCTCTCCAAAAAACTATCTTTAAGTCACACATTCTACCAGGTGTCCTGTAATGTCTATAATTCATGATATTGTTGTAGTTTGAAAACTAATGTGTAAGCATAACATAGATGGAGATGCATTAAATTTATTATGTATTTTTGAGTTTTATACTAGATTATAAATGTATGTTGAGGACAGTGGGACTTTATTTTTTCTACAAAGTAGATCCCTAATGTGCTTATCCACTATACAATGTACTACATATCTTCTTTGCTATGAGGAAAAGGTATGTTATTAGAAAGCAAAAAAATGTAAATGCATTTTAATAAATATTATTTCAAGGGTCTTTTTTGGAGAGTTTATATGATTTTCTTTTCCCTTTTAATTTAATTTTCACTTTGAATGACTAGCCTACTGAAGAAACATATGCCCATGTCATCTAGTAGGCAAAGTATTTATTGAGATCACTGGAATATGAATGCAAATAAAACCTTTTCTCTGTTTCAAAAAATAAATGTGCTATAGAAAAAAGTACACTTATAATGTATACTATTGTAGAAATATTTACATTTAGGAGAGACATTTATTCTTTATTTTGAAGGGACAATGAAGGCTCAATAGAGGGATTTGGAATTCAATACTGAAGTTATGTTTTTTAATATAATGTAACAGTCTTTGGCTTTTAATTGATATGTTTATATCAGGAATCGGCAAACAGCTTGCTGTCTGTTTTTGTAAGTAAAGTTTTATTGGAGTTGTGTCCATTCATTGATGTATTGTCTATGGTTGCTTTCATGCTACATTGGCAAAGTTGAGTAGTTGTAACAGACACTGTATAGCTTGAAAAGCCTAAAGTATTTAATTTGACCCCTTGCCGTAAAGGATGCTGACAGTTGGTTTAGATCATTTATATTTAATGTAATTATTTATATTGTTTGAAATAGGTTTACTACCTTATTTGTTTTCTGTTTGTCATCTTTTTTGCTTCTTTGTTCCTCTTTTCTTGCTTTCTTGGATTATGATTTTTTTTTTGCCGTCCCATTTAAATTTATCTGCAAGCTTTTTAGCTGTATCTGTATGCATTATTTTTTAGCAGTTCCTTTAGTGATTATAATATACATTCTTAATCTTTCACAGTCTACTTACAATTAATATTTTACCACTTCTAGTGAAATGTAAAAGGGTTATAACCATATAGACCTCTTTAATCTCTTATAGTTCTTATGTATTATATCTACATATATTGAAAACTTCATTAGACAATGTTATAATTGTCTAATCACACATATTTTAAAGATACAATCTTGTTCATTTACTCAAATCTTTACCATTTCTTTTACTTTTCTTTCATTCCTGAAGTTTCATATTTCCCTTTAGGATTATTTCTTTTAAGTCTATAGAAGTGTCTTTATCATTTCCTTTAGAGCAGTTCTGCTGCTGGTGATAGATTCTCTTATTCTCTTTCACATGAGAATGTCTTTATTTTGCCTTCATTCCTGAAGGATATTTTTGTTGGATATAGAATTCTGAGTTTATAATTTTTTTGCTTCAAAACTTTAAAAGATGTTCTCCTCGTTTCCATAATTTCTGATGGTAAATCCATAATCATTCTAATAGTTGTTATACTATATATAATATTCATTTATTTTTTCGGCTACTTTCAGTATTTTTTTCTTTATACTTGGTTAGCATTTTGTTCTTGATGTATCTAGGCATGGTTTTCTTTTAGCATATCTTACTTGAGCTTAACTGAACTTCTTGAATCTGTAAAATATATGTCTTTTACCAGATTTCGGAAGTCTTCATTCATTATTTCTTCAAATATTTTCTCAATATCAATCTTTTTTCCACTCTTTCTAGATATCTGGTAATACAAATGCTAGATCATTTGCTGTTTTCCCACACAAGTCTGTGGGGCTCTGTTCATTTTTTTTTTCCCAACCTTTTTTCTATCTGTTCTGTAGAATTGATTATTTCTATTGACTTGCCTTCAAGTTCACTGATTCTTGCTTCTTTTATCACTATTTCGATGTTGAGCCCCCATCCATTGAATTTCTTATATTGGATATTGTATTTTCAGTTCCAAAATTTACATTTTTTTATATTTTTTATTTCTCTGCTGAGAACTCTTTTCATTAACGGTAGTGTTTAACTTTATCTTGGAACACAGTTATAATAACCGCTATACAGGTTTTGTCTGGTAATTTTAACGTCTGAAAGTCTTTGCTTTGAGAAGTGGTCACGATTTTTTTGTTCTTTGCAGGCAGAATAATTTTGGAATGATCCTAGATGTTTTGAATATCATGTTATGAGACTTTGGATCCTGATAAAATCCTCTGGAGTGTGTTGATATTTTTTCCAAGAGTAGTAGTAGTAAGCAGTCACTCTGTTAGATTCAGGCTGTAATATCCATCTCATCTTCAGAGGGCAGTAGTTGCAGTGTCAGTTCTGTGGTCAGTACCTTCCCTGTGCTACTTTGGGTCTGTCCCATCTGTGTGCCACTCATGGGCCATTTTAGGATTGAGTGGTAGTTTTACCTGTAGTTTTGCTCTAAATACCTTTGCTTTGCTGCTGGGGTCTGTTCTGCGTCCATGCTGATTAGAGGTAAGCCCTGTACTTGGGCCAGTTCAAACTCAGATTTGGTTAGGGTATCTCCTTTTCTAGCTCATCTTTTCTTGGAGTTACACCTTCATTTTCTGCTTCACTGGGCATCCTTTTCCTGGTCCTCTGGCCTGAAAGATTGAATTTCCCTTGGAGTTTTAGTTGCCTTTACTGCTGTCGTAATTGTAGACACTGGACAGAGCCTGCCATTGGGACAAAGCGGCTAAAGAAGAGAGACTGAAAAAAATAATGGGGATTCTTCCTTTCTTCTTTGGGCTACCGAGGTCTCCTTTCCATATATCTTTGGCCAGAAATAACAGAATTTTTCCCCCCAGTTTTAACTACCTACCTGCACTGCTGCTGCTTCATTTTATAACTGGGGCCTATTCTTGGGGCAGAGTCAAGAGAGAAAAAAAAAGCCTTCCCAACAACTGAGGATTACTTCCCTATATACGCTCTGGCCTACTTGGTCCCCTTTTCTGTTTTCTGGCTAGAAAGAGTTTTCTCTCAGAGGTTTGCTCCCTGTGCTTCAGCTGCTGCAGTTCATGGACCCCGAAGTTATGAATTTAAATTAGTGAGTTAGAAAGGGGTTGGGCTACAGGCAGCTGTTTAGAGAAAAGAGAGTGATAATGACTTGGAGATATCACAAAGGTCTTGGTTGCTATGCTAATGCATTTGTGTATTTTGAAGGCATATTATTAGATTTGGATTATGCATTGATTCTTTTGTGAGAAGCAGATAGCTAATGATCAGTTTTCCTAGTTTTTATTTTATATTTTTATCATCATAAGGAAGGAAAACAGCTGGTGCTTAAAAGCCTCAATATTTAAATTTTTCTGCTATGGCCAGGATAAATAGCTGGGGAATGAATTTTGCAATGATTTCTGAAGACTTTTGTTAAATTAATCTTGAAATAATGTAAGTTTTTAATTTTTCTGATTGACTTGTCAAGAATTTTAGTATAACTAAATGGCCTTATAGCACAATGTGCTAATTGTAGTTAACTTTTATATTATATATTTTAATTGCCACCTGATACAATTTAAAGTACATTTTTAATTGTAATCTGATGACTAATTTTAAAGTAGAATTGGAATTCTGCATTTTCTTTGAGATGACAATAGTAATAAAATTATCATTTTTTTTTTTAGTACTTACAGTTTCCCTTAAGTTATATACTGTTATGCTTATTTTGCTAATGATGAAGCTGAACCCAAAGAAGTGAAGTTGCTGGCTGAGATCACACATCTTACAAATGGCAAAGCTAGAATTCGGATTTAGTAGTCTGTTTCTAAAACCCGTTTTCTTAATCTTTATGCTATATTGTTATACATTGTGCAAGGTCTGGGAATACACGAAGAAAAGATGCAACTCATTCCCTCCAGGACCTTACTGTTTAGCCAGTGAACCAGAAGAGAGTTATAGAACAGTGGTAAAGTGCTGTGACTCTTTGACATAGATCTTTGTTTTTCATATTCGCAACTGTGATTAAGGCTCATTCATTTTTGGTCTTTCATTAGTCCATTCCTTATTTTTATATTTGAAAAATCAAAATTAATATTTCTCAAACATTTTTTCATCTCAAGAAGTGCTGCCCTAAACTAAACTTTGGATTCATTATTTTACATTTATCTAGCTCTTTTACAGAGGTTTTCACACATTTTAACACCTTTGTTCACTACCACAATTAGGTTATTAGCTGTCACCTTTTTAAGAGGAGATCAGAGCTTAGAGAGTTTAAATAACCTGACTAAAATTGTAATAGTGGAAATAAGATAACTAGAAATCTATTACTTGACTAATTGGAAACAGTTATGCTAAATACATACAACTTTTGTATTTATATTTATAAACTGCTTGTCTTTCTATAATATGCTTTAAAGTTGTTATAATCATACTGCTTTTCAAGGTAAAAGTATATTAAGTATACATTTCTTGTCAATTTTACTTATTTTGTGTTGGTTTAATGATTTAAAAAGCATTAGACTATAAGAATATGAGTCTCTTGAATTTGGATTATTTTCAGTGAGCTACTCAGTATAGTACTGCTTGTATTATAACATTTTACATTGTTAGAAAATTCTGTTTTAAATCTGTTTTACCTTTCAGTATAACAAAAATTATTACTTTTATTTTTTACTTTTTATTTTTATTATTACCACACAGTGCATGTGAATGGTAGAACATTAGAAAATAAAACGAAAAACACCCAGAGATTACTACTGTTATTAACTTGTTATATTTAATTCTGGATCTTTTTTTGATTCACACACATACACAAACACAAGGATCCAGTCCAGAACTTTGCATTAGTTATAGCTAGATTTCATGTCTCCTGTCTCTTTTATATAACATTCTTTTTAAAACAGCCTCTTTTGAGAACTTTGTTTTTAAACAAAAACCTGTAGGTGCCCCCTCCTCCCCCACCGTCCTGCCACTGACAGAAAATATTTAGTGAATGTTTTTAGTATTAATCATTTTTAATTGTTACCAAAACTCAAGGAGAGAGAAATTTCAATTGAGAATTTGCTGGTGGTAAATTGACAAATGCTGAGAATTAGCCCTGTATCTCATTGTTTTGACACTTGTTAGTCGTTGTTTGGGTACAAGTAAATTAAAAGCATTCCCTGTAGTAGAGGTCAAAAGAATGTTGTACACTTCAGTGCTTCCCTATAGAATCAAAGGAATTTGAGTTGAATTGACCGAGTGCTATTAGAATGAGACATCCTTAAACATCTTGATGGGAATAGCTGATGAAATAAATCAATTTAGTTGGAAACTAAAGATTGAATTTAGTATTCTTCTACTGAAGAGAGTGCAGGAAAAGAATTAGATTTTCAAACTGGGATTTTGAGACACAAAAAAAGTAAGATCTGGTTTAGTTGTTGCATACTTTATTCCAAGTGCTGCTGCCTCTGCTTTTACCCTTTTGCCCCTCAAATATATACTGCAACTAACCTGACTTAGTATTGTTAACAATCACATCACTAGATCAAAAAAGGTTTAAAAAGAAACAGGAAGATGGAAGATGAAATTTAATATATCATTAAGAATAGAAAAAAAAGTACATCATTGGTGAGAAATCTTTTTCCTTTAATAAAAATTTCTGTAGCTAGTTCTTTCAACACGTAGTTTTACGTGCCTTAGTAAAAATCCATCATAGCAAAGTCATTCATTTATAATTTGATTTTTGTTTAGGTATGTGAATAACCACTCCCATTCCCAGTAAGAGTCTGCTTTAACTCTTTCTGAGTAAATTATGGATTGGAATTATATTCATATTGTGCTGCAGTCACAAAATTTAGCAATGTTTTCCCTAAAAGTTTTTTTTTTTTTAATTTTCTAACTTGTCATTTAGACATTAGTTTCCCACCACCTGTGTGTGTGTGTGTAAGAATGTTGTAAAGATTGGTATCTCTCCTTTAAAAATGTTAGAAAAAATTTATGTTACATGATGTACTTTACCAATAAAGTTGAATTAAAAGTCATTACTTTTAATTCATATCTTCTCTCATTTTTCCTTGACAATTTCTAAACCACGAATATCTCTAGCTTTCTGATCCTGTAACTATATGGATTCGCAATAACAAAGGTTTATGATTTTCAACCTTAGCTGGCCTTTTAGTATTGCTTAGCAATTCTGTATTCCATTCTCTTATGTTTTGCTTTTACATGTATTACTTACTCTCACCCTCTCCTTAAATTATATCTTTGTCATTCTCAGAAGATTATCTTCTCTCCTAATTCAGAGAGGGAGAGGGAGAAAAGAGAAGGATAAGAGGAGAAGGAGAAGTAGAGAGAGGGAGAGGGACAAGGAGAGCATTTACTTATATTTGCCCCTTCTCCCTTTTAACATAGCTAACATAGCTCATGTTCCTATCTTTTACAGGAATCTCCCTCAGTCAGTATCCATTTTCCTTCTCGTGTCTATAACTTTGGCCACTTTACTGAAAACTTCTACTTAGCCATTAAAAACTTGTTTAAATCTCTTCTATCCTAAAAATGTCTTGTTATCAATTGTCTCTGAACTCTACTCTTTCTAGCAACAATTCCATCTCATTCCTTACTTTCATTGTAAAACTTTTTGAGAGTTTACTTACACTGTTTGACTTTATATCCTCTTATTCAGCCCTAAACTATATTCTTATACACATCACTCTTTGCAAAATTAGACACTATTGATTACTTATTCCTTTAACAGTTAAAAAAGTTTTGATCAAGAACTTAACGTGTAGTTTAAATAGTCAAATAGTATGCAGCAAAGCTAGTAGAAAAAGAGTAGTGCTTTTCTTCACCTTTTCCAATGCCTGATTTCCACAACCCAGAGGCAACTACTTGCAACTCTTTTTATTTCTTCTGTTATTTACTTTCTTATATCTAAATTAACATGTACCGTGCTATTTATATCTCACTGATTACACTGATTTTATACGCATATATCAGTTTCCTCCAGTTTTCCATCTCTCCTGCTCTTTAGATTTCTTTAGATGTGCATTCAGTTTTTAAATTTAAAGTTCTCTTTTATTTGTTCCTCTTAAATTCATTTCAAAACCTTACCCCAATGTGATGCTATTGGAGCGAGGCCTTTGGGAGGTAATTAGAATTAGAATGGGATTTAGTGCTCTTATAGGAGTCCAGAGAAAGCTTGCTGCTCTTTATTCTCTGCCATGTGAGGGAGGATACAAGAAGATAGCCATCTAGGAACCAGAAAGCACATCCTCACCAGACACTGAATCATAAAGTCTTTCCCTTATGTTTTCTTCTAAGAGTTTTATAGTTTTAGCTCTTATATTTAGATCTTTCATCCTTTTGAGTTAATTTTTGTATATGGTATCAGATAAGGGTCCAACTTCATTCTTTTACATGTAGATATCCAGTTTTCCCAGCACCATTTGTTAAAAAGACTGTTCTTTCCCCACTGAATGGTCATGGTGATCAGATATGTAAAGTCATTTGACCGTATATGTGAGAGTTTATTTTTGGACTCTATTTCATTGGTCTATATGTCTGTCTTTATGCCAGTACCACACTGTTTTGATTACTATAACTTTGTAGTAAGTTTTGAAATTAGGAAGTGTGACTCTTCCAACATTGTTCCTCTGGTTCAAAATCATTTTGGCGTTTTGAGGTCTTTTGGGTTCCATGTGAATTTTAGGATGAATTTTTGTATTTCCGAGAAAAAGTCATTGATATTTTGATAGGAATCACATTGAATCTTTATATCTTTTTGGGTAGTGTTGATATCTTAGCAATACTGTCTTCCAGTTAATTAACACAGGATGTCTTGCCATTTATTTATGTGTGTTTTACTCTTTTTCAGCAGTGTATTGTAGTTTTCAGTGAACAGGTCTTTTGCTTCTTTGGTTGTTTATTCCTGTGGGGGGTTTTTTTTTTTTTTTTTTGATGCTGTTGTAAATAGAATTCTTAATTTCTTTTTAGGATTATTCATTGTTAGTATATAGAAAGCAATTACTTTTTTTGGGGTGTTATTTAACATATTATATCACTGAATTACTTCACCTTCTGTCATTATTTCAGTGACAGTCAAGTGACTTGAACTGAATTCAAATGGAATCTAAAAATTAGAACAAATGATAATTTCTGAATTGAGTCCAAGGCCTGAAGTTTTATTTGATCTTTGTTAATTAGACTAAGGTTTAAACTTATCAAAAATGCTAGTTTGAAATGATAGATCTGGACAAATACTAGAAATCAAAGTAACTTTTGAAACAATTTAGTTTGAGCTCTTGATAGCATTAAAAAGTTCTGGAAATTATATTTTTGGTAGAATTTGGAACTTGTAGCTCTTATGCCTTCTTGATGCTTCTCTAGATGTTGCTGAAATGTTTTTTACATTTTGGAGGTGGGATATACAGTTGAATACACATTATAGATGATATCTCTTTTTTTTTAATTCACAGGCGACAGAAACACTATTTAGAATGGGTGTAGCAAGAGGAACCATCACAACGTTAAGAAATGGAGAAGTAAGATGAGAATTTTGATATAACTATTAGTTCTTAATTCATAGTATACCATTTTTAAAACATAAAATATGAATTTTATGATGCTTTATATAACAGATTGAGAAATACCTGATGTTCACAATATTGAGTGAATCTGACTTAAAAATCCATTTTAGTTCAGTCATGTTGGAACCAGATCTTGAGTTGAAAATGAATTGCTGAGCCTTTTAATATTTGATTACCAGTTGTTTTTACTCTTAAAGGAAATGACATTTTATTTAATAATAACTTGTGCAATCATGTATTTTTAAATGAAAATAATCTCATACTTTTTTCTTTCTTTCCTATTTTATGTTCTACAGATGTGATACTTTCTTAAGATAAAATAATTTGAACTATTAATATTTATTAGAGAGAGAGAATGCTAGAGAGAGAGAGAGAGAGAGAACGATGTGGGGTGGGGAAAGATGAAGGAGAATGGGGGAGAGGGAGAAATGGGATGCAGTCTGCTCTTGTTGTTGGGGCTCAATTAAGACATAGATTCTAAGTTTTAACTTTTGTAAATGCTCCTACCAGTTCTTAAAAAAAAGTTTTACCCCCTTAAATAAATTTTATTCCAAAATTACTACTGGCCTGATTACCACTCTGCTTTATAAAATTTATTGTTTGATATATCTACTTATTAGGCAACAATGTACAATAATTTGAAGATCATATACTCTTTTTCATACATAAAATATATATATTACAAAATAATACCAAAGTGACTTGGTACTATATATATATTTTATGACTTGGTATTACTTTGTAATATATATATTTTATGTATGAAAAAGTCTTAATTAATCCCTTTGTATTCTCAACAAACTGCATTATATGGTGCCATTTTAAGAAAAGAAAACGTTCCCATTAATAAAGTCAGACGTATTTATCAGCCTAGAATGTGTCAAAGTGAAATTCGGATTTTAGTAATCGTTATGTATTTCCAAATGGGGAGGGCAATGAACTTTTGAACTCTTATCTTCTAAGAAGGTTGGCAAAGTGTATGCAAGAAAGTTTTATAAGTAATCTGAGCATGTCAACACATGTTGGATATGTACATATTTTATTTAATGGAGAGGAAGTAAAGTACCTGCTTTTGATCCATTTTTCCCCAGATTGCTACAGGTGACTAAACTGGTTAACAGATATATTAACGTTAGAGTTTTCAAGCACTCTCTGTCCTTCAGTTTCTAAAACAAAGATGAAACTATAAGATGCACATTTTTTCCTTACATTTTAAGATCTCTAAGAATACAAAGTCTTCTAATCAGTGGCACCTCATAATCACATTTACTATTTTCACAGTTTAACACCTCTTAAATTGTGAGATTTCTTATGTCTATGATATTTTAGAGTTGATAATATACGGTAATACTTTGTAGTTTAAAAAAATACAGTGGCATTCAGTAAATGAGTTAGAATAGGCCATGAATTAGTTTTAATTTAATTATTTGACTTTGGGAGATGGAGAATTAAAACAAAACAAAGATGTTATTGGATATGTATATAAACAAATGGCATAGATTTTTAGAGATGATAGTGGGCTAAGTTCTATGTAAGTAGATGATATAGTATGGTTCCTGCCTTTATAGGAGCTTACTTTCTGGTGGAGGAAATAATTACATCAGTACTTGAAAAAAAATCTGGGAGAGAGTAGAAATGCTTAGTTTCGGTTGAGTCTCTAGAGTCCAGATTCCACTTGGAATGTGCTAAATTTAAGTAACAAGGCAATAATAGAGAATTCATTTAAGAGTAGGAAATAAACTTAAAAGGTTAACAATTTAGTGGATTTTTTAAAACAGAAGCTGAAATCACCATATTTATCATAAGAGAGGAGAGTAGCAGAGTTTACTTGCCCTAGAGCATTTAAAAAATCACTGTAGCCCGTTACTGTAAAAAATATCTGTTAAACAGAGATTTTAGTAAGTAACCCATGACAGTGATGAAAGGTAGGGGAAATAAAGACTGGTATATCCAAATAACAAAAATATCAGTCTTTGGGTAAATTTGTTATATGGATGCATGATGAGACTGAACTTTGCTTGTCTAACCTTATCTGTGTTCTGTCACTAAGCCTACATTTTGCCTATCTAATTGAACATTTCTGTTTGGGTGTTTTAAGAAATGTTGAGACCAGAAAACATGGTTCCTCTCTTTAAAAATAATAAGATTGTGAAAGAATTGGACACTTACTTTATAAGCTATAATGATAGCTTTAAGCAAAGAATTTATATTATCTTTTAAAATCCTCAACACAATTCTGCAAGGGAGAAATTATTATGCCTATCTTATAGGTAAACTGAGGCTCAGAGAAGATAAACATTTTGCCTATGATCAAACAGCAAAGCCCATTCATTCCATTATACAATATAACCTCCCTCAATGTACTTCACTTAGACTAGAGTTTTCTAATTGTTCAATTATCCTGAGGTTTGACAATTGAAATATAGCATAGTAGCTAAGACTCAGATTATATATTCAGCCTGATTTTTTATGCATTTTGATTATCACTATTATCATTTCATATGTGTAAAGAAATGTATGACTTAAAATGAATAGAAAAAAATACTGACCCTTCACAGTTCTGTTTTGTGACCACCTAACCATGTTTATGTGTTCTTTGTACAGCTCTGTATATGGGCTAGCTGGATTTTTGTATCTTGATCAAATTACATAAGCTAGAAAGCAGATAAGTTTTCTAGGTAGAAATTTTTTAAATATGTTTATTTTGGGGGGTAACTTATAAAATTATAACTGTCAATAAATAGTTATTGAATGTGCTTGTCTCAAAAATTACTCTTGTGTAGTTTTTTTAGGAAAGGTATGATTCTGTTTTCAGCTTCCAGGTATTTATATATAAGGTGAAACAAGTACTTTTGTTAAAAGATAGTTACTTTCCTAAAATTATGTATTTTAAAAATTATCTACTGTTCTTTTACATAACTTGAGACCTAAGTAAGCCAGAAATTGGTGTTTTTTTTATTAGATTCTTCTTAATTTTAAAGTTTTGAAAGAGAACAAAGATTAGCAGGAAGATAGGATTTCAAACTCTAGGTCTTAATTAAATCCTTTGCCTTCTGTTTATCAGCTGATACCATCTACCCAGTTCTGATAGTAATAGTAAGGAATCAGTGAGTGTAATGAAGAAGCAGAATGACTTTCTGTAGCCAGCAAGTTGATTCGTCTATTGTAGCTCTATTAATTTTTTAAATTTTATGAATTTTTAAAATATCAGATATATCTATTTTCATTTATTGTATTTAGTGAGCACCTTCTATTTTTCTGGCATTGTTTTTAGGTGCCTGTGATGCATCAGTAAGCAAAACAGACCAATATCCTTACCTTTCGGGAACTTAGTGTATTAATAACTTACGTTCTAATTATGGAAGAAAATAAAAATGTATAAAACAACTAGAAGTTATTACTATTACAAAATTTCAAAAGAAAGTGTAAGCAAATATATGGTTTAAAAGTACAAGTAATTTAAGTAATGAATGAAAAAACAAGTAATTAGAATAGGGTTATTTAAGAAGATTTCTTAGGAGGCACATCTTAAACTGGGCCCTAAAAATTTTATGAATGTAATTGAGGGAGAAGAGGTCACAAGGCGTTGCCAATTAGGAGAAACTATATAAAAGGGAGCATAGTTGAGAGTTATGGTGATATATTTTGATCAAAAAGGAAAGGAGGGGAGGTGTTGAAAGGAAGTAATATTTGTCGAGTACTTTTTCCAGATACTTTATTATTATTCAGCTCATTTATATATCAAAACAACTTTCCATTTTAGATTCTTTTAGCACCATTCTTTCCAAGGGAAATATTTAAGGTTTAAGAAAGGGTAGTGTTTTTTTTTTTAATATTACATTTCCCTGATAATTTGAATACTTATGATTTTGATTAAACTTGTGGTAGAATCAAGAATTAATACTTTATTTTCCTCCCAAGTGGAGTAGCCAGTCTTGTGTGGCAGAAAGGGCACTAGTCTGCATGCCAAGAGACCTGGGTTTTCTTCCTGGCTTTACTAGCTATGTGGTCTTGGACAATTTACTTAACTTCTCATAACTTCGATTTATACTTTAGAAAATAAGTTGATAAGATCAAGGGTCCCTAACCCCGGGGCCATGGACCAATACCAGTCCGGTGGCCTGTTAGGAACCAAGCAGCACAGCAGGAGGTGAGCAGCAGGCCTGTGAGTGAAACTTCATCTGTATTTGCAGCTGCTCCCCAGCACTAGCATCACCTCCTTATTAGCTCCACCTCAGATCATCAAGATTAGATTCTCATAGGAGCACCGGTCCCTGGTGCCAAAAAGGTTGGGGACTGCTGGGTTAGAAGATCTTTAAGGTCATGTACGGATTTAACATTTTCTACTTCTGGCAGCTTTCTATACCCTTTCTTTCTATGTGGTTCTCAACATTGACTGTGCATCAGAATTGCACATGGAGCTCTGTAAAAGTGTATGTCTGTGGGCTCCATCCCCAAAATATTTGTTCATTTGGTCTAGCTTCAGGCTCCAGTATCAATATTTATTAAAACATACACTGATTTTACTGTTTAGCTATGGTTGTAAAGTACCGTTTTTGAGAAGTATTTTTCAATCCAATGTCTTTTTTGAACTCAAGGAATGTACAGCTTGAGTGAGACAAAGCACACAAAGAAATAGCAAATAAATTTGAAGTTTATTTAAAGATTTTTGTATATAAAGTAGAACACAGTAGCATGGATTGTTGCTGTTTTAGAAAGATGGATATAGGATGTGACCCAATATCTACTTTTGTTTTATATTACTGTGTGGTATTAGATATTCTGCATGTTTTGTTAGAAAGGAAACCTTTTTTGCTTCCTGGAGCATGCTTTAAATAAGTAATATAGACTATTTAGATTTGGTGTGATTGTTGCAGTGGAGATAGGCTCTCTGTTATGGATTTCTGTTTCTTCAGGTTTAGCACCTGCCTAGCATATAATATTGATCTCGGTAAGTATATGTCTGATGGACAAGTAATAGATTTATTTAGAAAGTGCTTATATATGGCAAATATTATTTTGATTTAATCAACTTTCAGATTAAGGTAAATATAACCATAAATATCTTTATAGATTTATATGTATATATAGATTTATAGATTTATACGTGTACATATAAATACTAGGGCTATATTATTTCAAAATTATGAAGTTTATAATACAATGATATATTTTTTCACATCAATTTTTTTCATGAATTAAGGAACATTTGGAGACTGAAATTTACATATTTGATATTCCCTCTTATTTACAAAGTTAATTATTCAGATATTAATATATACTTCTAATGTTGAAATTATATTAAAATTATATTTAATTTAATGGAATACTTAAAAAATATTTTTTAATGTGAATTTTTATATAAGGAAAGCTAAAAATAAACTGTTTTACATTTATATATTTTAAGAGGCATCTATTTTTTCTCAGTTATTATTACTATTTCTCTTTTAATATCACCTCAGGAAATATATATCTTTAATAAGCACAGTGTTAGCATTTCAAACAGTGAAGTCTGAGACCTGGTTGCTAGTAGAATGCCACTAACTAGTGGCTTGCAAATTCTAATCAAGTGAGCAAATATTTAATGAGAGCATCTTAAAGGCAGATGTGACACATGGAATTAGAATCAGATTTAGTGTCTCTTCCCTTTTTTTCCTTCCCTAAATATTAACAGAGTGTCAGGCACTATACTAGGTGCTAGGTTTTAACTCTAAATAAAACTAATTTGGTTCCTACTCTCAGGAAACTTTATAGCCCATAACCTGCCACTTGAACCTTGCCATTCAGTGTTTTCTGTAAATAGAATAAAAGCATTCACTTCTTACTTTGTGGGAAATAAATTAGATAATATATATAATGCAGCTAGCAGAATGTCTGGCATAAAGTAAAGACTATTAGAATTTAGCCTATACTAAATGATAACTATTTTTTATTTAATTATGCTGATAATGATTTTGTTTTTATGTATAGGATAAATATAGCAGGGAGAGGAGCAATGGTAGAAAACCTGACATGTACAAACAAACATAAGAATCCTATTAAAAACAGAGTAAAGTCATTACATAGTGAAAACTTAGTTCTTTTGATAATTGCAAGTCTTAGCTGGGCAAGTTTCACAGAGAAAGGTGAGACACTGACCTCCCAGAAATGCAGACGAAGGCTCAGTTGATCTTGTCAAGAAAAACTGGATTATCTCTTCAGCAATAAGACCTCTGATTTATGTATTGTGTTTTAATAGAAAGAAAATGTTAAGATACTTTACACATGTCCATTGCCTTTGAAATATACTCTTTGTTAATGTGATTAGCTTCCTCTCATATACCCATATCATCTAAAGAAAAAGAAAAAAGAATTCTTACCACTCTGGAATGTTCCCAAATAACTTTTTCAAGTCTCTTGTTTTTTTTTTTTTTGAGTGATTTCCAAATTGTATGTTTATTGATAAAATATATAAAAATTTAGCCTAGAAAAGTTATTATAATGTTTTTTCCTCCCAAGCAACAGGTAGAACATAGCTTGAAAACAAGCTCTATAAATGGAAAGTGGATAGTATCCTGAGGACAGAATAAGTATGGAAAAAGATCTAGAAAGAAAGATTAAGGCTTAGAGAGGTTTTATAATAATAGAAAGGTATAGACAAGGAAGTCACAAACCTCTCTCTAATAAAGTGGGAAGAAATGAGTTTTGATTGCAGAACAGATAGTTTGAAATAATTGGAGCCGCTGGTCATTACTTCAGGTGATGAAACATTAAAAGAGTCTTCAAAGAAGTTGTGGGATTGCTATCTTGCTGATTTCAAAAAAGGTTCTTAATGACCATCAATTTGGATGGCAAAGATATTAAACTACCAGAAGCAGAAGACTGGTCTAAGTAATGTCTTGATTTTTTTTTTTTTTCCAGTTTTCCAATTCCCTGACTTAAAATATGTTATATTTTGGCAGGTGATTAGAAATTTAGAATCCATGCCAGAATTGCATCATAAAACATTTGAACTTCAGAACTTGTATTTTGTTCTTGCTGAATAGTTTATCTTTGTCACTAAATCTGCTTTAAATGGCTCATCATATTATATATGTGGGATTATTTCATATTCTTGGTGAACGGAGTTTATTTGGAGAATTTTGGTGCAGACAAAGAAGGCCAAGGGCCAAACTGAGGTTTTAAAAATATCAGATCATAGTGTTTAAGCTTGGTGGTCTTGTCTATACCAACTCTGTATGTGCTTTTCTATACTGAGATAATTATTTTTTGAAACGCCCTTATTTTCTTCATACTAGTAACTTTTGATTTAAATACAAAAATAAATGTGCCATAATTTTGTCCTTAAACAAAATAAACAATATCTTGACAGTATCTGGCTAACTACGGAACACTTAGGTTTTATTTTTCAAAAATTAGAAGGGTTCTTAAGATAACATCAATTTGTTTTGATCCTAATAGGAAGAGCTTTAGGCCAGGAAAGCAATTATTTCCACATGGATAAGGCCAATCCCAACTACTTCCCTTCCACTGACTGCTCACTGAACTTCAACTTGCTTACCTTGGTTATATAGCTAAATGTGATTGAATGTGTTAGAAAATGCAGGCTCCATTTAAAAATAAAGTCTTTAGATATATAGAAAATGTTTCTTTGTATAAAACATACTAAAAGCGTTTTGCATTTCTGGGTGAGTTTAGCCGCAAGTAATTTAAACTTTTTGAATTACCAAATAAATTTTATATTATACACACATATGAATATGTATTGCCATTTTGCTTGTATTTTTTCCTTTGTTGACTCTTGACTGTCTACTCAATAGGTGAGTTTGCTGTGTAGAGACAAGTGTTGTTTATGATGGTTGAGTAGAAGATATGGCAGATCAGAAAACAGAGGATTTGCATTTAGTGATATGATTGGTCTTTCTGGTGATCAGCTCTGATCCTAAAGCTAACACCATGAATCATCTATTAGCATAACAGACACTCTTATCACTTAGGAAATTCCAAGGATTTTCCAGGCTGTATACCAGGAACTAGAAACAAAGACCAGATATATTCTTTATTATAACACAATCTGTAGATTGGCTTTTTCTGAAAAGTTTATATATATGGCAATATATACTATGTGCTCTTTTGAGTCTGACTTCTTTCATTTAACATGTTTTTGAGGTTCATTCATATCAGTTTTTTTTTCCATAACTAAATAGTATTCCATTGAATGGGTATATATTTATCTATTAACTAGTTAATGAATATTTGTATTGTTTTTAGTTTTTGGCTATTATGAATAATACTTCTGTGAGCATTTGCATAGAAGTCTTCGTGTTGAGATATGTTTTAATATCTCTTGGGTTGATACTTAAGAGTGGAATTACTAAGGTCATATGAGTAACTTAAGAAAAAGTGGCTGTACTATTTTACATTCACTGTGTCAGTGGACAAGGAGTCCAGTTTGTCAACATCTTTGCCAACATTTGGTATTATTGGTCTTTTTGATTATATCCATTCTAGAGGTATGTAGTGGTACCTCATTGTGGTTGTTATTTGAACTTCCCTAATAACTAATGATGTTGAGCATCTTTTCATGTACTTATTAGTTATTTATATATCTTGATGAAATGTCTATTGAAATCTTTTGGACATTTTTTTGTTGTTGGGTTTGTTTCTTGTTATTGAGTTGCAGAAAGTAATTTAAAAGAAGAATTCTGGATAAAAATCTTTTATTAAACATATGATTTGAAAATACTCCCCCCGCCCCCAGTCTGTGGCCTGTCTTTTAATTTTCTAAATATTATTTTTTGAAATAAAATGTTCTAAAGTTTGATGAAGTTCAGTTCATTATTTTTTGTGCTTGCTTCCTTCCTCCCTCCCTCCATCCCTCCTCCTCCCTCCTCCCTCCCTCCCTCCCTCCTCCTCCCTCTCTTCTTTCTTCCTTCCCCTTCCTTCCTTCCTTCAGCTACAGCCCTTCTTCTTCACAGCTTCCTTCCTTCCTTCCTTCCTTCCTTCCTTCCTTCCTTTGTTTTAGTATCATCTCCTCCAAGAAATATTTCCCTGTCTAGGGTCACAAAGATTTACTTTTATGTTTTCTTCTGGAAGTTTTATAATATTTAGTTTCACAGTTAGATCTGTTCCATTTTTAGTTGACTTTTGCATATAATGTAAGGCAAAATTCATCTATTTATTTTGCTTATGCATATCCAATTGTCCCAGCAGCATTTTTTGGAAAGAAAGAAAACTTCTTTGCCTATTGAATTACCTTTGTCAAAAATCAGTTGACCACAAATGTTAGAATTTATTTCTGGAAATTTTATGGTTCTGGTTTTGCTAAGATGGAGGAAACACAGTTTGTCTATTTCTCACACTAATTACAACTAAATAATTAAAACCCTGAACAGAATACATAAAGCAGCTCTCTGAGATCCCGAAAGAGTAACTAATAGCAGGAGGTTGGAGAAGGAAGAAAAAGAATGTCACTGATACAAGTGAGTTTCCTGTTCCCTCTCACCTACCATCTTTATCTCCTAGCTTGGATTTCAGGGTATCCCCTATTCTTGATCTGCACAATGGATCCAGGCAGAAAAATCTCTAAGAGAAACCCCCCTTTTCTCTGTTTAGGGTCAGAGAACTGGAAAGGAGGGCCCCCACGTGAAGGAGACTGTGTAGACAATTACCATTTTCTTTCGTGTTTTATATTTTGGTTTTATTCTTCTGGTAGGACTGCAGGCAGGCCCAATCAGGAGGCTGTCCTCCAGCAGCAGTGGCAGTGGCAGCTATGCAGGCTTTTAAAACACTGAAAGATAATCTTTCTCTTTGACTAGATCAACTGAAAAAGGGGTTCCTGTAGTCCAAAGAGTGTGGGGAAAATAGCTATTATTTTTTCCTCTTTTCTTTCTCACCATTCCTGAGGCAGATGTAGTTGCAGGAAATGTACAGTGGTGTGGAAAGTCAAAAAAACCAGTGTACACAGAGGATCAAGAAAAGGGGCCTGGGACACAGAGTGTGGGGAAAATCATGCAGAGGTAGGAGGTAGAGAAAGAAATGACCTAAATCTTTGCGTGAAGTCTGAAACTCACCCCTGAGAGCTGAGTATGTGTAAAACTTCTTTTCGGAAGCATAATAAAGGCTTTGAGAACTGAACTATAGTATAGACCACTGCCTTTAAGTGGCACATATGGGGATATACAGAATAGCACTGAAAAGACTTGGGAAACTGGAAATGATATTGAAACCACAATCCATAAAAAGTGGAGTCAGGAATTGTGTTTGGAACTTAACAGGGTTGATTGCCTACAGCAGCACCACCACTAATAACAACAAAAACAGCAACAAAACAACAACAAATCAGTTTTCCAGAGGACTTGAGAGTCTTTAAGATGAACAAGAGTGTCATAATACAAGTCGCTAGGGTACATTCTAAAAGTATTTAACATACCGAGAACCAGGGAAATTATAACTAATTGTAAGGAAAACAGTAATCAACAGATACCAACCCTGAGATGACTTCAGTATTGGAATTATAAAAAATACTCAGTGCAGTTATTATAATCTTGTGCAAACACTTTTGACATGAATGGTAAAACTGAAGTTCTCAGCAAAGAAAAAACATAAAAAGAACCAAATTCAATTGTTTTGGACAGAAAATTAAAATAATATTAATATTAAAACAACTAAAAATTCATTAGGTGACTTCAATAGCAGAGAGGAGAAGACAGAGGAAAGAAAAGTGAAGGTGAACAGAGCTCAAAAGTACAATCTGAACAATAAAGAGAAAAGACTGAAAAAAATGAACCAGAGCTCAAGAACCTGAAGGACGATAGCAAAGTTCTGACATTTGGGTCATAAGTGTCTCAGAAGAGAAGACAAAGAGATTTGTGCAGAAAAAATATTTGAAGAAATAATGGCTGAAAACTTGCAAATTTGGTGCAACATACATTTACACATTCATAAAGCTCATCGAACCCTTATGTTATATGACAGTTTATAAAAGCCAAAACAATAGGGATGGGAAAACAGATCAGTGGTTGTCAGAGATTGCAGATCGAGGAGGGGTTGATAATGCAAGGACAAAATGAGGGAATATAGGACAAAATGGAGCTATTCTTTATCATGATACTGGTGGGTAAACAACTCTGCATTTTTAAAAATTCTTAGAATTGCACATCATCAAGAGTAAATTCTATTGTATGTAAATTAAAAGATAAAATAATGGATAAAACAATAAAAATGTGTATTGAAAGACAATAATATTGAAAATACTCTCGTTCTTATAATTTCTCCTGGACTATTGATGATTAAAGGAGGCTAGTTCTATAGATTATTTTTTCCCTTTGGTTTTTATCATGATTTTTTATCTTTAATATTCTCTAGTTTGAAAATAATATGCCTAGGTGGGTTTTTTTTTTTGTTTGTTTGTTTGTTTTTGTTTTTGTTTTGTTTTGTTTTGATTTTTTTTTGGTATTTATCCTGTGTAGTGCTAAGTTTGCTGAATCTGTTGTTTGGGTGTCTGACATTAATTTGGTGAAATTCTCAGTCATCATTTCAAATATTTCTTCTGTTCCTTTCTTCTTCTGCTATTCTCATTACATATATGTTACACCTCTTGTAGTTGCCCATAGTCCTTGGATATTGTTTTTTTCAGTCTTTGTTTTCTTTGCTTTTCAGTTTTGGAGGTTTCTATTGATGTATCCTCAAATTCAGAGATTCTTTCCTCAGCTGTGTCTAGTCTACTAATAAACCTATCCAAGGCCTTTTTTTATTTGTTACAGTGTTTTTTATTTCTAGCATTTCTTTTTTTTTTTTGGTTATTTCTTAGGATTTTCATCTCTTGGCTTACATCTCTTGCACATCTGTTTTTACATGTTATCCACTTTGTCCATTAGAGCCCTTAGTATATTAATCATAGTTGTTTTAAATTCCTGGTCTGATAATTACAACATCCGTGCCATGTCTGCTTCTGATGCTTGCTTTATCTCTTCATGCTATGTTTTTTGCCTTTTAGTATGTTTTGCTCTTTTTTCTTGATAGTTGGACATGATGTACTGGGTGGAAGGAACTGCTGTGGGAGCAGGGGAAACCTTCTATAGTCCTATAATTTGATTTTAGCCTTTTAGTGAGCCTATGCCTTTGTATTGTGAACTTCACGGGAGTTTCTCATTTTTTTTTTCAACCCCCTTAGGTGGGACAGGATGGCAAAGTGGGCTGGTGTTGGGTATTTTTCCTTCCTCCAGGTCAGTTAGGCTCTGGTTAGCGTGTTCCTCCTGAGGGCAGGTCTTATTAAAAACAGAGTGCTCTGACTTATTTCAAAATGATTCCTTTTTCTTTCCCTTCCCCATCTGCCTGGAAGCACAAAGAGATTTTTCTCCAAAATCTATTGTAAGAATCTAGTCAACTTCCTGGAGGTAAAACTCACAAAAGTGTAAGAGCCCACCTATCTATGATTGGGCACTTCAGGAGTTTTTAACTCTCAGACTTGTCCATATTGACCCTCCAGCAATTCAATGAATTGCAGTTTAGGCTTTCCGACACCAGCACTGGCTCCTGTGGTTTCTTGCTTAGGTAAGTCGTGACTCCTTGTATTCACCAACCTGTTTGTCCAGTCTTGGGGGCAGAGGTTTGCCCCACGTCCTCACCTCTCTTTTAGATGCAAGAAGTTGTTGGTTTTTCAGTTCATTCAGCTTTTTACTTGTTAGGATGGAGTGGTAACTCCAAGTTTCTTACATGTGAAACTGGAAGTCCTCCAGACTCTTTTAGGAGAATTGAATCTTTGTACTCAATATTTCTGTATGATGTTGAAGTATTCAATTTGTTTTGAAAGACGGTACCAATTTTATTTTTTAAAGAGGATTGGTAACATGAAATATATTCGAAATGGGAGTAATAAGCCTTAATAGTCTTAATAAGCTGAAGAAAGAAGTTGAAAAGCGTTTGCCTAAAATAAAGATTCAGAACAGAATTTTGAATATGTAATATTTAACAGTATTGAAATGAAGTCTGTTTATTGTCTTCCTATGTGAACTTCGTAAGTTTACGTGCCTGAAGTATAGTATGTTTTGTATTTCCTATTAATTGAAGGTATGTACAATGTATGTTTTGTGACTTACATGCTATTTTTTTAAAATTCTGTATTCAAAATAGGAGGAGGACTATAAACCAAAGTGCTTTCTTGTATGTGTATTTAAGTTATGGTTTCTTGTTCATTGCTCAGACTTGTAATATTGGTTAGAAAGTTATACTTTATGAAATTGAAAACAAAGTAGATTATATGGACTACAGACTCAAGTAGATCTTATAGTTCTAACAGCTCTGTTAAAGTGTTGTTTATCTTGTTTTAAAAGCACCGATTCTGCTATCTTAAGAGCTGTCTTTAGCTTTGGTTTGCATGGGTTTTGTCAAGGCTACTTTGGCAGTAATAGTATTTTTTTAAAAGAACCATTGCATTATATTTTACCTAAATGTTAATTATAAGAAAACGGTTGAAAAAAAAGTGAAGTTGTATACCAGTGTACAGTCTTTTCTATAGTTTTCTTAAACATGATTTATTATTAAGGCACAGATATAAATCAGTATTTTAAATAAATCAAATTTACCAAATACTGTAAGACCAATTGCTCCCAAAGAATTATGGTAAAACCATATGAAGTTTTTCTATGCTACCTGGGTTGTGCAACAGTACGGGGAGGCAAAAAAACCTACTTTGCAGCCTATGACGACCTCTTCTATAACCACTGCTGCTGAAGAAAAAAGGAATCAACATGTTTGCTTACCTCACAGAACGCTAAAAAGCAGATGGTAATAGCTAGCTGTACCATGCCAAAAGATAATGAAAGATTTAAAAGCAGGTAAATCTTTTTTGAAAACAAACTGCGCGTCCTTTCCCATTTCTTCCACTTTTCATATTCAAATCATGCTCATTCCTTATGTGATACCCATCTCAATTGTTACCTCCTTTGTGAAGCATGCTTTGATTTCCCCAGCTGAAAGTCATTTTTCCTTTCTCTGAAATAGCACAGTATTGCACTCTAAAAAACTTCAGTATTTCCTGTATTTACATTTGTTAGTTACTTGCCTATGTTTTTTGCTAGATTTTAAATTCTAAGGACAGTTTTTGTGTCTGATTTTCCTTTGCATTCTGGATAGCAGTTGGTATGCAATCTCAATTTATATTCAGTGAGTTAATGGAAGACAAAATGACAACAAATTTAAGAGAAAACTAAAAATGAAAGTCCTTTCTTGTATGCTTGTTTAAGTTAGTTTCTTGTTCACTTCTTGGACTTGTGATATTGAGTGGAAGGTTATTCAGTACAGGCATGCCTTAGAGATATTGGGGGTTTGGTTCCAGACCACTGCAATAATGTTAGTTTTGCAATAATGCTAGTTTTGTAATCTTTTTTGCTGGTAGACAGTCTTGCCTTCAATTTGTAAAAAACACAACATCTGTGAAGCACAATAAAGTGGAATGCAATAAAATGAGGTATGCTTGGTAGCCTGTATGAAATTCATATACCTTTTATGATAAAATGATAAAAGTGGTAGCACCTACTATTTAGGGTCCTGTGAATAGTAGGTGATGAGAAATATGCTTGTGGGCAGGAATTTGAATCTCCTTGTATCTCCAACACCTAGGCTAAGGCAGATATAATTTTTATTTGCTTTTCTATCTTTGAGGTGTTTTATTAAAATTGATTTTAATGTTAATGTCATGAGACTATCTTAAGGTACTTTGCATCACTTACTAATTATTTCATTTAATGAAGCTCAGATATGTTTTAGGAAATATGTTTTTAGAAAATTGTTTTTAAATTGTGTTCTAGACACAAGGGAATGTAATAATAAATCAGACATGGCCTCCACTTTCACGGATCTCACTTTTAAAAGTATCATTTGAGTTTCTTTTAATTTTTCTCTTGAATATTTAGTGTTAAGTATTTTAAATGTGATTTTTTTTGTTAGTTTATTTTCATTTAGAATGTAAGTAAAATTAATATTCTTACTGTGGTATTGGATGAAAATTTTCTCTATCACTTACATATGACCTGCTAGGGTTTAATTACTTTTAATACTAATAGAACATTGTTAAGGAATGAGGTTAAGGAAGGGCAAGGAAAGAAAGCCATTGCTTGAAGCTAAAAGCTCTATTGCACCTGAATTGTAGTTGTCTAAATGACTGATGTTTTTTCCCCAATTGGCATGGTTTGGTAATCATTAAATTGTTTTTTCCCTCTGTACTCTATAGTGAAGTTAAAGGTAAGAAGAATTTTGCTCTTAATGTTTTTGATTCCAGAGCACTTTTTTAAAAAGGACATTACAGTTAAATTATCTGATAAACTTTTTTACAGATTGATTTATTAAGGTAATTGAAATGTATGCATGCACACTGAAACTTACAAATCACATATTTTCTATATGCTATTTCTGTATTAACACTACTGTTTTAAAAATCCCAACAGTTCGATTAATCTTAATCTTTTTTGTTCTAAGAGCATGTTTAGTGAACATTCTTTAAATAGAAAAAAATTGCAATATATCTTTCAAAAAATTGAGAATCTTTTAAATTCAAAAAGCATTTTGTGTCACAGTTATTTGCTTCTTTGGAAAATTATTTATGATAAATTGAAACTTTTTCTCTCTATATTTATTTGTGAATTATCTGTGATCCAAAAAACTCATCACAAAAATTAAAGAGCAGTGACATGAATATCATATATACAGTATATAAGGACAATTTAAGTTTAGATAAACATTCTATTTGGTATTACCTTCATAATTGGGTTAATTATTTATTTTGTAATTCAACAGAGTTTTCAGTTTTCAGTAGTAACAGAGTATTCTTTTAATTCTTGCTCTTTGAAAAATGCGTGGGGAGGTATCAATCTGTAGTTTTGCCTGATAGAATGGCTTCTTGGTAAGAAGTTCATAGAAAGAAGTATCTGATTACTTTAGGTCTTTAAAAGCAATAGCAATACAGAATGATCATTAGAAAATTTCTGATTAGTCCATGTAGTAAATGAAGGAGTTTCTAATGCTAAGTATATTTCAGAATCAATAGACATAACAAACTGCATTGTGTTTATAGACCTGACAAATTGTGTTTACATATATTTCATAGCACTAGTTAGATGCTTTCCTCTTTTTTCCTTGAATATTTTTGTGTTATATAAGGGACATTACATATAATGAAGTTATCACCTTTATTTTGCATATATCGCTTTCTATATTGAATGCCTGTAGCTTCTAGCCCAATGGCTGGAATGTGATATATGCTCAATAAAAGGTTGATGTTAAATATTCTTGTAAGTAGATGTTGATTTATAAGATTTAAAAATACCCAAGATAGAAATATTAAGGCACATTAGTTTGCTCTCTTTATGAAGACTCAGTAGGCAAACATCCTCTTTTCTAAATTAAAAAATTAGGTTATCATTTATTACATTACAAAAGGCTTTTCTGATAAAACTTTTTATTATGGAAAATTTCAAATGTACATAAAAAGAGTAGACATCACCAGCTTTTATAATTTTATACTGATTGCCAATATATTTTATCCGTATCCCCACCCACTATTCTATTACCTCTCAATAATTTTCAAACAAATTTCAGACATCATATCAGTCTGTAAAGATTTTAGTATGTATTAGTAAAAGGCAGGGATGCCCCTTTAAAAAATATGAACACAGAGTCATTTATCTCACTTAAAATTTTCTTTATTCACCCATACTTTTAATCAGTGTTCATACTTCTACAGTCATCTCTCTCATTTGTTGAAGTACGACTGCAAATAACATTTCAATTTGTTAATAAATCTTAAATTTGTTTTAACTGGTTGCTTTCCCCTTTTTCCATCTCTCTCGTTTCCGAGAAACCAGCTCCAAAAATGAGTAATGAGGTTTTTAAACTTATTATTATAAAGTCATAGACTTAAACATATTTTATGTATTTCAGTCCATTGCGGTAATCTCTCTTGATGATCAGATTGTACCTTCTTTGGAGCATGAGAAGCCTGTACAAGTTGGCTCCTGAACTGTTTTGAAATGACTCTAGGAGTGTTGTGGTAACATATGATGTTCATGTTGCACATTTGCTTGCCCCAGCTAGAACCAGCCAATTCTCTCAGGAGTCATGGATAATTTATGGAAGGATTTTTAACTTAAGACTTTCTCTCTTTAAAAGTAACCCCTCCCTCATGAATTAAAATTTTGATTTGACTTAGATTTTATAGGATATATGAGTGGATCATTTTTTAAAGATTTGTCCACTGTGTCAGATTATGATCTTACCTGCCATGGATCCTAAAACCACCCTCTCTTTGGGATCTGTTGTAATGACTGCAGTGTGAGGACCTGAATGCTTTGTATGTGTGTGTTTCTGTGCACTTGCATGTGCATGTCGTACCATTTGATTTGCTCTATGCTTATAGTACTTTGACTATTGAGAAAATTGACTTTTGAGATCTTTCACAACTTTAGATTTGAAAGATTGGAGCATATTTCAACCAAACTGTACAACTGTAAAGAAAATGTCTTGTCACCATGCTGCTTCAACAACTTTTTATTGTTTGTGGTACTATAAACAAAGTTAGATTCCTTTACCATTTGTTCATCTGGCACAACGTGTTACTTATGCTTGGTTAGAAGCCATATATTTGCCATCTTTCAAAATTAAACCTTCTTAGACTATATTATACTTTGAGACTTAATGTCTATATATGACTTTGTTTAGAAAAAGCACGTTGTGTTTATGCTGCATGATATTTTGCTAAATGAAGTTATTTATTCAGAATTTCCAGCTACAAATTCAGAGTTGAACAAACTCCTCTTTGTTATGATGGTGAAATTTAGCTCATACCTACATGATGTTCAGATGCCTGTTTCTTGAGTGTTGTAGAAAGGGAGCTGATGCAGTTTGCATGGTCATCTTTTTGTTCATTCCACCCCCAATCTCATACAGAG
The DNA here is from genome assembly GCF_902729225.1 of Pteropus medius. Lineage (NCBI taxonomy): Eukaryota > Metazoa > Chordata > Mammalia > Chiroptera > Pteropodidae > Pteropus > Pteropus medius. The sequence continues at coordinate 14,250,590 of NW_024352784.1, forward strand.
GCTTTTATGGAGAAAAAAAAAAGTCATGGAATTTCTTTAAATTAATTGAACTGAGCTAATTTGAACTGAAATCTGAAAAAAGTTATAGCCCAGCATTCAGTTTTGTTTTGTTTTTAAATCACTCTTTGCTTATCCTGTCTTTTAATATTTACATTGGATTTAATAAAAAATTATAAAAGTAATTTATACTATTTGATAATTTCAAAGTATGTAGAAATGTATAAAGTAAAAAAATGAATGTTTCCTTTTTTTTTTTTTTACTCTTTTTCATTCTCACCCTCTGGATTAACTACTGTTAATAGTTTATTTTGTGTTTATCCGTATACATATTGTATTTATCCACATATTCTTGACTGTTTTGTATTCATGTATAAGCATACATATGGGCATAGAAAGACTATATATAATTATATATCTATTTTAATTATAAAAATGGGATCATACACATTCTGCATATAACTTTTTTTACATGAAAGCAGATTATGTACATACTTCCATTCGGTACACATGTCAGTCCAATTTATTCTTTGTTAACTGTTGTATAATTATTGTATAGTACAGATACACCCTCATTTATTTACTCATTCTCTTATTGTTGAACATTTGGGTTGTTTTTGGTATTTTAGTTCTCTAATGGTAAAGTGAACATCCTTGAGCATATACTCCTAGGCACTTTTATTTATTCTTGTGTTGGATAGATTTCTGAAGGAAATGCTGGGTCACAGGGTGTGTACATTTAATATATTGATCAACGTGGCCAAATTGCCTTCCCAAAAGTTAAGACTAGTTTATAACATAGCACTCATGATGACAATGTTCTTTCCTCACTTCTCTTCATGCTTGTTATGCTCATACTGGATCACCCAAGTGATATCACTTTTGTTGACATTCTTATTTTTATAATTTATGCCAAATTTGAGGTTTTAGAAGATTAATGATGAAAAGTAAGATAGTATGATAGCACATTTTCAAAACTTGTAAGTTGATGAAACTTAATAGATTCTTTAAAAAAAAATTTTAGTCTTACTATTTTTTTAAACGAGGGAATAGTAAACTCTCTAGGATAGGCTCTATCGATTCTTATGTGTTTTCCTCCGTAGAATTTTCCATACACCTTAGTAAGGATTTGTTGATTTAGGTTGACTTACAGTCCAGTATTGACCAGTACATTGATTTATCCTGTAAATTCACGAAGGGAATGTATTTATTGAAAATGTTTCAAAATTTCCAACTTGAAGAGGTCAGATTTTAATGGTAATTTTTTCCAAATGGTTAGCTCGCCTGCCTGGGAAGATGAACTATCAATTTTGTGGAACATTGTTAGGCCAATTTTGAGTCCTGGTTAACTGTGACCCTCTGCTATTTACCATCTTTAAAATATTTTCCTGTGATATTATTTTCCGATGCCTCCTGTAGTGTGCCCAGTTGATTCAAACTAATCTTATCAACGTCCTATGAAGACTACAGTGTGAATATAAATTTGCTGCAGAAGTCACCACAATATAAATTCTAATACAAATGTAGTTTAAAATTATATGCACATATATTTTATATGCCTTCAAGTTTAAGTTTTAACTTTTTTATATACATTTCTTCCTAAGTATTTTATTCCATATTAGTCTAGTCACTTTTCCTTGATTTTGTATTGTTCTTTAATTGCTTTTTGTATATTATCTCATTGCTTTCTAAGTTCCCAAGGGCAAAGACTATCTTTGTCATTCTTCGAATTTTAGAAAAATTTACATTTTTCCAATGCAATATATTCTTCCTTTGATTGTATAAAGTAGAAGAAGGTTTCTTTTCTTTTTCTTTTTTTTTTTTAAGTCTTATTATTAGATGGTGTCATGCTTTTTAAAGGCTTAACTAATCCCATGCATGGGATTATTACCTGTAATATACCAGCTGTACTCATGACCTTTTTCACATTTCTCTTTTAGGAATCCCTGGCATTCTCAGCTGCATAGTAATTATTTTAAGCATGTTAAAAGAGTTTGTGTAGTGATGAGCATGACAGAACATCTCAGTGTGCAACATCCCTCTGGTAACATTTGTTTACAAAAATATTTATAGGACTGGGAAGTATGCATTCTGAAACTGCTCTTAAAAATAGGATTTAAAAAAATCATTTCGAAAGGCCAAAGATAGAGCAATGGATCTAGATTTCCTTTTTAATTCAATCATGTAGAACAAAGAACTGCTATTTTAATACTTTTGAATCTCCTGTTTCTTGAGAGTTGTCTTACAAAAATCCTATTCACTTTAATTCATAACCTTGTCAGATAAAGCCAAAGTTGATCTACCCCTCAGATTCTTTCTTGCTTGTTTACAGATATTCTCCAGACTTCAAAGCTCTTACGTCTCCCCCGATAAACATAATCACCATCTTTCTGAAGTACTGTCACTGCCTAATTCCAGTTTATCTTTGACTGCTGTCTCTGAGAATTATTACAGATAATGCCATGGCAAATAGAAAACCATTTGATTAAAAAAGAACTAGTGGCAGTAGTGGTATTGAGTGAGAGAGTGGAGTTGAGGTGGGGAGAATGTGTATTTTTAACAAGGATCAGGCAGACTTTTTCTTAGCTTTTTCTTTTTTTTGGTGGTATTTTAGTCATTGGAAAACTTGAAACTGACTTTTAGGCAGTCACATCCAAACACTTAGAAATCTTTTGGAATTTCAAAGATTTACAAAAAAAAAGTGGTACCCTAACACTCCCCAGAGTAAGTGTTCCAAGAGAAAGCAAGGAGGAAGCCACAGTATCTTTTATGTCCTAATTTCATAAGTCATACACCATCACTTCTGCCACCCTCTGCTCGTTAGAACTGAGTTACTAAGTACAGGCCACACTTAAGAGGAGGGGAAATAGGTTCCACCCTTTGAAGGGAGGACTATAAGGAATTTGTGCAATGTGTTTCAAATCCAGTACAGTCAAGATATATGATTTTTTAAAACAAATTTGCCATTAGAGTCTAATATTTGAGATTTTTGCAGTAATTTAATAAATGACATGTACTGTAATTTGTTTTCGATGAAGTTGTTTTTAGCTTTTGCAATCAGTGTTATACCCTTCTTACAGAAATAACTTGGAAGTTTTCTTATGTTTTTATGGTTTTGGAATAGTGTCAAGTATCATTGGGTATTTGCAGTTTTTTAAAGTATGCTAGAATTCTGAGAAGCCATCTGAGATTGGAGCTTTTTGGTTGGGTGCTGTGTAACTACTTTTTCTATTTCTTTCATAATATTTGATTTATATAGAGTTTCTGTCTCTGTTGTCATTTCTGATACTGATTTCAGTATTTTTTTAAGATAAATTTTGAAAGCAAGTTCATATACTTAGAAGACCATGTCTTTTGTTTTTGCACTATAAGCTAATGAGAATAAAAATGAATTTACATACTTACATATTTTATGTATAAGCGAACATCAGAAATATTTCTTTAAAGAGAAGTATATGTTTCTGATTCTTACTTGTTTTTTAACCTGCAGATGAAAGCATTGCTAATTAGGTAAATATGAGTGAGTATATGAGTTTTCAAAGAAACATGTATTTACTTTTTTTGTAGTGACCTTCTTATTTGAAGACATTAGTCATCATATTATAAATGAGATAGATAAGCTTTATCTCATGTAATTTGACAAAGTGATTTGAGGTTTTTTTTTTTAGATCTAGACTCACAATCTTGCTTGAGTTTATGTCTTTATAAAATCAGTTTACATATCGGTAAGAATGTGATTATACGTGTGGATGAGCCACATGATACTGCTTTTAATAAATATTTTGATTGTCAGGTTTCCATTATTTATTTATTCTTTTTTCATCAAATATTATAGTCCATCATTAAGTTCAGGTTGGGTGATATATGACAGTGGAGATAATATGGTACTGCTCTTTATGGAGTTTGTGTTAGTAGATTCTAAACTAGGAGAGTGACAGTAAAATCTGATTTGAGAAATACTTAGGAGATGTCTGGTAATTGTAAAAGAAATTTATAAAATCACCTTGTCTTCAGTTTTCCTTGACATTATGATATGGATCATTAATTAGCCTGTGTTAATTTTCATCCGTTTTCCTTTGTACAAATTTTTCAGTTTTTTCCATTTTGTTTTCTCATTTATTTTTCTATAGAAGTAAATATTAATGAGACCCCAGATACTAAAATTATTTTAGTTTGGTGTTAATAATTGGAAATGAACCCTTTTTGGGGGGCGGGGGGAATAACTTAATTAATTGCTACTAAATACTGTGAGAATAACTAAGGTTTTAATTTTGTGGATGTGACATTAAGAGTATGTGAATTCTTTTTGCGTTATGTAATCAGAAAAAGAAATAAGAAGTGAATTAGTTCCTTTTATTTTGTTTTAGTTGGTTCACATTCATGTTTTAAGCGTTCATTAATGAGGAGAATTATATTTGTTTTGAATTTTTACTGGGCCTAAGTCATGAAAGGATATGTATATCCCCAATCAGATTTCTATTTGTGTATAGTGAAGTATTGCTGTGGAAGACAAAATCTTTTTGTAGTAAGATATAGTCTTGTTACTCTTGCTGCTTTCACTTACTGGCAGGGAAGGTTAATGTAGTAATGTTCAAATTATGATATTCATGCTTATTCTTTAAAATCTTAATAAAAAGTCTGTTTTGAATCAGTGAAACGTTTAGAAGAGTATGTTCATGTGAATTTTAACGGTTTTTGCTTCCATTGATTGCATTTAATGAAAAGGTAACCTTTTTTGGCTTCGCTTAAAAGGCAACATTTTCCCTACTGAAGTTAACAGCGTTTGTCTGGCTAAATAGATGCCATTCTGCAAATATTTAAAGAGAATCAAATCATTTATTAGACGAAGTCTTAAAAAATTCTCTTGTATTATAATATATCAAGTGTTTTCTGGAAATATTTACTTTCTATTTTTGTTTCTTCTGCATTTTATGGTTTCACTTTCCTAAAGAATAATAATACTAATACCAATAATATCAATACCTATACTAATAAATAATAATACTAATGACAATAATAATACCAGTACATTTAAATAGTGGAAAATTTGATTGTCATAAAATATACAAATTAAAGCAACCATAAAACTCTAGTTGGAATGATTGCCTTTTATTCCTAATCTACTAATTGAGCAAGATTTCTGTTGCCTATCACAGTCTCTGTTAACCCTTCAGAATTCTCTTTGAAATCACTGATTGCTGTAAAGTATACAAATAAAGAGAGAAGGGAAAACCTAACCCAGTGTACTTGTTGCTCTGATTGAAGTTGATGACAGTTGGCCTTGAACAAATGTGTTTGTCTTTTGACATTGAAGTATCTATACGATATACCAAGTCACATGTGATGTATTATTGTTTTTAGGAAATTATTAGGCATCTTGCTAATTTCCTGATGCTGTGTCATAATTTTAGCTTTTCTATACCATCATAATTAGATGAATTACATCTTCTTACTAAAGTGGTACATTCATATGCCATTTAATATAAGTCATATGCTATTTTTCTAAACTTAAAACTGTATTATATACATTTTATTTTTTAAAAAGTATGCCTTTTTATTATAGTGTGAAACATACATTAAAAATTATCTTAGTTGTATGTTATTCGAAGGAAGTTTGTTAAAATATGAATATTCTTTGCAAGATCGCAAATGCAAATTTAACTAGCCAAACTTAGGTAATTTTTTTTTTTATTGTGGCATGTCTGTCTTTCCTTCCTCCTCCACTCCTTCTTTTCTTTCGAATGATGTTGCCAAGAATGATAAATTTTATTCAGTGTTAAGAAGTCATTTGTCTACTGTACACAAGTGAAAATTATTTTCGCATATCTGTTGTTTTCAGCTTGCAGTCTGCCTCCTAGTGTTAATGTTTCATGTTAATAACAAGTAAAATTTGAGACATTTAAAAATATGGCTTTTGCTTGGTATTATAGTACCATTTTAAAACAACTTTCTGTATCTGGGCAAGACTGTTTTACAGCAGTTATACATATTATATGGAATGATATCAGTTGGTTGGCTAGAATTATTAAAGATTTCAGCCTGTTTTTAAAATCTCTTCATAATTTTATTAGGGCGAAAAAAATTATGTAAAAATAATATTTGTGACAGTTTTATTGGGAAATATTTTAGGATTTTGCCCTAAAAAGTGGTAAATTTAACAGTCATCAACCTATGCAATGGTGAAATATTCAAAAATTAAGTTAAATACTGGGTTAATTATAACTTTTATATACTTAAAATCAAAGTGAGGGTTATTAAAATTGCATTAACTATCATTTAATAGACTTTCACTATAGTTGACTTAGTTAACTTGACAAAATACTGAGGAAATAAAATGAATGATACAATTAAAAGTCACAAATATTTACTATATGTTTGCTTATTTTAGGATATGCCAGCCAGTCTTCCTAGCCTAAAAATTGTTCTAATTTGACCATATCAGATTTAGGTATCTGGCTGTTAGAATGTTTTCTTTTTCTTTTGTGCACATTTGGGATCATTATTTTTATGGAGTTTAGTGCAAGGAACCTGAAATTGAGGCTTAGTTTTACAGGAAGATCTTTTCAGAATTGTCAGGAGGTAGAATCTAAATTTAATTGTGCACAATTTGCCACTTATTTAGTATTTCTTGACTTTCTGATAAGATAAAGCCCAGGTAGAGTGAAATTTTCAGTGAAACCTGAACTTTTAGAAATGCATAATCCTACAAGTGGAGTAATATAGCATATGCTTTTAGTGGGCTTTAAAGAAATATTAAGAATTCTTTTTGAAAATTAATTCAAAAAAGAATTAAAATTCCTTTACAAATATATGTTTTTGGAACACATGTTATCTAATATTAAATATTGTGTTTATAAATGAAAGATTTGAAACATAGTTACATTTCTCCAAGTTAAAACAAAACATGAGCTGAACTTATTTATGGTACAAAAAAAAAAAAAGGAAATTATTTTTCAGGTTTAGGCTATTTTTTCTTCAGACAAACAGAATTGAATATTTTTATTTTTTAGAAATTTCTTGACATCAGCTTTAATGGTAAAACTAACCCAACTCTCATACAGAGTATCATACACTAAATTCCGTTGTGTTGTCACATAAAAAACACTTTTTTAAAAAAAATTAAGTTTATTGGGGGTAACATTGGTTAATACAATGATATAGTTTTCAGGTGTACATTATAATTTGGCATCTATATATTCTATTGTGTGATTACCACTCAAAGTCCAGTTTTCTTCAGCTACCATATATTTGATCCCCTTTACCTTGGCTACCTCTCCCCTCCTCCCCCACCCCCTACCTTCTGATAACCACTAGTCCATTGTCCATGTCCCTGAGTCTCTGTTTGTCCTGTTCGTTTGTTACTTTTAGGTTCATATCCCACATATAAGTGATATCATGTGATTTTCTACTTTTTCAGTATGGCTTATTTCACTTAGCATGGTTATCTTGAGGTCCATCCATGTTGTCGCAAATGGCAGTGTTTCATCTCTTCTTATGACTGAATAATATTCCATTTTATATATGCACAGCTTCTTTACCCAATCATCTATCGTAGGACGCTTCAGTTGCTTCCATGTCCTGGCTACTGTGAATAATGCTGCTATGAACATCATGTGCAAATATCTTTTCTGATATGGGTTTTCAAGTCTTTGGGGTAAATACCCAGTAGCGGGCTTGCTGGATCATATGGTAGATCAATTAATTCTTAGTTTTTTGAGGCACCTCCATACTGTTTTCCATAGTGACTGTACCAATTTGCAGTCCCACCAGCAGTGTATGTGGGTTCCTTTTTCTCTGCATCCTCTCCAACATTCGTTATTACTTGTCCTGTTGATAATAGCTATTCTAACAGGTGTGAGATGGTATCTCATTGTGGTTTTGATTTGGATTTCCCCAAGAGCTAGTGATGTAGAGCATCTTTTCATGTTTGTAGGCTGTTTGCATGTCCTCTAGGGAGAAGTGTCTGTTTAGGTCCTCTGCCCATTTTTTGATTGGATCATTTGTTTTTTTCTTGTTATTGAGTCATATGAGTTTTTTGTATATTTTGGATATTAGGCCCTTATCGGAGGTGTTGCTTGCAAATATATTTTCCCACTGAGATGGCTGTCTCTTCACCTTGTTGACAATTTCTTTTGCTGAGCAGAAGCAAAAAACACTCTTTAAATAAGTGAATCAAGTGAGGAGAAGCTAACCTGTGATTTGACATTAGATTCAGATCTCTTTCTGAGTTAGAAAGTAGAATTTATTAAGTTTGTGCTGTCTGTGGGATAGATTTATTTATGATGGTTCTTAATACTATTGCTAACATTAGTAGTTTTTCATTATTTTATGATTTATTTGCGGCCGCTGTTGTTTTATGTGTGACTTAGCAAAAAAATGTCACTTAGGTTGACATGAGTAATGAGCTTTAATTTTTATACTTAATTATTTAAAGTATTTTTTTGTAAATATATATCAAGGGTGTCATAAATAACAATGTTAATTAGAATGAAAAAAGTTAGAAAATGTGTTTTTTTACTTGTATGTTATCAGAAAAGAAAGTCAACATCTTATTTATTTGGAAAACAGTTAAAGCACAAATTAATTCCATCTCAGAATCCATTTTTGTTTTGTTTGATTATACATTTTTATTAGGACACCTCTTTTTGATTTTAGGAGGTGGCATACTAGAGCAGGAACCTTGGCAACCCTGAAAACCATTAGAGTATTCTAGAGAAAAACAGAACAGAACAAAACAAAAACAACAAAACTAGTTAATGTGGACTTTCCAAGTTCAAAACATCTAATGCACAAGTTTGATTAGTTGGTCTTTCCTTCCTTTTGTTCTTTCTCTTAATGCCTTCTTCCCCTCCTTCTCTCTCTTTCTTCTGTCTTCTTTGTCTTTCCTCTCTTCTTTCCTTTCTTTTTTTTTCAATGAATGAGTAAATGACTGAACACCTGCCATATTTAGGCACTGTTGTAGGTGGTGGGGACAAGTAAAAGTAATGGGAGTAAGTTTCAAAAGATGCTTAGAAATTAAGAACATTTGACTGAGTGCCCAGCTTTGTAAGTTCATTTAATACATTTTGACTCTTTTATGCTTTGCTGGGCACTAGAGATTTTCTCACTCACAAGAGCCTTGTAAATATATTTGGTATTGGAAATATATATAATGGAAGTATGCACAAAATGCCATGGGAGTATAGGGAAAGGAGCATCTTAGTCAGCCTTCAAAAAATATTCTTTATACTCAGATTTGGAAGCCTAATTCAGATACCTCATGGGTAAATAACATTTATCTAGTTAATAGCAGAATTTATGAATTTCAAGTCTACATTTTTATAGGCCAGCCATAATGCCACTGCAGAATCTTTGGAGTTATGGATGAGTGGCCGTGGGAGAACATAATCTGTTAATAGGGATAGGGAAAGATATGTTTCAGAAAATGAAATGTTCAATTTTTAGTATGTATCAGCAGATGGCTATTGCTGTGCTCAGAGCATAAGCTTTTTTGGAGCTGCTCTCACATTAACTTCTTGCCAGGTTGCTCTGCTAAAAATATGTGTGGTCCCCAGTTCATCACTTTCTAACCACAATACTTTTACCCTATTAAAACTCTTTCAAAAGTTTTTTGATTCTAAGGCTTGTTCTTAAAAGTTTATATTGGATCTAACATGTAGTAAGGAGTATTGATAATTTTCAAAAATCAACAGAAAAACTTTTAAATGAAAGCCCATATATAAATAGAGGGGTTCTTGCAATGGATTGCAGTGTATGTTCTGGAGTTTTGATCAATATCTTATTATTTCTGACCAAACTAATGCATAAAAAGTTTTTTTATATATCAGTGGATATAAGTAGCTAAAAAAAACCAGCTTTAAAGATGATTAACCACTTAACATTTTTTATGCTTTTTCAACATGTTTATAATTGTCAGAACAAAATCAAAAGTATTATATCAAAGATGGGTTTTTAAGTTGAAATTATTTAAATATTTTATTATTTATTTATTTATTTATTATTTTATTTTATTTTTTTTAGATGAGGCAACCCTTGGTTGACCTTACAGATTGCAAGGACCTTGTCAGTTTACAATCCCTTATTTTTAAAATTTTTACACCTACAGCACCTGGTCTTCCTAGGTGGTCTCCCATCCAAGTGCTAACCAGGCCCGACCCTGCTTAGCTTCTGAGATCAGGTGGGATCAGACTTGTTCAGGGTAGCATGGCCGTAGACTGAAATTATTTAAATATTTTAAAACCAAAACACATTTAGACTTTTATGTGGTCCTTCCAGTTTTTACATTTGCTAATGCACCAAAGTATATATTATTCTGTATTAAGTTCTGTACATACTAAATCAAAAGACATGGTTTCTGGTTTCAGGATATTTACTGAATTAACCTCTAGAGTGCCTACAATCAGTATAAGTCTTCCCAAATTACTTATATTACTATTATTTAATGTAACCTTCTCTATCTCACAAACCAAGCAATTGCCTCCCTTCTCTCTTATCCTTCCTTCCCTTTGAGAGTGAACAATGGATTTAAAAACAGCCAATTTCAACTGGCAGACAATTTTGACTGTTAATATGATAATGGACATAAGTATCTTAGCGACTTCAATATAGAGAAATTATTTGTCCATATGCTCCATAATGTGATATGTCAATATGCTCCATAATGTGATATGTCAATATAAAATATTAAGTTACTATTATTGTATAGATCAATGTAGAAAAAATACTGATTAAAATTCATTGGGCATACAAAGATTAGTAAATCATTGTCCCTTGGCTCCTAGGATCTCAGTTTTAGTTTGAAGACATAGTGTTTAAGACATTCTAATATAAGGCCAAACTTAATTAGTATAATAAAAGTATCTAAGTTTTGGGATAGAGCGATAAATTTAATTCTTTTTAATACTAAACTTCATGCTTTCCCCTGTATTTTGAAGGAATTTGGAATAGGATAAGAACAAAAGACGTTTGGGAACTTTAGTAAATCTGTTTTAATGGCGTGTAATAGAGGGTAAGGTTTAAAAATTGAGACCAGAATTTGGAAAGGTCTTAAATTGCCCTAGAATATATAAGCTTAAATCATTATCAATAATTTCTTGTAGATTTACAAATAGACTTCTGGAGATTCAGCTTTAGTACCTTGTCAGAACTTTTTCATTCCATACTCATTTTTAAACACAATTTTCTTTAGGATCAATCATAAGAGTATTTAAAAGCATGATAAGAATGGTCAATACTGAGAAAATAAGAAAGTGCTTCAATTAAAGACATGTTATTGGGAAGGGAAATAGAAATAAATCCTAAACAAGCATGCTGATTATTTTACAACAGAATTACATCTTGAAAATATTTTACTTTACCAACTTTTATCTTTCTTTAGCTGTCATTTCTGTTTTCCTCAGCGAAAGGTTTACAATTTGGGAAGAAAATTCAAATGAAGATTTTGACTTCCTTTTCTGGGAGGTAGTGAAGATACATTGTGTTTTAGAAATTGCATTTTTATTAAGTATATTTAATTTGTCTTCAGCTATCTTTATAAATGGAATTTATAGTGCTTGAGGACAGAACCTATAAAAGATTTAAGTGGTGACAATATGTTGTAAGAAATATTTTGATATGCTAAGCTTTTTGGTTATTATGTAATAAATCAGGATAGAAAAAAATAATAAACTCTTAGGATAGCCCTGTGAATTGTAATTCCTCGTTTTACCTTATAGGAGTGTTTTGCCTGATGGTATTATAACTAGAATTAAAATAGTCATAAAAGACACTGGAGTTCAACCAGAGTTAAACTTTATGTTTTCTATACCACTTTAGATTTGTATGTCTCTTGTTAACTTAAATTAGATTCTATTCATTGGTTGCAAACTGAAATTGTTCAACAGATCTTCAGGATATAAATGTTTCTTTTGAGATTCCCAGTAATGTCAGTTCCAAAGCATTTTATTTTATTGGCTAGATTTTGAGCAGTAGTTATATGTATCTTCTAAACAAATTCATTTATGGTAGTGATTTTTTTTTTTTTTTTACCCATAACTCCACATCCCAAAACTTCATAAGAGTGTTAGAAGTTCTTATAACTACATCTCTTTATTAGTCCAAGAACATTAGTTAACAGTTGTTATAATCTATCAAGTCTATGGTAGTGTTCCTCCATAGCTGATTAAGTTTCCACTAAAAGTGAACACCAGTGTAATGGAAGGCATGTGGAAATTTTTACAGGTACTGAACTAGGGCACTCAGCAAGGACACTGCAAATTGATAAGGATCATATAAAGCCATGCATATTTAACAATACAGATGGTAACTTGGGTGTGAAATCATTATTATTTATTTTGTAAAAATAAACTTGTGATTCTTTTTATTAGCTGTTTCTTAACTGTAGAAGTGTTTTCAAGCTATTGCTCCTTAATCATGGAAACAAGCTTTTCTCTGCAGTTGGGCCTATCTTACCTACCAGTGTGCAGTTGTGCCATTTTACAAACAGGCTAATTTTATGAGAGAAATATACTATAGAATGTATCTTTTTCTCTCTGTGAATTGCCTTTGTGTGTGCATGTGTGTGTGTGTGTGTGTGCGTGTGTGTACTCGTGTGTATATAGCTATACATATATATATGAATATATAATTTTTTCCCATTTTAACTTACTCTGTAGGGTGATACTTCTCCGTGAACATTTTTGTTTGATAAAAACATCAGTTTACACAAACTATGGTATAAAAAAATATGTGTGTATGTATATATGTATTTGCTTGTACTGTATATGTTCTTTTTTCCTATGTTTGGAAAAAGTTGTGAAATACTATAGGAACTACCATTTGGGAAAATTAATTCATTCAGTACTTGAACGACTTTCATATTTGTGTATCACTTTTCTTATATTCATCTATGTCTTTGTTATATTAACATAATTGTTAGTATGAATGACTTTTTACCATGATTTCTATTTTAGTGAAGACAAATCACTGATTTTTATTTTGAAGGAGAAGAATTTAACCTCAAATACTAGCTTTGCAATAACTATTCTCATTTTTTCAGCTCTGTTTTTGCTAAAATGATATGACATCACTGGAAATTTAGGCTGTTGCTTGATAATGAACTTGTTTTTGCAGAAAGTATTCATAAAGAGGAGGATGTGTTCAGACTACTTTTTGCAGTGTAAAGAAGGCCACACTGACAATAGAGATCTCGCTTAGAGTCTAGACACTAGGAACTCCTTGTACAATGCTGCTACAAGCAGCTTAATGTTTCTGAATAGCATAAGTTAGAGAGAGTGTCAGTAGCAGGGAAACCTCCTTATATTGACCTCTCTGAGACAGTGCATTCATGTCAAAAACTAATCAAGTGCAGCCACAAGATTAATAGTGTGGGGAAGCTATAAACATAGAAAGCTGTGACCTCTACTCAGAGCTCTGTTTTATGTACAAGCATTCACTTTGGAACTACTATGAACTTGAATGAACAATAATTTACTCAATTGAGCATACAGTAGTAGTATTTAATCATTACTGAGGCTTGTAGCATGAGATGGACACTTACAGATTTCTAGTTGAGGCATTTGAGGAAATTAGAGTAGGCCTGAGTAAAGGAGAAGAGGGTAAAAAAGAATTTGGGTTTTTTTCTCATGAGAAATTTTCCATTATTAACCTTTGAATCTTTTTTTTTTTGAGCATGTTTATTTATAATGGAATTTCACTTTAATCCTCAATATATCTTGCTTCTTTCTCTCTTATTAATAATTGTTAAAAATCTCTCAATAAAATATGTAATTATTTATAATTCTTGACTAGATAATTAGCATATAGAAGTGAAGTGATGTTTTTAAATTATGAGATAATAATTTTTATTTCTAATAGGAAATAGCTTATCCACCTAAATATTTATAATTAATATGGACATTCGCAGGGTGTTAGGCTTTGTCAACATACATCCAAAAATTTTATTTGGAAAGTAACCTAACTGGATATTTGAATTATCTTGCGAGGATTTTGGTAATTGTAGAAATCAAGATCATCAAAGTTATTAATTTATCTTTATAATATATGTTATTTTATAATTTATTTTAGCTTTTTTTTTTTTTTAACATTAATAGACTTTTTTAGAGCAGTTTTAGGTTGAGCAGAAAGTATGGAGAGTTTCCATGTTATTTCCTCCTGTCTCCCAGACTCCCTTTTTATCAGCATCCCCACCAGAGTGGTAAGTTTGTTATAATTGAAGAGTCTACATGGGCACATCATTATTAACCAAAAGGCATAGTTTACTTACTCTAGGGTTTACTCTTGGCGGTGTTCCTTCTGTAGGTTATGACAAATCTATAATGACATGTATCCATTATTAAAGTACCATGCAAAGTAGTTTCATTGCTATAAAAATTGCTGTGTTCTACCTGTTCATCCCTTCTTCCCCACAAATTGCTGGTAACCACTGATCTTTTCACAGTCTCTTTGCCTTTTCCAGAATGTCATATAAATGGGATCCATATGTAGCCTTTTCTTATTAACTTCTTTCACTTAGTAATATACATTTAATGTCTTACCATGTCTTATTGTGCTTGATAGCACGCTCTCTCTTTTAGTGCTGAATAATATTCCATTGTATTCTTTTAGCTTTTAGGAAGGGAAAAAACTTACGCATATTAGTGCTGTTATTTTAAAGTATTTTCATTTTCCTCTTCATTCTTGCTAAGTAAAGTACAGTTATTCCTATTCGCACTTGAGGAAACTGAGGTACAGAGAATTTCTATAACTTTTCCAAAATTACATTGCTAAGAATTATAAATCCAGGAATTGAATCTCAGACCTCATTCCTGCTATATCTTTCTGTCTTGGAGAAGGAATATGTAATATATATGAAATCTTATTTGTTGTAATTTTAAGTGTAACTTAATTTTTATAAAAATAACTGTCCTTTTACATCTTTCATGTTCTAATAACTTTTTTTTTATGGAAAATAAACTACTTTTGGAAAAGAAAATGTTACAAGTCTGTATAGTATATATTGTCATTTTGCTGAGGTTTTAACTAGAGTCTTAGTAGATGCAGTTTAAGTTCCATTGAATTTTAAGATTTCATGTAGTACAAAGTGTTCCTTGGCTTTCATCCTTCTGTATAATCATGTGAGTATGTATTTTTTCTGATGCAGTTAATGAATATAGCATGGTAATTGTTAAGGTCATTGTTAGGAGGCCTACTACTTGATTAATATTGAATTTATATTAAACCATCCAAGAACTCGAATATGTTAAAAAGGATATTACATGCATAATACTGTTAATGGAATCTGTCATATGATTACATTTTTTTAGACATAGGAGATTTGAAAACATACCCACACACCTATATACAGACATACTTCCAGTTTTTATTTTAAAGACAATTCTGTAAAAGTATTTCTGTCATTAGCATTTAGTAGTTTGGAGTTTTATTAATCTGTATAACTGTTGAGGGGCAAGTGGCAAAACATATTTGTATGTATATAAAATATACTTTTATATTACACGTGTGTGTATGTAATATATTTTATATCAATAATAATGATAGATATTAGTTGTCAAGCACTGTACTAATTATATAGATTTTCTCATTTAGTTTAATATTGATAACCTGTGTAGTAGGTGCTATTTTTATTTTCATTTTACAGAAAACTGTTGCTTGAAGTTAATTAAATTCCACATGATCAAACTCTTGATAAATGAGACATTGTCAAGAACTGTAAGGAGATTTGACTCTACCTGAGGGGTAGCAAGTTATCTTGCCGCAGTTTCATGGATGTTGGCAGAAAACATGAGATTTCTGGTCAGAGACAAAAGACTTTATTACAGCAATAATATTAGACAGAATATTATCTTTTTCTTGTGATGGTTCCAGTTTTCCTAGGGTGAAGTGAAGAGGGCTAGGTGACCCCTGCAAACATAGTGGAATACAAACAGCAGAACTCTGACCCAGGGGAACCCAAATCTTTTATAATGGGCAATAAACATGCCTTTTTGCTCCAGAGCAAAAAACTCTCTTTTAAAGTTGTTCACTGTATACAGACATCCTGGAAAGATAGCCTGGAACAAAAGATGGGTGTCTCCCATGTAAGACATGTTGAAAAATGAAAAACCTATGCAGAATCCACACCCTCTTCCAAAATCACATGTTGGTAGAATCACTCCAGAGTGAATCTCCTAACTACTTATTGTTACACTATCTGAGTAAATTATCTTTACTTTTATATTTTTATTTTCCTTTTTTCCTCAGTGTAGTCTTTTCTAGGTTTTCCCAGTCATTCATATAATTTTTAGAATTATCCTTTTCTCTCCAGCTTGAATGCCATTACCCATTTCTAGACCCTTATCCTCTTTTGACACAGTTACTGCAGATAATCTGGGAGGTCCTCCCCTGCTTTTCTTCTGTCTCATTCATTTTGTTTAAGGCTAAAACGCCTCTTTCTAAAAGTCTCTTATGAATCTATAATAGGTTTACTTATCTAATATTTGTTCGGTGAATGAATGGTTTGAATATTCATACAAATGATCCATCCAATCCAGGCCTTTTAGCCTAGTATTTAAGGCCACTTATAATTTCTTTCTTTCTTATCTATTCAACTTTTCTTCCTACTGCTTCTCTACAGGGTATAATATAATACTTATTTTTATAGCTGTTCTTTCTTCATATTTTTTCTATCTGAAATGCCCTTTGTATTTCTTTTCTGAATTCTATCTGTTATGCTCTACCTTCTCCATGAAACTCAGACAAACCTGAATGTGCATTATGTGCGCTCTTACTGTGTTTTTAATCTATGTTTATTATTTAACACTAATTATTTTTGAGTTAAAATCATTTTTGTGAGTTTTGTCTATGGCAAAAGTCAGAGACTATGTCATCTATCTTTTTTGCATATATGCTGCTGAAAGAAGTGGTAGCTGAACTTCAGAAGAAGAAATAAGAGGTAACATAGATGAAAAAAATAGAGGTGTGGAGATAGTGGTAAGGAAGACATGAGAGCATAGTTGAAACATAGGGTTGTTTTAAGGAGTACTGTGAGGTGAGATGGGATAAATACAGATTGCTTGATGGAGTTGTGGCTGTGGATTCTCAGTGGGCAGTAGAGACCTGCTGTGGATATTTGAATAAGAAAGGTATGATGCAAATGATGCATTAGCAAGACATGTCTGTCTGTTTACTATGGCTTAGGAGAATTGAATACTAAGAAACCAGCTAGAAGATGTTTGTAGTTATCTAGATAATGGATAGCGTAGATACTATAGTGGAGGGATCAGAGGCTGGAGTAGGCCGGAGATATTGCCATTTCTGTAGGGAGACATAATTAAATAATACAATTTGTGGGAAACTTTGATATTCTTTGAAAGTTTGATACAGCAAGCTATGTATAGTTAGATTTTTTAAAAAAAAGTTATTTAACATTTGTGATGGTAATGTCTTAGGCCCTAGAGATAGATGAATAAAACACAATGTCTTATTTTTCAAATCTAAGATAAAAGTTGGCTGAACATGGTAATTTAAATTAGATTTTGCTCTTGCTCTGTACCTCTCCTTGTCTGGAGTCCATATCACATGCTCTGCCCCTCACTGTATCTCAGCATGCTGTCGTTTGAAGGATAGGGAATTGGGTAATTAAGAGAAATAGTGCCTTGGTGACTCTTTGTCTTCCCTGAGGTCACAGCGATAATCTCTTTGGCAGATAGGCTTGAAAGGATGAATATGGGGATTCACTTTCTTACTAATTATAATAAATTTTTATTTTCCTTTTATCATTAGGTCTAGCTGGTCACTTACATGCACAGGTGGTTGTGAACTACTGTTCTAGTCATTTAAAATGTGATTCATTTTGTAATACTTTTATTGAAACATAACTTCAGTAACATTTCATAAAGTGAGGAAATGATGTGCATCTGGTTTGAAAAGTCCATACTCTGTTCCAGATTGTTGGCAAAACTTCAGATATTGCATCTGAGAATAATATGTGATAATTTGTGAAATGCTGCGATTTAGAATTCAGTAAGGCTAGTAGTACATGTCTGTGTATAGCAGATAAAAATTGAGGATTGTGAAAATTTGTTATAATTACTAATTCTAAATTACTCCAGGACTATAGGAAGGCAAATGATGGTACATTTAACTCACTCAGGAATTTTTAAATGTTATGCTCTTTTCTTCTATCTCATGGTACAGATTACTGTCATAACTGTTCGGAGCTAAAGATTTATTAAATGAAATGGTATAAAAGAAAATCTCACAACAAAGGCAAATTTCTTTAAAGTATCCACAATGTAACCTGTGGTAGTGTTTCTAAGAGGCTAATTAGAATCATTTGTTAGGAATATTCACATTTAATGTTAATTTAAGAATATTTATTGCATACATGTAGTATACTTAACTAGAATAAAAAAGGTTAGTCTACACAAGTTTAATATTTCAAGGTACTTTGGCAAGATACTAATAGTTTAAAACTTTATAGCAGGAATCATTATTTTGGCTTCAGTGTTGTTCTGAGTCTTAATTTTTTAATCCCTGAGTGTTCTGAGAACATGAAATGATTGAGAACCATTTTTTTAGCTAGACTGTGGTGAATCCTCAATATAATGGAGTCCTGCTAGGGACCTGTGGGGCCGCCAGGTGATCTCCAGGTACTTTGCCAGTGAAAGCTAGCATGTTTTCAAACTTCTATGTACTTAGTAGGATTGATGGTAGGTATGCTAAAATCTTATTCACAGAAGACCTGTTTTGGGGGGCTACTTCTTTTCAGATTATCATGTGAAGGAGAGTTTTCTTTAAGGAAAACATGCTACCTATGTTGATCAGACTGCGTAATGTCCCCCCCACCCCCCCACCCCCCCGCTATGGGCTATAGCACCAGATTATGAGGCAAAAAATATATATGCTAGTAATTATGGTGTTTGGTTAATTAAATGGTCTTATTTTAAGTATTTAAAACATTTTCCCCTGTGTTATATCACTACGGAATGTTATGAGAAGGAAAGACTGACGCTATGATTCTCTTATGCGGTTTCTGCTGTTATAACAACTGGTTAGTTATAGTTTTCAGCCAATGTTTTGAATAAGGAATTGGATAAAAATGTGTTAGCAGCCAAAATATACATTTTTACTAAGTAATTAAAAAGTATGTTCTAGGCTTAATATATCTACAATTCACTTCCTATTTAACAGTAATGGCATATATAAGAAAATATTGGTGCTAAAGAATTTTATTCTGTTACCTATTATGATTTCAATTATATATCTAAAACCAATAGATAAATAGATAAATAACAATAATTCATTGTTATTTAATAATGCAAAACCCAAGTTTTGTATTCATTAAAATTTTTAAAATCTTAGATTAAATTGTTTCTAAAAGGTATCATGTTTATCTCTTTCTTAATTAGAACATATTAAACAAATTACATCATTATTCATATTGTTAATATGAAGTATTCTATAATACTATAAAATTTATACATTTAGGACCTATCAAATTGGGTAGGTCTCTTTAGTCTATGCTAAATGGTCTCCAGATGACTATTAAATTTGAGTTTAGCTTACTTTTATTATCTGTTACTGTGTAATGAATCACCCGAAAACTTAGTGGCTTTAAAACACAACGGTTTTATTTGCTTTTGGTTTTGTGCATCAGCAGTTTAGTCTGGTTTTAGCCAGGTAGTTCTGCTGGTTTCTCTCGGGATCACTCTGCAACTACAGTCTTCTGGTGCTTGACTGGGGCTTCATGGTCTTAGATGATGTGGAGCTAGTTGTTTACTCGCTCTCTTCCTGGTCTCTCATCCTCAAGTTGGCTAGTTTGGACTTCTTTACAAAGTGGTCTCAAAGTTCCAAGAAATGAGAGTGGACCCTAGGCTTGGAAGTAGCTGAGTGTCACTTTTGCCACACTCTGTCCAAGCAAATTATAGAGCTTTCCCAGGTAGGATGGAGAACTAGTCTCTGTCTCTAATTCTAATAAGCAGAGAAGCAAAGTCATAGGCATTCAGGGATGGGAGAAGTTGTGGCCAACTTTGCAAACAATATATCAGTCTTACCAATTTTTTTCTTCTGCTTTTGACTTTTCATTATTATTTTTATATCTTCCTCCATCATCTCCTTTCTTTCTTTTTCCTTCTGTGCTAACTTTGCTTTGTTTTTGAAAACCACTTAAGCCACATCACTAGAATGATATGTAAACTAAGAACAGACTTTGAGAGGATATAGGATATTCTTCTACAAATCAAGTGCATGGTTGTTGTGGCATCTCTTTTACCAGTCTCTGAATTTTTTTTTTTTTTTTTGGACAGATAGTGTTTAGGAGGAAGGGTACAGTGACTTCCCTCTTCCTCTACCCCTTCCCTCTTTTGTACTATGTGCCAAGATAATGTTTTCTAAGATATTCTTTATGTATGCGCAGAGTTTTGCAGAGCCTCCCAGGAACTGTTGTGTAGTGTGGTGTGAGAGACAAAGCAGTACCTCAGGTAGAACATTTCTAAATTCATTCATTTTATAGTTGTTGTTGTTTTTTTTAAGGTCTGATTTTATTTCAATAAAGGATTTCTTTGCTTAAAAAACAAAACCACCATTTTAGGTTCTTAGACTAGTTGGCTAGCTGAGTTTCGGATGTGTGAGGTTAATTGAATGGTTAATACACAAATGATTTAAGGTCTTATAAAAATATTTTTGCCTTAAGCTATTTCTAAAATATATTTTCTAAACGGGGAATTTATATGCTTTCACTTTATCAGATACTTTAAAAACATTTCAGAATTTAGCAACCCTGAATTCGGAGCATCAATTATACATACGCACAAAAAAATTATGTAAGATTAAGGGCTAACTCATATCTAAGAAAGCAGTGGATATAGAAAAACAGCCAAATGAAAAGACTTTCAGTGTATTGAAGGAGGTCTACAAAAGAGGGAATAGATTCCTTTTTAAAGAAATTGAAAACTTTGTTAGAAATTGACTGCCTGTTTAAATGTAAAGGAAATAATTAGAAAAGAAAAAAAAAAACTATTCCATAAGTTATAGGTGTGTATTTTTGAGGATATAAAAGTTTAAATGAAAAACAAAAGAGTTTGAGTGTTATTGTAAATGCACATATGATCCAGGGCTGGACCTGTCTGGGTTATAGTCCAATTTTTCTCCATCCCCATGGGATGGCTTGGATGGCTCCTTGACCCTTGAGTACTTAAATGTTGATTGAAATTGTTTTTCTTGTAGTTCTGACCTACAAAGGGGTCAAGGTACAGAGGTTTTCATCTTACATTTGAAGGACTGTTTTTGTGGAAGAAAGATTTATTTTTTATGAAACTAGGCATTACAGGTATAATTTAGAGAAAGGCAGATTTCACTGCAATAATGAGGAAGAATTTTCAAATAGAGCTGTCCAAAAAATGGATTTGGTTGCTTAATAAAGCTGAGAATATTCCATTATAGGAATTTTAAGCAAAAGCTATACAGTGATCATTTATGGTTGTTACAAAAGGAAATAATATAGCAGAGAAGGGTTTAGATTATTCTCAGGGTTTTTTCAGTGCTTGAGATTGTGTGAATGGTCCAAGTAAAGAATCTCTAGGCTTCCTCTAGATCAGTGGTGCCAGCTGGGTGCAATTTTATACATTCTTCAAGAGATATTTGGCAATGTTTGGAGACATTTTTGGTTGTCCTTTTGGTGGTAAGGGGTGCTATTGTTATCTAGTGTATGAACGCTCGAGATGCTGCTAAACATCTACAATGCACAGGACAGCCTTCTACCTCCTTACCTTCAACAACAAAGAATTATCTGCCTTCAAATGTCACTTGTGCCAAGGGTGAGAAACTCTGGGATTTGGCTCTAAGGATTTGGCTGAGTGACTTAAATGGTGGTCCATTTGATCTTTGAGACTAGGTCTCTGGGCCTGAAGTGATTAGACCAGCTTATAATGGCCTTAGGCAAAGGAATGAAGTAGGAAACACTTATTTTCAGCAACTTCTTGCCATGCCCTTCCCGCTATCAATTAATTCCATTTCTCTTGAGCTTTCTAAGGTCTGTCTGTATCAATCACTCGTTTGGCCTATCAGTTCTGTAATGACTCTTTATCTCATCAGATTTAGCACCCTTGGGCCTATTTCTTCAACATCTGTTCTCTATTACCTAGGTAATCTGAAAAGTGAATATACCTACTGATAGTGATTTAATAGTCTTTCCTTAATTTGTGATAATGCCTCAATCTCTCTTTTCTCCTCACTGATCCCTGGTGATTCTGCAGAAGCTTTCCAAGGTGGCCAATTGTCTAAGCACAGGGCTATAAAATTGTAAAATTTGCAAGTTATCATTCACACAGATGTCAATACTTTATTAAAGCAAGATAATGTGATTATTGTCTAACATCTATTCAGAATTATTTAGATAAAAATTCAAACAAGACATTAGGAATATTTACCTGCATTTATATGAAGCTAATTAGAGCTAGCAACTCAGAGGTATAGGAAAATATCAATAGAAGCAATTTGAGCACTTAGAAATTATTAATACTTAGAATGACCTACAATCACTTTAGAGATCACTTAACTTGCAAGTTAACTAACCATCAGTTTTATTTACACATGTATGCAGAAAGGAAATAATCAGGCAATAGTTTTATGTTGAAATTTAGTTGCTGTAAATAAGCAGTTTTGATTTATAGTTTGGTGGCATAGCAATCCAAAATTTGATTATCACCATATTGTTATAGATAATGAGAAGAGTTTTCTCCTGGTCATTCATACTATCCTCACTACTAAGTATGGATTATATTTAACTGTAGAATTTATGTTTTGCCCAAGTAGGTCTCCAGATATGTAAAAGTCTAGTTATAATGAAATTTTGAAGCAGAGTAATTATCAATATTTTAATGTTTAGTTTTCATTAAAAACTGGTCATTTTACCCTCTTTCCTTTTTATAAACATGAAATTATGCTTCCACAAATGCTAGTTTATACTTTGGCTCCTGGCTTGATTAGGATGAAGAAATATATACTTAGGGTAGCTCAGACACTGAGACTGTGTGTACCAGGAACCACCTGCTTTCCTTAGGGGCCTTTTCTATTAAAATATTAATCAGACCATTTGTTGTTATAGACATAATTTCCATGTGAAAATTTTGGCTCACATACGCACATGCCTCATTTTTGCCGTGCCCCATATTTAATGCACTAAGAAAATTACATTTAGAAATGCTCATCAGAACTTTGCAGCTTCCACCCCCTATTAGTCTGGTTTATTGTTACTAATTAAATTTTGAAGACTGAGAAGGCCAAGTCATATCAGTTTCAAAGTTCTCTGGCTGTTGTGAGAACTTGTATTTGAGAGTGTTACTCTATTTCACTCTAATTATCTTCCCAGCATGACAGTATTGAGTTGTTCTGCTGATATTACCGCTTGTTCATCTCATTCTAACTTTGCGGGTGGAGACAGCAATGGCATTTAGATATGGTGTTTTAGAAATATCCCAGGGAGGCCTTTGTGTGTACTGTGATTTGTAGAAATTTCTTTTCAGAAGACTCTAACTTTCTAAACTGTAAGATACCTTTAAAAATAGCCACTTGAAAAAATCTGAGGTGGATGAGAGAAATAACTAAGTCTATAATGTAAATGAATGAAGAAAATGAATGTTTCTTTTGTTCTTAATTATGAAATCATGTTCTATATGTCTGTGTCCAATAACCTGCATTTTCAAAGGACTGCTTTGGAATATAACGTAGAGTAAGTATACATTCATGATATTAGTAACTTTTAATAAAAATTAATATGGATAATTTTAATAAAAATTAGTAACTTTTAATAAAAATTAATAAAATTAGTAACTTTTAATAAAAATTAACGTAGAGTAAGTATACATTCATGTTATTAGTAACTTTTAATAAAAATTAATATGGAGGGGAGGGGTAGAGGAAGAGGGAAGTCACTGTACCCTTCCTCCTAAACACTATCTGTCCAAAAAGAAATAATACTGGAGAAGTAAGCTAAAACTCTGCAGCTATGCTAATTGCTACCAAAAAAGACTGAGTGAACATTAAGAATGCTATTGTGAGAAAGCTGCAGAAAATCTTTGTTCAGTTCTTCCCATGCCTTTTAATAACATCTTATGGAGAAAAAAATTGAGATTTAAACTTATTTTTCCTTTCATGACAATTTCTATAGGAGTAGATGATTATCAGGTTGTGAACTTAATTGAGGGACTAAAATACCATATGGGGATCACATTCTTCATTTGGAAACCTCCCAGTTCACTTAACTGAAGGCATTATGAAAAAGCAAGTAAGATGGAGAGAAGAAAAACAAGGTGACAGTTTCTTCAGGTACAGACTGTACTTATATTTGCAGATATATTATTTTGAGTTTATTTAGGAAGTTAGGGACTACTATCCTTTGGTAAGAGGATTCCGAAGAGGTATTATGCATATAAATCCATCCATCCATCCATCCATCCATCCATCCATCCACACATGCATACATATAATAATACATAACATTGCCATGAGTCATGTAAGAATAATGTACTTTTAAGAGGTGAAGAGTTCATACATATATTTCCAGATATTAGTGCCTAAAATTATGATACTGAACTTTCAGACAGACAAAGACTGCCTCCTTCATTTTAGGTCATATGGTAGATTTCATCCTTGAACCTGGCTATATACACATTTTCTAGAAAGTCTTGACCATATGCAACTAGAATATAAAGCTTCTGCTTTCTATGATAGAGGTAACCTCAGTCTATAAATCTCTTCTCTTTAATCATTTTGGAATTCATAACTAATAGCTAATACTGCATAAAACTCGATTTTACAGTTACACTAGATTTTTATCTCTGTTTATTCTTAATTCATTTTTACTGTTGGAACAAGACTAGATAAGCATTTAAATTTCCTTTAATTGCTGTAGATCCATTAGATATTGAGCAAAGTTGACTTTGGATTTTAAAAAATTTCAGTAGTGATTTTTTATTCTTTTATCACACTTTTATCTATGAACTGTTAAAATACTTTTGTTGGTATTTTGAAAACCTATGTATTTTAATATCACTATGTCTCTTACTGATAAACTAGATACTGAATCTGTCTTGCTGATTGGGAGGGAAAATAAAGTACAGAAAAAAGGTTAATGAACATAGCTAAGAGGGCTTGATCTATTGTTTCCTTGGTGTAATAGTCATGGAGAGATCAAAAGGGAAAATTATTGGTGTATTAAGTTTAGAAGAGGTGATTGAAAAGTCTCCCATAGTTCATCGATTCAGAATTCAAGCACATGCTACTCCCTTCCCAACCCCTTTTTTGTAGAGGTAATGTTCATTTTAATTGTACTCCAAAACTTTTCAAGTGTTCGTTAGGAAAAACAAAACAAAACAAAAAAACCATTAATTCTAGACTTTTCTTTTCTGAAGAAATGGTAGGCAGTGGAAACAGTCAGTATGTAGAGAGGAATCTGCAGCTGGACAGAAATAGTGAGAACCAGGACAGATGTGAGCAATGCCATGCCTAATCAAGGAAAGGTTTTCTCAGATGAATTCTGGAATGAGCATATGACCAAAGAACTGGCAGATGGCTTCATCGTGGACACAAGGAACACCATTTGAGAGAACTAAGTGACATTCCATTATACCAGTACATGAGTAAAGTACCCATATGCTGTGTTTAAAACAAAAGTAAGGATAGTATATATTTTTCTGTTTCTTGTTGATGGCTGATTTGGGGAGGATTATGTATTAGGATTGAGTTGGTTCTCAGTGGACACTTAAAAATATGGAACTCAGCTAGAGGGCAGCTGTTGGCCTTTTGTCCACAGCATGGTGTAATTTAGTGAAGTAGTGAGTACTGTCCTACTGGCCTCCTTCGTTAGAATGAAAATAACCCTCCCTCTAATGGTATTTCTAACCTTTATCAAATGATAAAGATCTGAATTGCCACAATGCCATGTGTTGTGGTCCTGCTGTGACCTCTCTATTAAAGTAATTTGGAAGCTCTTATTTATTTTTGTAATGTCTCTGAGGGAAAAACATAATATCACCCTAAGCCTGGTTCTTATTTGAGGTTAATGGGAATACTACCCTTTGGATGAAAATGACTAACTTACTACAAATTGTCTACTTATAATAATGAGGTTTCATGTAGGTGACCCGTCTACTTTGCCCTGGTAAAAACACAATATTTTTTCAGCTTTAACTTCGCTCTGAGTCCATATAAAAACTTTCTCTTCTCCTCCATGTGTTGAATGACATGAGATTTGTTTTGTTTTCTGAATTGAAAAGTAACATGTTTGGTAGCATTATGGTAAAGAAAGGTGGTCTCTTACATTGTTCTGTAAACATATTGGAAAACTGGCTTATGCAACTTTTTTGTCATCTCACTTTATATGTAAACATGTAAAGTTTTTAGTTTTTGATTGTAATATTTAGATTACTTACTTAGAAATTTAAAAAGTATATTTCTTAAATCTGTTTTTCTTTATTAGAATATTTTATAGAAGCTTTGAGGATTATGGAATTTTACTTTTCTTAAGTCTGGTTTATAATGTAAACAGTGAGTTTGTTGACACAGAGACTATATCCTAACTTACTTTTTTATCTGCTGTGCCTGAAAATAAGAGATGTTTTATAATTAAGTTGAATAAAATTTATAAAAGCTGTAATTATTTAATGGGAGTTTTTAAAGAAATCTTTGAAATCCATGATAGCTTGCTTGGGTTTTGGAATCACATCTGCTTCCCCAAACTGGCTGTCTCATAGATAGTTAGGGACTGAGCCTAACTATTTCTCTAAACCTTTTCTCTGAAATTAGTGTAATAGTCCCTACGTAGGGCTCTTTTGAGGATTGTGTAAAGTGAAGTATGTCAAGAACTTAATACAGCATGTGACACAGAGGAGCATTTAGTAACACCAGTAATTGATGTTGTTGTTAACACTGTTATTTTAATTATTGTAATACTGAACTTTGAAAGAATTTTCCCCTTACTCCCCCCTCTTTTTTAAAAAATGACAGATATTGATTAAAAAAGTTGGACATTGTGGGGATTATTCCTACTTTGGAAGTACAGTAGCCACTAAATTAACATTAATAAGAATAAAATATTTTCTAGAGGCAGAAGGATAAAATTGAAAACCTCAAATTGAGATCAGATAGTCCTAGCTTTGAGTCTTAATTCAGCCACTTAAATATTTTGTGATTTTAGGTGAGTAACTTATCTTCTGAGTCTATCTTTGCGTTATCTTTAAAGTGGGAGTGATAAAAACCTATCTTGAAGAGCTATTGTTAGGTTTAGAAATAATATTTACAAAATATCTTATACAGTGCTTGGTACTGTTAATCAATAGTAGTTTATTATCTATTTTATTTCTCTACTTTCCTATTTCTCTATGTTCTCTGCTCCTTTTTTATTTTCTTGATTTACCTTTGCTAACTTTCTATCTTTAAATTTTGTAGTTTCTTTTGGCTCTTTTCTCTTTCTTTTTATATTTATTTCTTTTCCTATTTATTTTGAGTTGCATTTTTAATGACTGTTAATTATCAGTTAATTGACCATGGAGAAATAGGTGGGGAAGAAAAGAAATAGCTGACTGTCTTGATAATTTTTAAATGTCATTAACAACTTTCACTTCCAAAAAACTGCATTTCCTTTACCTGATAAAGTAGAGATGTGAATGAAGTGCTGGGTGATGATAATGTCTAATTGATTTTTTAGTCCCAGTTCTGAGAATATACTTTCAATGGGTATTTTGTTTGTAAATGAATTTGCATCTTGATTTTTAAGTTTTTAATAAAGACTGAATTTCTCCAAATATAATTCTTTATCTGTAAACTTTTTAATAATGAGTTGTTTTAAAGCTGTTTATTTTTTTAAAAAAATATGCCAGCAGAATTACAATTTTGTTGTATTAAGGAATGCAACTTTTGGATTGTATTAGTTATTACGTATTGAAATTTTCAATAGTTACATACTTTAGATTGTTGTGTGCGTGTGTGTGTGTGTGTGCATGTGTGTTTTAATAGCAGACAAAATAGACAAAAAGCAGCTTATCTACTTACCATAAAAGGACAGGATATCATATAGTCTGTAATTCCCAGCCTCTTATCTAACATAGCTGTTTCTATAACTGGAAAATTTCAAGGTTAATATCTTGTCAGACTCTGTTTGCTTACCTTGAAGTATAAATCAAGAATGATGAGCAGTGCAAGGAAGAGACTAGGCCCAAGTTTTTGGCATATTTAATGTAATTTCCCTCAGTTACATTCAGTTCAGTCAGATAAATACTTTCACCTGCTTATTACATACATATATTCTGAGATTTGTCTCTTTATATGTTAGTGACATTTTGCTTTGAAATAATTTGGTTGTATACTGGAAAAAAATGACTATAGATTCTTAGAATTTTGTGGTTCAGAAGGATCCTACAGAGCAATCTAATTTCTTTTAAAGATGAAAAAGTTAAGACTTAAAGGAACTAATTTGATCAAGTTTATAGACATAAATTTGGAGACCCAAGATTCCTTTCTTAATTCTAGTCTGGCATATATGGCCCTAAGTTCCCCATAAAGTTTTTTGTCCTTTTCCTATATTTGTTTTGTCAAGGAAAGGAAACTTAAAAAATAATCAACAAATATAACTGCTAATCTGAAACAAAGGGACAGATTAAAAAGATGGACTGTATATTATGTGAGAATTGAATCGTATAAGGAGTTTTTAAAGTTATAAAGCAATATATAGCTATTTAACTTGAGAATAGTGCTGCTTAAATTATGTGTTAGCTGAAGCGAATCAATATTATGATACTACTATATTGTGCGTCAAAGTCAAAATATATACATTGCAATTTGTAATAATACTTATTCATCCAATAAGAGTGATTTCCCCAAGAGGATATGCAATGATCTGTGTTTTAAGAAAAGTTTAAAAGTGTATGAATGGGAGTACTATTTAGTTGTTTTGAAAGATGGTTGCTATAAATAGAAATTAACATCATTTTCAAAAGCCTTATATAATATATCAAGAATCTATGTATAGAGATAGGTAAAGAGTCTGCCCTTTGGAACTTTATGGTCTAAGTTCTGATAGAAAATAAAAGTATACGGACACCCCAGAAAGTATTGCCTAAATATACTTAATAATTAAGAAAATAATATAATGAGATTATATTATTATATTATTGGTGATTACCTTTTGTAGTTTGAAGTGTAAATATTCTGTCCTAATACTGGTATTGGAATGATTTGTTAATACACCTGCATTTCCACCAGACTGACCTCATAAGGGCAACAGGAATCAAGTATTACATAGTTCTATATCCCTGATATGCTGGTAGTATAGCAAGTACTGAATAAATACATAAATGATGATGAGAACTTATAGTTCCTTATCCGTTCTATTTCACTCAAAGATCGTGTGGGCTCCAGGTAGCCTGGAGCTTACCTTTGTATCTTTCTCTCTTTGACTTGCTGAGTTGCAAAGTATTAGAAACACATAGACACCAAATCAATTTTTGTGAATTGGTGGGTGGATACATGCTAAAATATGAATGACATGTTCATGGGGCAAGGGGAAATTTATTGCCTCTTTTCCAGAAAACAGGGATGAGATTTCAGTATTTATTTGAGTAATGAAAGAAAGAGGGCTTACTGGATATGGAAGGAAATGGACTTGATGAGTAATGAAGGTCAGACAGCAAAAAGCATTATTGTCTTTGGACATACTTAAGGAGTGGTTAAAGGCACTGTGATCATGGATAAAGAACATTTAATTATGTTAAAGTAAAGCAGAAGAGTTCTGTGGTAGGAAGTAGTTAAATGCACCATCTGTTTAAGTTTCTTTCTAGAAGACTTTAAAATTTCTTCAAGATAATGTTTTAACCATTTTAAGACTTAAATGGTAAAAACAGCTTTCTTTACCAGGCTATACTCACATAGGGCTATATTTACATTTGTCATATTTCTGATTATTTTTAGGATTTTAAAGTATTTCAATATTGTGATATTGTTTCTTTGTTAGATCCTTGAGAAAGAATAGTTTTCATATAATTCTACATGACATAGTAATGACAGCAATAGTACAGTTTTTTTCCTGAAAGTTTTTTAAGTTCTATAACGAAGAAGCCATGTATTGTAAATCTGTCACTTCCTGAAAAGTCATTCCAGAGAAAACTGTATTTTCTAGTTGAGTGAACTTTATTTGTTATACTTTCTTTACACTCTTGGCTTAAAATTTTTTTGGCATAATGCATTATGAGATTTCCTTTACATAATTACTTTTGTTTAACCACCCATATCATTAGTACAAATAATTAATAATGACATTATTTCTAGGTTTTCATATAAGTATATTCCGTTTCAAAAAGTAAAAATGGTTTCTATGTGTGTGTGTTTGTGTATGTGTGTATGTGTTAAATCCAAAAAGTATAAAACAATGTTTTTATTTAATATGTATTTATACACACAAAAGTATACATAGATAGGATAACAGAAATCTGGAATAGAAGGATACTTTCTTTTCATTGTATTTTTGTTATTCAATTTAATTTTAGTGTTTATTGTGTACATGTGTGACTTTGTAAGAAAATCAGCTTTAATAGCATTTTGAGATATAATTTATATGCTCTAAAATTTACCAGTTTGAATTGTCAATTCCATGCATTTTTAGTGTATCTGCAGAGGTGTCCACCTATCCATACAATCTAATTTTAGAAACTTTATTGCCCCCAGAAGAAACCTTGTACCAATAGCAAACATTTCCTATCATTCCTACTCCCTTAGCTCCAGACATTTATTATTCTACTTTCTGTAAACAGCTTTGTCTATTCTAGAATTTCATATAAATCATATTATTATACAGCATGTGGTCATTTGTAACTGGTTTCTTTCACTTAAATAATGTTTTGAGGCTCCACCATGTTGTAGCAGGCCCTACATTACTTTTTGATTTTTAAGAAAATGTTAAAAACTGAAGTGAAAATAGCAATTTCAAAATTACTTATCCTGTTTAAGTATATTATGCAATGGTTCTGAACTGGAAGGGAATCACAGAGAAATTATTTCTTGTTATCAGTTATTGAGCATCTGTGATGTACTAGTCACTCTCTTAGGCTTTATGTATGTTATCTCATTTAATCCTTACAATATATGTAATAGATGGTATTGTTTCCACAAATGAGTAAATTAAGTGATATGATTATTAATTTTATGTTAATTTAGACATAAAAGTGTAGAGTATAAAAATAGATGTGTGCAGATGTATACTTTACAGCCAAAGTTAGAATATGTTAAGTGCTATAACATTACCACAATGTACAGTGAAAATGTCATTTCCTAGCCAAACAGGTCTAATAGAACTTTTTGTAATTATGGAGATGTTCTATTTCTCTGTTCTGTCCATTATAGTACCTACTACCACATGTAGCTTATTGATTACATGATCTAATTAGTGTGAATGAGAACTGAATTTTGATATTATTTAATTTAAATTAATTTAAAGTTAAATAACCACACTCTGCTCTGCCCATGACCTAACAGTTATGGGGTAATCAGGGTAATCCTTATGCTTCCAATTGAAACAATCAAAACGTTGGATAATCAAAACATCAGCAAAACATCTGAAACAATGATTTTAATAAGATTCTAGACATTAGGTACAGAAAGGCAAATATCCTTGAGAATTTGGAAACAAATGAAATGAGACCTATGATTATACTAGCTATGCCTTGAGAGAGTTTCTAAGCAATGGATTAAAGAGGAGGCGTTTGAAGTCTAGAGGACTTTTTGAGTTGAGGTAATAGAGTGGAGAGTGAGAGTAGACCATGCTGGATAGAGTTCACAGAAGACTAGAGACTAGAGGAAAGTACTCAGCTGATTACTGATTAGGATGAACATGTAAGTGAAGAAAAGACCACAGGCCAAGGAAAGTACTACCTGAAAGGATTAGAGGTCCTTAATTGAGTGCTTGGCACTGAAATAGCAGCAGGAATAGATTCCCTACCAGCCACACTGGAACATCTCAAGATCCATTTTGCACTGAATAAAGTTCTCGGTAATGAGGGATAATTAGCACTAAATTGAGCACTACTCTTCTCCCTCCTAAAATATCTTAAAACCAAGTCCTTAAAGAATTAAACTGTTTCCAATAACTGTGTCCCAGAATAAAACTCAAGAAAATTTATGGGAATACAAGAGTATCTAGCACCCACCAAGGTAAAATTCACATTGTCTACTATACAATCAAAATTAAAAGGCATGCAATAAGAAACAAGAAAATTTGATCCATAATGTGGAGATAAATCAGTCAATACCAAACCCAAATTCGCAAAGCTGTTAGTAGGCAAGAACATTAAAAAGAGTTATTATAACTGAATTCTGTAGTTTCAAAAAGTTAGAAACATGTAAAACAGGGAAAAAATCCAAACCAAATTCCTGGAAATGGTAATTACAATATGTAAGATAGAAAATTTACTGGATGGCATTAATGACATTCTGTATTACAGAACACAATATTAGTAAACTTGAAGACATCACAGTGGAAATGATCCAAAATGAAACACAGAGTAAAGGGAATTTTTTTACAAAATAAAGAGAACATTTGTGAGTTGTGGGACAACTTAAGGTGACCTGCTATGCATTAAATGGAGTTCCTAAAGAAGAACAGGGGGAAGAAAAAATTTGATGTAATAATAATTGAAAAACTTTCAAATTTGATGAAGACTGTAAATCCACAGATCCAAGAAACTTAATGAACCCCTAGTATAAGAAACATGAAGAAGACTACTCCAAAGCACATTATAATCAAATTGTAAGAAGATATTGTAGTGATGTTCATGGAGCAAACTACTGAAATAAAATGATCCGTCAACCTAGAAATCTATATCCAGCGAAAGCAACTTTCAAAACAAAAGTGAAATCTTTTTACACATAGATTTTTAAATTTAAATAATCACACTTGGCTTCTGGCCATGACCTAATAACAGTTACAAGGAAAATCAGGATAATCTTTACCCTTCCAAATAGAAACAACTAAAATGTGAGCAAACATATGAAACAATGGTTTCAAGGTTCTTGATGTTAGGCATTGAAAAATGATTAAAATATAGTGGTTTTATAATATAGATAAAGGTACAATGGGTGGCAACAATTGCACAAAGATCATGAAGGGAAAAATGGAAATATACTGTTGCAAGTTTCTATATTAAGTGGTATAATATCACTTGAATGGAGGCTGTATCAATGTAAAGATATATACTATAAACCCTAAAATAAACACTAATATAATCTAACAAAGGAAAGAAACGAGAGTCAAAAAAAAAAAATACTTAGTCCAAAAAAGGCAGAAAGAAGGAAAATGGAAACAAATAAAAGAAAATAGAAAAATAAATAGCAAGATGATAGGTTGAATTCTGAATTACCAATAATCACATTCAGTGTAAACAATTTAAACATGCCCCTGAAGGAGTGGAGATTGTTTCAGATAGGATAGAAAGCAAGAAACAATGATATGCCTGTAAGGAATGAACTTCAAATATAAAGACCCAATCAGTTAAAAGTAAAAGAATGAAAAAACTAACAATAATCAGACGAAAGCTAGAGTTATGTGATCAGATAATACATATTTCAGAGCAAAGAGTATTATCAGAGGTAAAGAAGGTAATTTATCATGATAAAGTAGACAGAATTCAAAGTGTTTATATCCCTAATAAGAGAGCTTCAAAATTCACCAAGGAAAAATGGATAAAACTGCAAGGAGAGATTGTGGTGAGAATTCCACAATTACGGCAGGATATTTTGACACCTTGTCTCAATAGCTGACTGAACAAGTGAACAGAAAAATCAATAAGATTATAGAAGATTTGAACCAACAATGTCAACCACTTGACATAACTAACACTTATAGATCCTTCTGCCCAGCAACAGTAGAATGCCCGTTCTTTTAAAATGCGTATGAAATATTCATCAAACATAGAACATATTCTGAGATGTAAACTAAGTTTTGATAAATTTAGAAATAATCAAGTCATATAAAGAAAGTATTTTTTTGACCATAATAGAATAAAATAAGAAGTTAGTAACAACAGAACAATTTCTGAAAATCCTCAGATATTTGGAAACTAAATAACACACTTCTAAATCATGGATCATAGAAGTAAGCAAAAGCAAAATTAGAAAGTATTTTGAATGGAACAAAAGTGCATACCCAACTTACCAAAATTAGTAGGATACATGTACAGCAGATCTTGGGAAATTTATAGCATTATACATCTCAAAATCAAAAAAGAAAAAAAATCTTAAATCAGTGACCTACATTTCTACCTCAAAGAAACTAGGAAAACAAAACCAAATTAAATCCAAAGTGAACAGAAAAAAGGTATTAATAAAGATCAAATTGAAATGAATGAACTAGATCGGTCCAAGTAAACTTGAATATATAATGGTAGAAACAATCCAAGTGAAAGAAACATGGAGAGTAAAGAGAAAAACTTTGTTGGTGAACTAAGCTTTTAGTCATGACGTGGGTACTGGATTCTTTCCATGTACATCTTAGTATGTTGTATTTAGTATGGTGTATTTGAGGGGAGCTTCTTTAAACTAGATTTACTGTGTGTTCTGATGCCTACTTTTAGAGGAATTTTTTAAGTGAACATTTGTTTTTATTGAAAACTTGACATCCATTCCTCCTTTTTCTTATTTATTTGATTGTTTTTGTTTATTTTTATGGTGACATTGGTTAACAAAATCCAATAAGTTTCAGCTGTACACTTTAACAGTAAGGCATATATATATTTACATTGTGTGTTCACCTCCCATAGTTAAGGGGGTCAAATATGTAGTGACAGATAGATGAATTTTTTAATAGTTTATATCCCACAAAGGATGATTATATTTTTAGGAGCTTTTCTTATTGATTGTAATTGGTTAACAATAAAATCTGGTCATCTTAATAGTAATAAGCATTATGATTTATTTGCTGATTTCATTATATAAAGGCCATTGTCTTTGTTGTTAACGTTCTTCAGGCATTCTTTTAAAAAAATTTTTCAATTACACTTGACATACAATATTATATTAGTTTCAAGTGTAGAACATACTGATTAGACATTTATATAACTTACAAAGTGATCACCCCTATAAGTCTTACCCACCTGACACCATACATAGTTATTACAATATTATTACTATATTCCCTATGCTGTACTTTACATCCCTGTGACTATAACTGCCAATTTGTACTTCTTAGTCCCTTCACCTTTTTTACCCAAACCCCCAGATCCCCTCCCATTTGGCAACCCTCAGTTCTCTGTATCTATGAGTTTGTTTCTGTTTTGTTTGTTCATTTTTTTTTGTTTGTTCATTTTTATTTTTTTTTAGATTCTACATATAAATAAAATCATATGCTATTTGTCTTTCTCTGACTTATTTCGCATAGCGTAATAGGTCCATTCTTGTCGCAAATGGCAAGATTTCATTCTTTTTTATGGCATTCTTAGAGATAAAAACCGGTTTTTAAAAACCGGTTCTTTTTTGAATTCTGTTATCCTTCTACCCAGTCTTTATACACATATACATATTGTAATTTGTGTACATATTTTATAATGTATATAATTTTATTTCTCTCTGTATATCTGTGTGTATAGTCATTATTGTCTTAATATGGTTTATTTGAAAGGTAGAGAATGTGATAGATGTATGACTACTTTTGCACATCTTTAAATTGTTTCAGGTACAAGATTTAATAGTAGATATTTTGGTTTTATAAGACATATCAATGATGATCTCAGAGTTTTTTTTTGCAAATAATGTATTTTCTCCTTGTTATAGGTCCTTTTGTTCTGCATCACAGCTGCCATGTACATGTTCTTTTTCAGGTATGTTCTGTTATACCTATTTATTTTAATAGAAAAAAATAGTGTTTCTTTGTAATTTTTTATCAAGCATGTAACTAAAATGTTCCCCAAATAATTATCCCCTACAAGTGGCATGAGTTTTGTTTTGTTCTTCTTTTTCTAAAGAGATGAGAGGTAAATGATTCCTCCTCAGTAAATAGAGAGAGGTAAAAGAGATTTGTTTTTTCACATTTTACTTATAGGTTTATTTGGAAAGCTGAATATATAAATTAATAGCCCTTGAATCCTGATAGGTGTTTTTCATGGGCCTGATTTTAGTTATTCTTCGCTCTTCTTATAAAACAATTGACATTTCAAATTCAAATGAGAAAAAGTGACTGTAGAGTTTAATATAAGCCTTCTGTGAAGGTAACCTAGTACATTAATCATATTTAATAATAAATAATTGTAAAATATTAAATTAGTCCATAATGTCTGAGTTCTATTTTTCATTGACATGAAGACTCTGAAGAATGTGAGGGAGTGTTAGGATGGCTCAAGATTTCAGTGCCAATAAAAAGGATGTCTGTTATTGTTAAAAAATCACAGTAGTATAGAAATAGTATTATTATTTGGGAAGAGTCTGATCTTCATAGTATTCATTTTCAGTGATAACCAGTAATTCCCATTTATTTCCTTCTTATTGCACTCATTTGAATAGACTCTTTCTTGATATTTCTGAATATAGGCAGAATTCAATCAGCAGGAAGGACCAGACCTTTAAAATTAAAATTTATACTTAATTGACAAAGGCAGTAATGGATTTTAATAAGATATATTTGGTAGATATATTTATCTTTTTTAACCTAAATAATTCAACCATACCAGAATTTTTGAACAACTAATTTTCTGTCAGAACATTTTAAATAAATACTTGATAAGCATACTGATATAATTTTAACTTATTTTGACTTTATCAAATGTGTTATATGCAAATATAAAATGATGATGTTGCTATAATTCTTGTAAAGAGAAAGCCAGGTTGTTAGAAGGGGGAAAAAATGGATAGTTTCAAGGTAGGGAGGACTTGATCTGCAAAGAATTGATAATGGGATGTGTTGTATTTTATGTCAGTTATTAGTGACTGAAAAATCATTACAGCTCTCTGGTGCTCTTTGTGAAATTGTTTGACCTGCCATTTTAATATATAGCTTCATACACACTCACTCTACAATGTCTGTGGTCTCTTATATTTTAATAATTTCGGGGTAGGGTAGAGGAGTTAAGAACAATGACTACTTCATTTTATCGGTTTCCAAAAACTTCATAATTGTATTCAGACACCTTATTAGAAAGTATTGCAAAAAGCTTACATGGTTTATCTTTATGTTCTGTCTAGTCTGAAGAGATAAAGCATACCAATGTAAAAAAGATAACTACTTAGAAACATGTCTTTTGTTGATATACACAGGAAGAATGTACAATATCAAATAAATCTTTTTGTGAAAATTCCTAACAGAACAGGCAGTTAAATGAAACAGTCCTTCTCAATAAGGCACTTAAAGACAGCATATTTGATCAACATTTAGCATTTCTTAGTCATCAGAAGTTTTTGAGGTTTAAAAAACACTGTGTATTGAATATAGTGATAATGCTCAATTTTTAGCATGGTTCTTTGAAAACTGCTACCATAACCTAGTATTTTTGGTGTAGAAAGAAAATCAACCCTATAAATACGTATTTTGGTGCAGAGCTACAGAGCCTTTTCCTGTTTCAGTCACAAAGTCTAGGTTAAAAACAACAATTTAAAATACTTTCCAGAAGGCTCAATACAAGGTTTTAGTGCCAAGATAAACATTTTTAATTTTCTGAGGAAAGGGGTTGTTTTTCTCCTGAAAGAAGCGCTATCACCAAATTCCTAGTTTTCTTGGCAGAAGTTAGTTTGAATAACTCAAAAAAAGAGGTTTGGTAAATGGTAAAGTAAAACTATTTATAAAGTACTACAACCAAACAAAACAACGTTATATGTTTGTTATGTGTTTGGAATGAACAAACAATATTATTGTACATAGCAGTTAACAGAGCCAATGGCATTAGAAAATTTTATTCTTAAGATTCAATTTTATTATATAAATATAGATATCTGAGGACACATTTATTACATTTATTAACAATTATTTTAGTTCTAATTGTATAAAACTGAATAAGAAAACATCAAATTATATCATCCCCAGCACTCCATTTATGGTAACTTCCTTTGAGAAGAGAATAAGGGAAACATCTTATGTTAGAAATGAGTCCACATATGTTTTTATCCTAAGCCATAACTGGGAAAAAGAGAAACAAGACCCTGTTTCAATAGAGAGAAAATGTGCCAATTTTTTTTAAAAGAGAAATTTGAGGAAATAGTTTCATAAGTATTTTCTAAAAGTGATATGATGTGATGATTATAGTATGAATTTACTTAAGAAGCAACCGAATGTTCTTAGTACTCAAATTATGGTTATCAAAGTATATAGAGAAAATATCATACTTTTGCATAGCATTTAATAGTTTTTTTTTTTTACAGGCATAGTTTTTTTCACACATATTATTTCACACATGGTGATCTTGATTTTTAATTTGTAAACCAAAAATAAAGCTTACATTCAGATGGAATCCTGGGAACATTTCTGAGGCTTGGGATGAAGAATGGTGGCGATATGTGAAGAGAGAGTTCTAGTTTTGTTCTAGTTCTTAACCAGCTGGCCATTCAGCCATCCAGCTATCTATTAATACCAAAACATACTATGGATTCTGTTAGGAATTGCAGTACAATATTTTGAAGATGTTTTGAAAGAAGTCTTTCTATACAACCCCAGTGAGCATTCTTCATAATGGTTCTGCCTCTTTTGTTCATTTTATTATTTTGTATATTACCATCATAGCTTCGCCTTAGAGCATTATCTGTCACTATCAATTTAGGTCAAGCGGAAATTATAATTGAAAATTTTATAAAATATTTTGTCTCATGCATCCCTTTAAAATATTTCTTTACTTTCAAATATGTATTTATGGGTAAAACAACCTATGTTTTTTTCAAGCCAAAGAATTAATCATAGTTGTTGATTCAGGTTTGACTGGGATCATCCCAGCAGTCATGTAGAGAAAAGAAATGAGTTTCTTTTGAACCAGTAGTTCTCTTTTGTTTTAATTGAGAAGCAAAGGAAAGAATCAACAACACAAACATCATATCAAAACTATTACACTTAATCTTGCTCACAAAAAAGTAATGAAACATGTAGCACTTTTAAAAATTATGTTTTATTTTCTACATTAGGTATCTGTGTATGAAGAACACTAATATTTTTTAAAAAGAAATAATTCAGCTTCATTTTTCTTTAAATGATTTGATTTAAAACAGTATTATAAAGCATATTATGACAGCTTCGATCCCATCCTAGTGAATAGCTAGCTAGAAATCCTTTCCACCTGACTTTGCAGAGGCAGCAACAAATCTGAGTTTGTTATGTAGATATAAAGGCTCAGACTTGTTGTCATAGCACAGACTCTACAGATTATATGACGATTCACAATAGACATATCTCAATCTGATATAAACATTGAAAAGCATTGCATTTTTAGTTAGAAACCAGTGCAAATTAAAGTTTATTGTGTTTTAAACAGACTTAGAAACAGTAGTGATACCTACCATTTGATGAATTCTGGTCAATTCAACTCTGAAGGCACAAATAATAAAGCATTTCATTAGTTTCAAGACAAAGATGTAGTGTGTGTATTTAAGAAAATGACACTATTTATTGGCTGCACAACCTGCAGTTCTTATGTGAAAGACATTTATGATTGTTCTGTAGTCTGTTTAGATAAACTTAACTTAATATCTTTGAAATAACTTTAACAGTAAGTAAAGAACTTTTGATCTGAGTCTTTTAGCCATTTCATAATTTTAATGATAGTCCTTTAAATATTAGCTAGGTTCTATTTTTTAAAGTGTTGCCTAGACACACACAGAAATCCAGTCTAGAAAATTACATATGGCATTCAGAGCATAAAAGTTTTACTTTAGGGTTAAGAGTGTTTGCCTTAAATAATTAGATTTTTATTTTGAAGAGGTTACTTCTAGTAATATAGAGAGTGAATTGGAGGTTTGGAGGGGATATAATGACAAGTATTGGGAGGGTACCATTCTAGTTATCCAGGAGACAAATGATGAAGACATGACTGAGAGTTATGGTAATGATGTGGTGAAGAGTGGATTTAGCTAAGATATGAAGATTGCTGCTTGGATGTAGAAAAACAAAACCTTGGCAGATGAGAAAATTAGAAGATGTATGGAAGCTGAGTACAGCTTTTGCAAATGCTGAGGTTGAGATGCTTTTAGACATTCCTATAGAAATACATAGACATAATTGGATATTTGCTTTTGCAAATGCTGAGGTTGAGATGCTTTTAGACATTCCTATAGAAATACATAGACATAATTGGATATTTGGAGTTCAGGAGATAAAATAGAAGCTTTTATTGACTGTCATACTAGCAGTTTAATTTTAGACAAATTACATAACTTCTGTGTATACCTGTTTCTTTATTAAAAAGTGTTAAATATTATATAGACCTAGCGGGTTTTGGGGATTAAATAAGACATTATGTCTTTTAAACTTTTTGGATGTGACCTAAAATAAGACCTACTTTTTATATTGTGAATATACGCACACACTTTTTATATTGTGAATATAAATTCAGTTTACTTCAGTTTCCCAGAATCATACTTAACTTTACTACATTTAATACATTTGGATATTTTCTAATCTAATTTATTTATTTAAAAAGCTAGGTTCACCTCATGGGTAGCTAGTACTGAAAACACTGAGCTAATACGTGAGCACCTGGCACAGCGATTGGTACCTTAGAAAAAGTAGAGTTAAAAGTAGTGATTGTTGTTTTTAAACTAGGAAAAAAGTTAATTAAAATAGAGAATTTCAGAAAGGAGGACATTATCTTTAGTAGTATTGCTGTAGATATATCCAGTAAAAAGTATGTGTTAAAAAGTATTCATTTGCTCTAGCAATCTGGTGGTCAGTGGTCACCTGCTAGAGAAATTTCTGTAGTCGAGTAAGAAATAAATGTGACATGTACACTTTAAATATATGCAATTATATTTGTCAATAAAGTTAGAAAAAATAAAATATAAAAAAATGTGAGATGAGGAAGTAAAATGAGTATAGTAAACACAAGAAGTTTGAGAATAGAAGAGTAGGGCAAGTTATTACAGGATTAAGTGTTTTTCTTTTGTATTTTTCTTATTGTGCAAGAAGGAGACAGTGACAAGTTGGGGAATTGGAAAGAGAAGAGAGAGTCTATGATGTGGTTCAAAATGTCAGTATATATGGGTGGATTATTAAATCTACTTGTCTGGGAGTGATCATGATAAGTGATTAGGAAGAAACTGAAACTCTGTTTGAAATTCTTGGACACATGGTTTAAATGAAAGAGGACTGATGTGTAGAAGAGGTAGGAAATGGAAAAATCTAATGTTTTTGGTTTCCTAAATTCATTGTCATTCTTAAGAGGTAAATTAAGTTGTTATATAAATAGACATGGACTTTTGAAACCATCTATGCTTAGAAGATACAGGTCACAGGCAGTTCCATAATTGGCAGCTAAGCCAAGTGAGCTTGCCAAAGAATGCCAAATTTGCCAAATGAAAAGAAGGAAAGTATAGAGATCATTAGGACTTGCTTTCCTCAAAGCAAATGGAAAAGGTGAGAAAAACATTGGTTCATGAATGTTTAAATCATTTTCTCTGAGAATGCAAAGCTTGTTATCATGTCAATCTGACTTTCTTTTTGGTGGGAGGAAGTTAGTTTGCCTATTTGGTTAGCAATGTACTCCATCTATAGATGAAAGTTGAGGCAAATCTATTTTCACTTTTTGCTTATCAGCTTTTGAGATGCTTGTGCCTAGATAAAGAAATTGTTCAGACATCTTATAATTAATATAAATGTTTATTTTATTTTTTTTTTAGTAGAAGACAAAGGGAAATACGGTACGAGAAATAGAATGCACTTAAAGTGCAACTCCTAAAGGAAAGACTTAATGGAATCATGTCATTAGTGGCTTGTTCCTTTCAAAATTTGCTGCAGTTTTATTTTCATGAATATAAATGGAATTTTAAATTAGTTTTTAAAATGTGAAGTGGATGATTTCCATAGGTTGTTAACTCAGTGAAAAGTTTACACCATTAACATACTATTATCATTAATTGCCAGTATTCTAGTCCCACAGTAGTCCTGAGGTTTACTGGGTATAGGAGCCTCTTTTCGAATCGAGAGTGGTCTGCAGTTAAAATAAAGGATGAGTCATAATTATAGT
Organism: Pteropus medius; assembly: GCF_902729225.1. Classification (NCBI taxonomy): domain Eukaryota; kingdom Metazoa; phylum Chordata; class Mammalia; order Chiroptera; family Pteropodidae; genus Pteropus; species Pteropus medius. Next base: position 14,292,751 of record NW_024352784.1, read on the forward strand.
TTATTTTTTTTTAATACTAATAGCCTGGTGTACACTTTTGATCCATTACAATTTTAACCTCTGTTAGCATTGTTGGTCTACATCAAATTGGTACTTACAGTCTTATTAATTTTTTATTTAATCATGTAAGCTACAATTTAGTTAGAATTTAATAGTAGCAATAGATCATGAAGAAGTAATTTGTTCCAAGTTCTACAAATTGTATTTATATTATTGACAGAAGAATAATTCTTCCTATAAATTCAGTTTACTCTTTAGTAGTTATGAAAAATGAAATTATTTCTGTTTTGAAAATTACAATTCACAGAAGATTTTGACAAAGCATTTTTCAATAAAGCATTTCTGTTTTGAGCAATGAGAAAATTCCTCTTTTATATAAAAATCCATTACCTTTCCAGAAGGCTCATCAAATCAAATATTATAGGTATGAGAAATAATAAATCATGGTAAATTTCTAACAACAGTGATAAATCCTTGAAATAATTTAAATATATTTTTCCTGATGATTTCAGTAATAGTTTATTAGCATTGGTGATTATTTTTAGGGAATTTGGGGTAAATAAGTACCCAGTAAATATTTGAATATATGATACTAATTTTAAAACATTTAATGATTAGAAATAAAATTTTTAGCTTTTCAGAATTTTCATTGACTTAGTGAAAAACATAGATGTATTTTAGGAGATTCCATGGTGTAATAGAAATTTTACAGTCTTCAGTGCCACACAGAACAGACCTCTCGTTAGGTTTTGGCTCTACTACTTACTAATTCTGTGGTCTTCAAGTTACTTGGCTTCTTTTATTCTAAAGTTTTCATTCATAAAATTATCCCTATGGCTATGAGACCTTAGAACAGATACTTTGACAAGAAAATATTTTTTTAAAAATTGTATTTATGTTTCCAAGCCAATCCTTCAAAGTTAGTTAACCTATAAATGAATCCATAAAATGTATGTGGGGTATAGGGCCAGTGGTACTATAAAACAAATAATATTTATGATACTGTATCTTTGGGAAAACAGATTTATGTTGAATATGTTAGAGCTAAAGTGGAAGGATGGGGATTATCTAGTTCCTGAGCTACTCCATAGAGTCCCATGTTTGAAGCTAGAGTTTAGAAAGTGAGGGAATAGAACAATAGAATTGGAGAGAATGATTAAAAACAAAACTTAGAGAAAGAATGGTTAAAAACAGAATAAAATAAAACGGACTAATATTACAAACTAAAGTGCCAAGGGATAGAGGGACTGTGGTTTCAACTGAGGCTTTCCTTTCACTATTTTTTCTCCTTCTTTGTCTCTTCCTCACTGTGATGCTATTTTTGTCTAGAAGGGTATTGGGGTGGCACAGTAAGTAGGACTACAAAAGAGGTCTTGAAGGTATAAGATGGATGGGCACTGTCGGGGCTTAGATGTAGGTAGATGGGTGGGGATGAGAGCGGAGTGAGAAGGGAAGAAATATATTGGCCTAAATTCCATAAGCAGCAAGATTTGGCTATCTGTCTCTCAATTGTCAGCCTTATTCTTAACTAGTTGCTAGTCCGGCCATTGAAAACTGGATAAAAAAGTCTAAAAAGGTTAAATGAATAAAAAATGGAACCAAACAAGTATCCTTTTCCCTTCATGTTCCAGATTATATCATTTTCTGTCATAATGCAACTAAATAAAGCCACAGGTAATTCTTAAAAATATTTTTTTCTTTTCATAGCCAGACAGCTGCCATGCAGTTGACTGTTTTACCTCTTGCCTAAGGGAGAGGGAGCAGTGGTGAAGAGGAGGGATAAGGAGGACACAGTTGCTAGAAGCAGTGGGGTAATCGGAGGCCTTAGTTATATTTGCCTAAAGTGGCCATTTGTATTTAAAGAATCTACATTCTTTTTTGTGTATATTCAGTGTAGTTATAGGGCAGTATTTTTTCTGAAGTTGCTGATATATCTTCTGCTTGGTAAATTATAAAACTCATGCTATGGTCTGATTGTTTGTGACCTCCCCAAATTCATATGTTGAAATCCTAACTTCCAAGGTGATGGTATTAGATGCTGGGGACTTTGAGAGTTGATTAGATTAACTCTGCTCTCATGAATGGGATTAATGCCCTTATTAAAGAGACCTGAAAGAGCTCCCTCACCAGACTCTGAATCTGCTGATGCCTTCATCTTGGACTTCCTGCCCTTCAGAACTGTGAAGTTTATAAGTCACCTACTCTCTGGTATTTTTTAAATAACAGCTTGAACTGACTACGACAACTCAGAAAGGCTTTTCACCTGTCTAGTGAAATTCATGTTTCAGGTGTCTATTGTAAAAATTAACCTGAAGATCTGCTTGCTACCTTAAGGTGTAGGCCAACTACTGTCTTCATATAAGCTTCCTTTCTCTTGAAGTCTGTTAAGGAGAGTCTTTTAAATGAAGTCTGAAATTATAAACTTCGTTGAATTACATTTATTGTTCATTGTTAACCCAAATGTCACATTATGACTAAATATTATTAGATTACCTAATTATATTAGCCAAAATCAGAGATTCCACCTAAGTTGACTTACAAACCCATGCACCTTAGTCATAATTGTAACTTATTCCATCTTATTTAGGCTTGAGATATAGTCTGTTTTTGAAAATATGAGATTAAAATTAATTGGAATTTATAAATGATAGAGAAGTTAGAAGCTGTTTGGCTCTGAAAAGATGGTGAAGCAGTTGCAGATACTTCCAGGAATCACCTTTTAGCTTTATTTAGTTGAGTTATGATATAATCCCTAGAGAGACTTTTAATTTGGGAGTTTATTACAAATATAAGAGAATCATAAAACATTTTATAATGAGACATAGTATCTTATAAGTTAGAAAAACAACCAGTGTTTTCTGGTGTACATTAGAGACAAATGGCCTCAAATTAAAATTAAAGTGATTTTTTTTGTAAAAAGAAATTTTTTTTGCTAATTGTGGAAAAATACTACTAAACAAAATCATTGTCATCAACACCTATAATCTCTTCTTTTAAAGACAAACAGCTACCACTTTTGTTTATATTCTTATAGGCTATCTGCTATGTCTTTGTCTACCTTTCCTCCTCACCTACCCTCCCTACCTTCCTTGCTCTTTTTCTCCCTCCTTCACTTTCCTCTCACTCTTTATATATATATATGTTCTCTCTCCAGCTTCTCAAATGAGATCATATGATGTAGGCCGTATGTTGAAATACCTTTTCTGGGCACATCTGCATTAGTAAAGATGAAACTTTCTGTGATTAGTACTAAGCACCATGAAGCAGGAAGCAGGCAACCCAACACAGATAGACTGAAAAACAAAGCCTCCTATTTAATTTACACACACACACACTCAAACCAATACCCACTGGCACACACAGCACGTTATTAGAAGTCATAGAAAGGATTCTGTTACCAGTCTTCAATTCTTTAATAAGAAACTGGTGATAACTCTTAACAATGTAAATGTGACTAAAATAATATTTCCGGGCATATATTATTTTAAGTTCTGGGAATCTTCTGTGTGCTAAGATACTTGTTTCTTGTTTAAGAAGCATTCTTACTAATCACAGAAAGGTCTTAGATTAGACTTTGTTGATACAGATGCTCAAATTTGAAGCAGTTAAGTTTATTTTCTTGCTATACCAGTTATGAGGAATGCTGTAATTCACTATGTTTTTTGCAATCTTATCTTTTTGTTTCTTTTATTTTCTTCTGCTTGAGTTCTCTTAGAGGTAATCAAGGGACACTATTGTGTAGCAGAGTTGGTTAAGAGCATGAACTTGGAGCCAGACTGTGTAGGTTCACATTCCCGTACCATCTAACTTGTTTTGTGATTTTGGGATAAGGTATTTAGCCTTTCTGTGCTTCATGTTTCTCATCTTAAAGTGGGGATGATAATAGTACGTACTTACTTCATGGGCTTATTTTGTGCATTAAATGACTGCCACATTGTAAACACTCAATAAATATTAGCTATTTTTAGTATTTAAATCTGAGTTGTATAGATCACATATTGTATGATTCCATTTATATGAAATCTCAAGAATAGGCAAATCTATAGAGATAGAAAGTAGATTTGTATTGTCTATGGCTAGGGGACTTGTAGGGAAGGGAGAGAGACTACTAATGGTTATGGTTTTTTTAAAAATGTTGATGAAAATGTTCTAAAAGTAATTATAATGATGGTTGTACAAGTCTGAATATAATAAAAATCATTGAATGACATATTTTAAACAGAGAATTGGTTAGTATGTGAATTATATCCATTAAGCTCTTATAGAAAATTATGATTTGGAAACAGATCTTTGTTGCATAGTTATATGATGTTTCTTGTGTTATTGCCATTAAACATCCCTCTGATTGCCACATCTCATGGATGTTACTGTTTTTGTGGGTACATAGGTAAACAATGAAAGAGAACATAAGGAAACATCTCTTTTTCTCAGGTGAATTTGAAGGAGTATTGCCTTAGAGAATGACAGAATGGAGAATATGCAAGTGTACTGCAAGGCTTGTCAGCTCTCTTTTCAGAATTATCACAACTGCAGTTTAGAATACGCATACTCTTAGTTCTGAGACACTACACTTTATAATCAGAAAGGAAGTAATAGAAGTCACGATTATATATGAGGTGGTTGTTATGACGTACTAATAAAACTGAAAAAAATTCGATACTTAACAATTTAGGATAGTTTTTACTTGGTAGTGACATTTGAAAAGTACAGTTTTAGAAAAGTTTTATAGGATTGCCAACAAAGACTAATTTCAGAAATATATGCAGCTATGGTATGATGTCAAAGGTATTTATTAATTGGAGGAAAATAAAATAGAAGACTCGAGATAAATTTATTAATATGAGTCCTTTAGGCTTTTAGTGAATATATTCTCAAATGTGAGTCTGATGTATTCCTGCTGTTCAAAATGAAAAGTCATAGATTACCATTTAAAAACTGTTATCATGAGAAAGCACTTTCAATATCTATTAAGTCCATTGCTAAGACATTCCAACTTAGTTTGAATGGAAATTAAATATATAGTGTTTGGAAATATAAATTTTCAGTTCATAAATTGATTATATTTTGAGTATGTATGTCATAGATTATATTTGTGTTGATATTGATTATATTTTGAAGAATTTTACTGTATTTTCTTTTTATTTTAGGAGAGGTGTTTTAAAATCACCTTCCTTGCAATAGGAAATTATTAAAATGAATAGAAGAGCATAGAAGGAAATTATATTAATATTTATATTATATATTGTAACATATTTTTTCTTCTATTCTAGACATTTTCTAAAAAATCACAGATAGCAAAAATTGGAAAAATTTGGAATTATTCCAATCTGTATCTTTTCAAGTAAATTATCCATGTATGGAAGCTTATTTTTCAAGCTTATTTTTCATGAATGTATATATATGTTCAGTGACAGAGCTTGCTGGGAGAGGAAGTACTTCACTGATAGCTGTGCTGAACTGAAGTTCACAGTAAAACATTTTTTCATCATTATCAATTTTCAGGCCAGATTCTGTTTCTAATTTGTGACTGAGTCACTGAACCAGGAAGGTGTTCACCTGTAAGGTGTGCTGGTTAAAATAGAAGCTTTTAAGTTCTAAAATATCAGCAAGAGTCTTCCTACACTGGAATGCATGCATGCTTGCTTCCCTCCCTCCCTCCCTCCCTCTCTCCCTCCCTCTTTCTGTCTCTTTCCTTCATTCCTTTTTTTTTAAATTAACAACTCAATAATAATGGAATGCTTTAAGTGATTCGTTCACTGAAGTGGAGTATGTAATTCTTAAGGTTTTGAGCTCCTTGGGTGTATTCAGAACAAGAATGAATTTAAAATCAGATGATGGAAAGCAATTGAGCTTATGAGATTTGATTTCTTCTATCACAAAAACATCAAGCTCAAATATTGGAGGCACAATTGCTATCTTCTGTTTCTTGCTAACAGAGGTAAAAATAAATTGAGATAGAGCATAGATATTCACCGACACAGTCAAAGCTATGACGGCTTAACGCTGAGATGCTGAGTGTAGTTCTTGGGGAAGGAGCTTGACAGTGAGGTGCCATTCTTCCTGCTCTGGTGTGTGCTGCCTCTATAATGGCTGGCTGCGAAACAAACACTGACCGCTATTTTTTGCTTTTCTTTGTAAAGGCGAAAATCCTCCTGGATTTCTTCTGGTTATCGAAAACAGGTACTAATGTAGGTCTTTCTTAAAAAAGAAGTGGTGAAACACAAACTTTCAAAAAGTGAGAGATACCTGTGTAGTGAACTGTTATAAATTTCTGATGTAAAAGCTATAAGGGAGTTTTCAAATTTTAACATGCATCACTTAGAACTCTTATTAAAATATGATTATGTTTCAATAGGTCCAGGATGGGGTCTGAGCTTGTGCATTTCCAGTAAGCTCCCAGGTGATGTCAGTTGCTGCTGGTCCTGGGATCAAACTGAGTAGCAAAGCTATAAGTCACCTCAAGAAATAAGTTACAAATTTTCCTTAAAATCTCTTAAAAAAAAAAAAATCCAGAGAATATAATTCCACTTTCTCTATTGGTAACCTTTTCCAGTAGTTCACAGCGTATAGAGTCAAGACATTTCCCCCCAAATATCTTAAATCTCTGTAATAAGAAGGAATGGGCTTACTTTAAAGTTCTTTACTCAGTTGAAACAAGACAGCCATTTATATAATTGATTTAGATGCTCAAAGATTATTAAGTCAACTTTTGTCCTTCTTGCTTTCTTCTCAACATCAACTTTCTTTAGCATTTCAGTATATGTTTTACTTTATTACCCCAATTTGAACTGTAAATCATCTGTGTAGGGTAGAAACGATGACTCTTTTATTCGATAGGTAAATTAATGAGAGGCATTTATCATTAATCTATGGAACAAAAAGACTAGTAGAAGCAAGTCTCTTTTTTAAAAATAATGTTAATTGTACAAGTAATACTTAACTAAAGTCTTTTGAAAATGTCAAATAATGTAAAAGTATATAGAGTAAAAAGTGAAAGTTCTTCCATACTTTATCCAGCTCCCTCCTCTTGTTTCTCTTTTCATTTGAAACCATATTCAGTTTGATATATGTCCTTTCAGAATTCTTTCTATACATACCTGTGTACCTGTGTCTGTATTTATTTTGAAAAATAGGATCACAAATTAAATATTTTTCTGCTGGTTTTTTATTTAATAATATATATTTAAGGTTCTGTCTATATATTAGTACATACAGAGCTACCGCATTGTTTTTGCAGGCTTCAAAAAAAATCTATAATTTTTAAGCCCTCTTAACAGATATTTATACTGTTTGCAGTTTTTCAATATCACAAATTATACAACTATGAACTTCTTTTAAAAATGTGTTTGTGCACATGTTCCAGTGTTTCCGTAGACTAGTTACCCACAAATGGATTCTCTGCATCAAATACCCTAGACATATTTAATTTTAATAGATATTGCCAGATTATCCTCCCTAAAAGGCAGTACTAATCTAATTTCCCTTCAAGAGTTCTTGTTGGTTTTCAAACCTATTTCGTGTCAGTAATTTTTACCTTCATCAATGAAATGAGCTAAAACGTAATGCCTCATTTTTGCCTTACTTTATACTTCCCTGATAACTAGTGTAGTAGAACATCTTTTTATAGGTTTATTAGCTGTTTGATTTCACATACTCTACCCATTATTTTTTAACTTATTGTGCTGATTTGTAGGAGCTCTTTATGTGCTGTTAATATTTATTTTGTTCTGTTATATTGTTGTATAATGAGCTATTATGTAAGCAACAACCATAAAATCTTAGTGGCATATACCAAGCAAGTTGACTGTGCTATATCTATGTCACGCTGCCAGTCTGTTGGTCAGTTAGGGCAGGTCTGCTCCTGTGTATTCATCTGAGGCCCAACCTGAGGGGACAGAAGCTGTTCAGGGGAAGCCGACCTCATGGCAGTGGCATGAGGTTTGTTTTCACTAACATCATCTCCAAAATGTCAATATAGATATATATTAAGTGCTTTATTTGAACCTTACACACATAAATATTTGCTCATTTACCAACGCATTTCCTTTGTTTATGAGTTTCCTAGCTGAGCTAGTTATGAATTTTTGTTATATAAACCATTTATTAGGTACTGTCTTCCAAAGCATTCAGCTCAGTTTCCGTGGGGAAAAAAATCTTTTTGCCATTTGGTTTATGTAATATGTAGGTCAGTTACATAATTACATTAATATAAATAAATGTGAATGAGAGAGACATGTTTGGGGAGAATACAGAGAGAAAGTAGAGAAACAAAGATAAATTTGCCTTATATATAGTTTCTTACATGGAGATCGGATTAGAGAATTTTTACCACAAAGAGCATGTTTTAAAATATTTACTACTGATTCTATGTGTTTGGTCTCTGTGATACTATCATTACTGTCCTTTTTTCCATTCTTTTAGGATTTCTTCCATGCCTTAAAGCTTTTTAACATTTGGCTCCTACTTTTGTTGTTGCTGTTATTTATTGTATTAGAGCCACACCTCGAAGTCATACTTTTACTTAGGAACCACTTTATATATTTGACATATATCTCGATATTTATTGTAGCCTAAAAGTAACTGAAGTTCAGGGATCCGGGAACTATGTGCTGATTGTGTTGTTTTAAATTATTTTGATATCTGCCAAATTCCAAAAACAAAAGTATTTCCTTTAAAGTGAATAATACCAATGTTTAATGTTTCGGAGGATTATATGTTTTAGAGTAGGAAGCAAATCAGAGATTATATAATACAGCATTGTCACTGTTCTCGTGAAGAAACAGAGCCTCAGGATTTTTGCGACTTGTCTTATTAACTCATATAGCAGTTAGGGAGAGAGGTAGAAGTAGAATAATTTACTTTAAAATATAAATTATTTCAAAACAGTTGAATTTTTGAAAGGAATGTAGCAAAAGAGTATACTTTTATACTCTTACATGCTATGATGTGGAGAGCCTTTTTGAGAGGAAAGATGAAATTAAATAGAAAGATCTAGAAATTAAGGAAGATAGAAGTTTGGTTAAAATTTTTTCAATGCATATTTTGGGTTTTGAGCATAAAATACTTTTAGCTTTTATCAGAAATACTGTCACATTGGGGTTATTAATCTTTCTATTTGAAATAATAAATATTTCTGATTATTGCCATTAGAAATCTTTGGAATTCCTTTCTTGTGACTAGATTTTAAACCAGAAGGGAGGATAAAAGCTACATTGTAGTCAGTTGGCTATGCTTTCTGTCTTGTGTTTCAATCTTTTTCTCTTTCCCTCTTTTCCTCTCCTCCCTACTCTTCCCTGTTTCTTTTCTAATCTTTTATTTTGTTTTATTTTCTGATTTTTTGCTTTAATATATAATATCAAGGAAATAATTATTAGTGCACAATGGCATTTAACATTAAATATCTATCACACCATTTTAAGTGTGACAAATGTGTGACATTTTAGAACAGAATTAAATTTGTTATACTTCCTCATGCATTCTTAATACTTTCTTAAGAGAAACTTTACATTAGCATATATTTATAATCATATCAGATCTTTTATCATGAATTGATCACTGTTTTTTTAATGAAATGGAAACAGATATGTATTCAAGATTTACACAGCAATTTGTACCTTTTAAAGATTTTAGTTGTTTTAATTTCTGCAGTGTAGTTCCAGCCTTAAGTTCACTGGATATGGTAAATCGTCATTTAAATGCAACCTTCTAATTTAAGGTATAAGAATTTCTTCTAGGAAATCAGAAATGTCTTCAACTTTTTTCTGTGCTTATCATTTTTGAGGACATTATTTTATTTCTAGTATTAATCGTCATTTTGTTGAAAAATAATTGACTGAATTTCCAAAGAGATTTATAAACAGAGATTGCTATTTTTAAAGCTATGAACTACTTGAAATTTTATGAGTCTGAGACTATGTTTTAGAACATAGGTTTTACACTTTTTTCAGATCAAACTTGCCACAGTAATCATAAGCTACAATTGAAATACGAAACTTTGACATAAAGCAGAAATTGGAATGTTACCAACAGCTGTTGTCATAAAAGAGATTGACTAGAATTTTATTGTGTCTAAAACATTATCTTCTCACAAGTCTCCTTTTTTAGCTTACTGAGTTTAAGTTCTAATTCTGCTCTGCTTAATCTCACTTCAGCAAGCAAATGTTTCATTCATGAATTAAATAGATATTAAGCTGATCACATCTACCTTGTATAAGCCTTTTCTGTTTTCTAAATGTTTTCTTTCCAAGCCATAATTCCTTTGATTTTTAACTGTTTTTACTGGTTAATAATGTTCAGATCAACTCCAGATCTTGACCTATTGCCCTATTTCTAACCCTACAAATTAACTATTCTTGGGTGTTGAACTTTTTGTTTAAATTCAGCATATTTCTTCTTTTCAGAATTTCCTTCCTATTTTCTTTCTTTCTTTCTTTTTTTTTACCTGTCAGTTTTTCTCTGTAAGTGGTGTTTTACAAGGTGAGAATAATTATGCATGCTACATTTTGGGCACACATACTTTCTTTCAGTGCCCAATTTTATTTGGAGTGTAAAATAATTTTCAACCGCTAATGTACCCTAGGTAAACTCGTCTGGATTCCCACATGTTTGTAACACTTTTTTATTGGAAATAGTGCAGAAATTCACATTTCTGATTATGCAACCTAAGTGAAAGAAGTTTCAAATTCTTACGGGAAGAGCTAACAATAGACTAGTCAGAGACTAATGTAATGAATCTGAGGAACAGATATTTATCTAAATTTTATCAGCATTGATGGAGTCATATATTAATAGGAATTTTACATGTAAATAGCATATAAGCACATATGACTTATTAAATACACCATACCAGTCTGTTTCTTCCAGAGCTTCAGAGTCAGTTTGTCCCTTTCTTCCAACAGGAAAGGCTTGTGGCTGCTGAGGCTTTGATGAAAAAGGGAATAGTTATAGCTAGGTAATATTTATTGAGTGCTTATTTTGTTCCAGACACTATACTAAGGGCTTTATAACCAGTATTAGGTTAATCCTTACTACTACCTGCTACCCATTAGAGTAAGTACTGATATTTTTTCCATTCACATGTTGAGGCATCGAGAGGTTAAGTAACTTGCCAAGGATTGTATAACTAGAAATAAACAGAGCCTGGATCTGAATTTAGATCTTTCTAATCTCAGAGCCTATTCTCTACATTTCTCAGTCTACCTCACTACACCAGTACTTCCTAGTGTTTTCCACATTGTGTCATACATAGAAAATGTTAGTGTGTTTTTTTACAGCATTGTGGGCAAAGTGGCTGAGGCTGCTTATAGCTGGAAGCAACTGACCTGGAGCTTCTAGGCACCCTAGAGGTCTCCCCCTAAATCCCCACCAAGTCATATCAAAGGAGGGATTAGTACCTAGTTGTACTGATTAACCATTTGTGGCAGATACACCTATTGGGAGGCTCTGTTCTACACTACAGTGTCTCTAGAAAATGGGAGATGAGAGTTAAATGCCCTTTTTCCTAATGTCACAGTGCCTCCAGCTTCCTTCATCGTTACAGACCAGGTAGTAGGAGTTTGGATTAGTGATGTGTTCTCAGTTCTCTTATGCTCCCCCCCACCCCTTTTTTGCTATCTCTTCTAGTAATAACAACACATAATTGATGGTCGAGTTTTGTTCATTCAGGAAATATTTATTGAGTATGTACTATATGCAGTGCTATATGTTTTGGTAGTTAAAAAACTTCACAGTTTGCCAGAGGAAATAATATTTTTTGCTATGGTCTGGATGTTTGTGTCTCCCACCCCCAGTTCATATGTTGAAATCTTAACCTCCAAGGTGATGGTATTAGGAGGTGGGGCCAGGGGGAGGTGATTAGGTTATGAGGGCCTGAACTCTCATGAATGGGATTAGTGTCCTTATAAAAGAAGCCTAAGAGAGAGCCTTTGTTCCTTCTGCCACAAGAAGACACAACAAAAAGGCTCCATCTATGAACCAGGAAGTAGTCCCTCAACAGACATGGAATCTGTTGGTGCCTTGATCTTGGACTTCTCAGCTGCCAGAAAGAACTTTGAGAAATAAATTGCTGTTTTTTATAATCTACCCATTGTATGGCATTTTGTTAAAGCATCTCAAATGGACTAAGACATTCGTACATAAATTACTTCAATATGGCATGTGAAGTGTCATAACATAGTGGCATGAACAAAGTGCAACTAACAGGAAGGGTACTGTGATTAGTTTAACTAGGAAGTATAGTGACTATTTCACTAAAAAGTAGCATCTTATCCAAGCCTCGAAATATTAATAAAATTTAAAGACAAGGTCAAGAGGTTGGTGATGAAGACAGTAATGCAGATAGAGTTGATAGCATCAAGAAAGACTTAGAGGTTAGAATGCTTATAACTATGTTTTTATGTTAAAAGAAAGGAACAGAGGGAGAGAGATAGGGAAGAAGAAAATAACCCTTTGTTGCCCCATTATTCTTTCCAGTTACTACCATATTTCTTTCTCTTTACAGCCAAATTTCTCCTGTCAGGTGTTCACATTTGCTGTTTGGCTTTCTTATGTTTCACTCTAATCTGATTTCTACCACATCATGCCTCTGAAATTGATCTCACTAAGATCACCAAAGACTCCCTGTAGCTAAATCTACTGGACACTTTTATGTTCTTATTTTACATGGTCTCTCAACTACTTGACTTTGGGCCCACTTCTCATCTCTTAAAACGCTCTTTCCGTAGTTTCCCTGAAATCATGCTCTCTCTTGATACTTTTTCATCTAGTCATTCCTCCTCATCCTCTTTGTTCTTCTCTTTCCTGTAGCACCCCTTAAGTGTTCATATATTTAATATTCTTCTTTAGGACCTCAACTTTTCTTACTCTTTATACTCTCTGTGAATAATCTTACACATTTCTGTCTTCAATTACCAGTTTATACACTGATGACCCTTCTCATCTATATCTGTAGCTCAGATCTCTCCAGAACTTCAGGTTCACATATTCAGCTGCTCACTTAATTGTCTCACTATCCTTCAAAATAAATTTTTCCAAAAATGGACTTATTGTCTCTGCTTCAACCCTTCTGCTAACCTCTTCTCTCTCAAGCTATTTTTCTTCGAGTGTTCATTTCAGTGAATTGAAATGCTACTTACCCAGTTGGAAATCTGGGCATCATCCCAAAGTTTTTCCTTTTCAATTACTTGAATATTCAGTCAGCAAGGATTATCTATTTTATCTCCTTACTATATCTCAAATCCCTGAGATTCTCTCTGTGCCCACAGCTGCTATTCTGTAATCAAGCCCTCCATCACCCTGATTACCACAACTCATAGGTCTCCATACATCTGTCTCTCCTGTCCAGTTAATTTCCTAACTAACAGAGAGCATTCCAATCCTTTGCTTCCAAGTTAAAGCCACTCAATGATAAACTCTTTAAAGTAGTTTTATAAGTCCTTTATAAAGGCCTGGTCTCATCTAGGGGAGTGGGAATGCAGGAATTGGAGTCTGTTGCTTGGACTTGAATACCACTTACTAACTTGTGTGATCTTGGACAAGTTGGTTATCTTTCCTTTGCCTTATTTCTTTGCTGTGTTGAAATGGGCCAAAAATAAGGCCTATGATTATTGCTAGGATTGAATGACTTGTTAGAACAGTGTCTGGTACATAGTAATTAGTCAATAAATGTTAACTCCTATTATTGTAATTGTTACCTTACCCAAATACATTATTTTAAAAAATTTAATCTTGCAGCATTACTTAAACATGATTATTCAGTGGTTAAAGCAAAGTAATTTCTGTGACTTCGGCATAAGGGGGGAGAATATGGTAATCGATGTTCTTTGTAGACACATCCTAGCAAAAAAAAAATAGTTTGAACACCATAGGAGTTCAAAAGAAGAAGAAATTTTGTGAAAATTTCATCTGTTCTTTAAAAGGATAATCAAGACAGTGGCATCTGCAGCAGCTAACATTTATTGAGCCCATTTTATGTGCTAGGCACTGGTTAACACTTTATGTGTATTATTTTTCTCAAAACGACTTTAAGAAATATTATTTGTAGCCCTATTTTACTGGGAAACAGGCTGAAAAGATTAGGCATCTCTATCAAATGTAAAGTGAGAATTCAAATCCAGATAGATGACAAAGACATTCTCTCATTATCCATGCTTTAAAATATTTTTCCCTATCTGTCACATATCTTTCAAGGCAGTGCAACACACACACTGCCCTTCCCCCATCTCTCTGTCTGTCTAATGGTGCTTAAAAACAATTTAATGTTACTTTAAATGTACATAAAATATAGTGTATTTATGCAAATTTTCTCATGTGTAAAATATATCATGCAAGTAAATTGTAGTCACAGTGTGTAGAAAGAAAATACCAAGCATCAGCCTTGTAACATGAAAGATTTAGGAAGAATGTGATAGTCAATGTTCAGTTGCAAAAAAAAAAAAATGAGTATTTTACAGGTTGTATTGTTTCAGGCTTTTTAAGTGACACATTCTGAATTATGTTTAGAGGAAGTTTGGGGTGAATATGTCTGTCTCTTTGGTGGCCTTTGGAATTTTGCAAATGTAGAGAAGAACTAATATCCTATTGATAATTTAGAAGTTCTGTTCAGGCTTGATTTAATATGACTTTGTAGGCTTAGTACGTTTCATTGAAAGTAGAGCATTTGGAATAGAACTTTTGTTTGAAGATTTGGGATGTTTATGTTGAGTTTTTATTTTATTTGTGACAGACTTTAAACGGTGTTACATCAAATGCTATGTTTTCAAACACCAAACAGGCTAGATTTTTTTTTTGTGAGGATAGATTGGCTTTGGTTACGACGTGTATGGTAATATCTTTTTTCTGTTATTTTATTGGAAAAGATTACCTAACAATTATTGTAATTTGGTATCATGCAGACCTATTGCACAGTTTACTTTTTGTCCCTTCTTTTAAAGAATCTTTAAAAGTTAATCTTGATGACTTTTTTTTTTTGATAGCCTGCCCTAGCAGGCCAAAACTATGAAAACTTTTCGATTTTGTATAGTCTTTTATAGGGGCTTTTTGTATAGACTATACAGAATGTACAGTCTTTTGATAGAGAGATTATAAACTATGTTTTTAACTGTCAAGATGTAGACAACCCAATTCACAAATTAATTGAACTCTTATAAGGAGAATATGACTATGCCTCTCGCAAATACCAGATAAAAGGAGGCTTTTTTCTTTGATGGTTTTTCTTACAGGCATATTAATTTATATTAGTTAGTACTCCATTTGTATTCCAGGTGACTGATTTTTTTCTCCCATTTAATAACATCTTGGAAATGAAGTATTGGGGATTGGTATCTCTTTTTCACTATATCAGTAACTTTAGATCATTATACTCATACTTTAGTCTGAATTAGGAGTGGGGAAAATGCAATGTTAAACTCTTTTTCTTTTACTGTATCTCGAACATAAAGCTAGCAATTTTGTGAAGTTTAGAATTAGACTAATCTGAATTCAAATTAAACTTTCACCAATGCTAGTTCTGCAACCTTGAACATTTTAATCTCTCGTAGCCTTTTTCATCATTCATACAATATCAATAATTTCTCCTTTGCTGATTGTGTTCAGGATTGGAGACAATGATGACAAGGCCCCTTTCAGTACTCAGTAAACTGTGGAGATTGTGCCATTTTTGTTGAGGAAGATATTTTATCTCAGTTGTAAGATCTATGGTTGTCATTAGTGCTAATCATCAAATATTTCCAGATTGCTCTCTCCACCCTTGGGTCACATGGTTAGAAGTGTACTTCACTGACACTTGAAGCTAACTAAGTGTGACCATGTGACTATCTTTGGCCAAAGGAATGTGATGTATGTCACTTCTGGGCAGAAGCTTTAAGAGCCCATGTATCAGTTGCCATATCCCCTATTGCTGTCTTGTTGATTGAGGAAATATGTGTCAAGATGGAGCATCAATTAGCCTGGATTCCTGAGTGACTACAATGAACAGAGCCCTGCTGCTGAACTAGCACTTTGAGGTAAAAATAAACTTTCACTGTATTCCACTAAGATTTGGGGCCTGTTCCTTTCTGCTGCAAAACTGAATCTTCAGTGATACAGAACTACTCAAAAATTGTGTGCAAGGTTAATGTGAATAAAGCAAAATCTTTACCTGTTGTGAATGAAGATTTTACCTTTAGAAAACAAAAATTACTTATGATAGTTCTTTAACTCAAAATTAATCTTGAATACCCTGGAATATATTTTATGAGAAAGCGATACTTACAAGGCATGTCAGAATCTAGAAGATAAATTTTTAACAAGTATATTTATGGAGTAACATTGGGAGCAGGCATTGTTAGGCGGTAAAACCTTTGGGTTTCATAGAGCACCCCAGGCCTCATAATAGCAAGAGTAGCTGTTTACCACCACTGAACAGTATAGGTCCTGAGAGAAAGATAAAATAAGGTTAGAAACTGTAGATTAAGATTACTAGTATTTCATAATAGACAACTAATCGTTGCCACTTATGATTTGCCTAGATGAGCATTTGCTTTTCATGTTTTGAACTTTGGGAGTGAAAGCAGCTCAGTTGATGGAAACAGTTTGCCTACAGAGTTGTGAAAATGGGTACTACTTGCTAGCTGCTTAATCTTGAGCAAGTTCTTTATTCCTTTTGGCTTTATTTTATTACCGATGAAATGGACAGGAAAATGCCTACTGATGATGTAAAGATATGAGATCATGTATTGGGATGACATATTAAATGCTTAGCTCTGTGACTATAATTTACAAGATGCTAAAAATATCAGAGTTAACTGCATTTGTTGAGAAAAGAATACCTTCTTTTTTTCTATATGATTTTAGAAAGAAATGACACTATTCCTTTTCTTGTGAATAGTACTCTTTGTTAAATGCCTTTGTTTTCCTTAATATGACATAAAATTCATGAGACTTCTAGTTTCTTGCATGGTATGAGCACTTTATTTTTATTCCAAAGGCTTACTAAAGTACCCTGTCAAAAAAGGTCCACATATCTTTCTATGGTACAGGCCCTCAATAATAGTAGATTAGATTGAATTTCTTCTCTAGTTCAGCGATATAATTCTCATGTTCATAGTTAAGTATATAAACTCTGCATATTTAATATTATAGAGATATTACTTTTTGCACATAGTGACTTACTGTATGAATAGATAGATATTAGATTATAAATTTTCTACTGCAGTAAGTTATCAAGATAATGTTTGCCTCATGATCATCTGATAATAAAAAGTTGTTTTTGAAGCAGCTTTCTCATATTGAATCCTATTTTGTCCATTGTCTTATATTTGAAAGATTCTTGTTTCTTGTTTAGGGCTCCCTGAATACTTTTGACATGTGAGAGAAGAGGCATTATTCAGCTGAAATTGCAGCAGAGGTTAAAAAAATATCCCACAATTGCAGATTTAAACTAGTCTATGTAAGGAGACTTTGTATATGTTATTGATTCTGTAGAAGTGACAAAATTGATAGATTTAGTTATACATACTTGAAATATCTTTGGTGACAAATGTCAACATAAAAAAGTTTAAAACAAACTTTAGCTTAGTCTTAGAAGTAGTCTTGCTTTATGTTGGAGTAGGCTTATATTATTTTTATGAATTTCATGCCATATAAGAACTGGATTTCATACTGTGAGTGAGACAGCCTTATAATCAAAACGTGGAGTTTTTGGTAGTTAATGCCACCCTTGATTAGCATATAAAATGACAGTGAATTATACAGAATTTAATGGTATATTTTGTATACCAAGATTTTATGTAATAATAAACAGGAGAGTATGAGTGACATAGGTATTAAAGAATACTAACCTTTAAGAAATTCATAATAGAAAACATATGCTTTTCCAGAATGGACAAATTCAAGGGTTGATGAGATATTTGTTTTCTAAAGGAATCACTAATGTTTAAATAATAACTTAAAAATTTATGACGTGTATGTGAAAGGTTTCTGTAATGCATACTCATGCCTTCTGTTAATAAGGGGAGAAAAGAAAATGCTCTGTTTTTCAAATTGTAACTAGAATAACTGAAATGATAGCATGCGTTCTTTATTTTTTATTATATTTTTAAATTGTACTTTTTTTCCTTAAAATGTGCATTTTCTTTGTCTCTAACATTGAATTTCTATTAATTTAGACTTAATGTATTCCGTAATAGTAGCATAATTATGGATTCAAATTCAAGCTAAATTTTATTTTCCTCAATATTAATAACACATAGCTTTTTTTCCTACCCATTTTCTCCCAATATAATAAATATTTTTACAGTTACAAGATGGCTACAGTATTTGTCACAAATTCCTAGTTATTAGCAAAATTACAGTATTAAAAGTCTAAGGTGAAATTTTCTGTCATTTAGATAATAAAATAAAATAAAAAGTATGATATTAATTGTATAGGGAAAAAAAGTGTTAGTATTCAACCACTGTGGTTCTGAGAATGGAATTATGTAGGAGTTGAGTGAACATCTGAGTCCATCTGTAGTATCTGGAAAATAGCCAGTTGCAGCTGAAACATTTTCTCATGATGTTCATTAACTTTCCATAGAGAAAGTGTTTCACACTTAGATCAGCTCTTTTAGAAGGAGAAAATTTAGAGCTAGAACAAATAATATTTAATGCTGATTTTATGGACCAATAGTGAGAAACCCAGTTAGAAGCCAAGATTTTTAGTCCTGCACATCTGGTCATGATGATGTTGGAATCTTTATACTCTGATGATATGTCTTTGTTATGACTTTAGAATATTTTCTGGCCAACTCATTAAGCAGGTATGGAAACAAATCCTGAGTCAGACCAAGTTCCTATCATGCATAAAGAATACTGGACTCTTTTGATCCTGAGAGAGAAAAACAATTCTTTGGATGATTTCATGGAGCCATTTGCCATATTGTACATAAATAGAGTGTATTACTCCTTGATGTTTTCTCCTCATCTTCCAGAAAAAAAAAATCTGTTTCACTTCCCTTGAATACTACTTTTCCTTAACTTAGACCAAATTTTCATAAGGATCTGAAGATTTCTTGAAAATATTTGGTATGCATTGTTTATAAAATAATGTTATTCTCTTAAGGACCTATTAACCTAATTAGCTCTCATTTTGATCTAATATTAAAAGAAAATGAAAGACATTCGACTTTAAAATAGTTTTTTTAGGTGATTCGTTTAGTTTGCCAAACAGTCAGTAATAAATTATCTCTGAGATAAAAACAGGAGCATAGGGTATTTTATAGTTTATTTCATCCTTTGGGTCATAGCTGTTATTAAACACCATGCAAAAGATATCAGCGATCATTGTATGCATAGAGAGGATTTACTTCTCATTAAGCATATTCCCAGTTTACTGAGAACATTTCTTGAGATACTGAGAAAATCACTTAAGACCTTTTTATATGCATTTAATGAGAAGTAGTATCCTGAACTATCTATTGAATATATATAGACTTAAAGCTAAAAGGTTTTACTGAAAACCTTTGTTTCTGAACAAAGATTCAAACTTTTCCATGACTCAGAATAATGAAAAAGGAAATATTTATTTTGAAGATAATCCAATTTATATATTATTGGACATAATACAGACCACCCAGGCCTGAAGCCTACTGTTTATAGTTAGGGATCTTAAGTCTACATATGCTCTTGATGAGCAAGACCTATCTTTGTTCCAACTAGAAAGTTTTATGTCTACAAAGGGTAATAATTTCATGTTTCTCCTCCAACCCTTGGCTAGTAAAGTTCTATCAAGTAGATTATTTTATTTCCACAGGGGAAAAGATCTCTTTGGACTTTAGTAATAATAACATTGCTAAATTTCATCTATCAAAGGACTAATGTTTAATATTGTTGGAAAACACTAGAGTTATCTTTGCCTTTCAAACCAGTTTCTTGTATAAATATATGTGTGTGTACGTGAATGTATATGCACACACATAAAATGTAGCTGAAATGTGTGAATGTACACACACACACACACACAATGTAACTGACTTGTTTTCAGTTAAAATTTGTAGTTTAACTTAAAGCTTTATTCTTTTCTATTCAGTCATCAGTTGTTAGAATTCTTTAAAAATCGATTCTAGGCTCTCTTCTTGTCTCTCTCTTTATTCTTATTGTAAACATTTACCCCATGTTCATAGATTTAACTACTATCTACTGTAATTGGAGGGAAGAAAAAGAAAATGGTGTAAAGCAGAAGCTATCAGACATGAATCTTCTTAGCTTCCCATTGGAAAGTCATATGTGTTAGCATTTATATTTTCCAGTAAAGTAGAAGGTAGCATCTTTGATGAAACTAAGGCTAGAGAGTAAATGGCCTGAACAGAATTCAGAGGATTTGAAATGCTTGTTTTGATAAATCAGAGTAAAATGGTAGGATAGCTGTGTTCAGGATCCATTTGAGCATGGTGGTCGTATTTTGTTTTGTAATTTTCCCTAGCAACATGTACTTGCTTCATTATAGATATGGAGAAACTAGTTAATATCATTCAGGATTTCAGGTTTTCCAGTGGAGGTGATGCAAGGACTGATTGGGGAAGGGAGTTTAGGGTAATAAAGTATTTTCTAGGGTCATGGAATTTAAGCTGTGGATAAGAAGGTTAGTGAAGAAAGAAAGCATCGTTAGATGGGAAGGGAGGTCTCTTAAGAGGCCAGAGAACCTTCATTATGGGAGTAGTTCATCAAAAGAATTAGAAGAGGAGAATGTGATTTTAAGGTGAGCTGCTTGAATACATGATTCAAGAGCAGTTAGGATAACAAGATTATGGTAGTAACTATGGAAGCAGATGGTTGAAGTGAAAAATGGAGTTACTGACGTTGAGAAGGCCACAATACTAAATGGATCACACATGTAGATGTTGAAGTCACCCAGAACAATGGAAGGATTTGGAATTGAGAGAAAGACTGTGAATTAAGTTCCAAAGCCTTGGATAAATAAGAGAGAATGACAGAGAGATTGATTAGTACATGCAACAGCCATGAGGATACAAAGAGGGTGGTATGACTGAATCTCAAAGGCATGAGCCTCAAATGATCAGGATCTTTACTAAAGAATTGGAGATAATGGTATAAAGCTAGAAATAGCAAGCAAGGAAGAATGTGGTATAATCAACCTTAGTTTGAGATGGCTGCAGGGTATATGTATCTCTAAGGGACAGCTAGTTCTTACTAGAGGTAAAGAGGCAAAACACCAAACAAACAAAAACAAACAAAAACATCAAAACTTTTTTCAGATAGGGTTGAGATCATAGAACAAGGTAAAACAAAATGTACTCAGTAAATGTGATTTATTTATTGAGCAACAATAAAAAGTTGATTGCAACACTACTATTATGTCCATATCCTTTGGTTTTCATGTATGTTGGTGTTTGGGTTGGAGTATACATATTGCAGATGGAGTTTAATACCCTCAGTGTCAATGAGATGAGTTCAAGAGTACTAGGAATGATGGGAGAAATAGTCAGAACTATGGGTGAAATCAGTGCAAAATTTGTAAGTCAAACAAAACATTTACTGTCTAAGGATGATATAATTCTATTTGTAAATGTGATAGATTGATTATGTACTTGTTGGAATTAAATTTGCTAAATGTGTGATATTGCTTAAAATGCTTCAAAGTTTTATAGTCTTTGAGTTGATAATTTGATCACATTTATAAATTATCTGAATTTATAAATATAACAATAACAATTTCTTTCTATTTAAAATAATAATTTATTTAATCTATTAAGTAATAAAACTAAATAAAAATTATTTTCTTATTGAATGAAGTCATTAGCCTTTCTTGGAAATATTTTCTAAAATTTCCTAGTGAAGTAAATTGACTCTTATTAAACAGATATATTTGGCTGTACCCATATTCCAATGTTGGACCCTGTGAATGTTTGAGAAAATCTCTTTGTGTTCAGCAATTTCTTTAAATCTATTTAGTATTGAAATGTAAATACATAATGAAGGCTATTTATTATTATTAGAATTATCAGTTGTAATCATGATAGCTAACATACATATAACACTTACATTGTGCCAAACACTGTTTAAGTACTTAACATATGTTAATTAATCCTCAAAACAACCCTGTGAGGGTAGTAGGTACCATTCTTGTTATCCCATTTTTACAGATGGATAAACTGAGGTAAACCTCTCTAGGTTTAGCTAACTTGCTAAAAGTGGCAGAGCCAGGACTTGGACACAGCTGTGTGAATCCAAAGTCTGTGCTCTTAACCATTATGTTACACTACTGTTTGTGATGTGTGGAAGAATGTGACCCATAAAAAATAAAAAATAAAACTTCCTTTCCTACATTGTTTCATTTTCTTAGCCTCTGTGGATTACTTAAGATTGGTTTTAGTGTTTAAGATTGAAAAATCCAAAATACAGTGGCTTAAACATGAGAGAAATTTATTTTTTATATAAAACGGGACTCAAGATGGGCAATCCAGGGCTGATATAGTAACTCCATAGTCATTGTGTTCTAACCTACTATCAGTTTCACCACCCTTGTGAATAAATTTTATTCTTGAGTTCACTTCCTGTACTAAGATGGCTGCTGGAATTCCAGCCATCATATCTGTCTTATAAGCCAGAAGGAAGGTGAATGGCGAAAAAAGAAAAAGAGCTGCCACCTATTGAAATCAGCTTTCTTTAGACAAAGACCCACCCTGCCCCCCCACTCACCCCTGCTCCCTCCCCCACCACACACTCTCCTGTTCTCATCTCGTTATTTAGAACGTAGTTATATGGCCATACGAGCTGAGAACTGTGGGCTTATATTCTAGATAGCAACATGCCTAACTAGATTCTGTTACTAAAGTAGAAAGGGAGAATGGGTATTGGGTAAGTATCTAGCAGTCTGTGAAACACCATCCTTGGTATCCACATCTTTTCAGACTGTTCTTTTATATTGATTTTATCAGCACATTTTGAACTAAGAATTTATGAAGACAAGAATTGTGAAAGAGTAGAATGGGATATTTTGTCTCTCATGGCATATAGTAAGGGTAATACAAAAAAAACAAATTAGAAGGGTCATAAGTCATGATTGCTATAGTTTTCAATAAGAGTAAACTCTTCTATAAAATGTCTAATTATACAGTCCCATAAAATGTATTATATTTTTAACAGGTTAATAAAAAGCAGTATTTTTAAATTGAACTTCTAGTTTCCTGTGTGCAGAAGGGGTAGATGAAAAAATTCTCATCTATTTCTTTTATTTCTTTAAGTTTATAGGGAAAAAATGATTATTGAACACTCTCGTATACCCCCTTTTAGAGAATGGAAGACATGCTGTATCTGATTTCTTAGGGTTGTGGGAATTTTATTATAAAGAAAAAGAAAAAACGTATTTTGAAGGAAAAATATTTTTCTGGAAAATGTACCCCCCTCCTCCCCCTGCATACACTGAACATAATAGTAAACTTCAGATAGTTACATAGCTTATTTCTTATTTTATTCACAGCTTGGATTTCATGATTGCTTTTGGTGATACATGAAAATTTTTCACAAAATAAAGAATTTTATGCATGATATACATTTCAAAAAATAATACACGAAACTAAATAATACATGAAACTAAATGTTATGATCAGTATTCTTATTTCTCTTTAAGACAATGTGCTGTGGAATACAGGATTGCTAGGTAAATTCTTGTTTACTTTCCAGGGAGATTGAGTACCTACTCTTTTTAAAAGATAGTTTAAGTATGAATATTTATATGACCTGTTTATTATACACTATCAGCTGTTACATTTTAGATGACTTAAGTTTCTAGTAAATGATTTAAGGATTGAAACTAGAATGAGAACACCTATATCCGTATTACAAGAGTGTATTAGGAACAAAATGCTGACTTTAAGGGTCAAAGATAGAGAATGGATGATCGTGGATTTCACAAAGAATTCTCTTCTGTCTCTTCTTTGCTATTGTATTTTTACTTTTGCCACACAATAAAACCAGTTGACTAATGTTGTTAATGTTCTTTATTTGTTTTGTTATTTTGTTGCTTGTGGAAACCCGATTAAACCTTTCGAGAGTGGCTTTCAGTCAGAAGTGATTAATTTTGTGTTTCTAATCTGGATTCCAGCTGTTTGAGATTTTTCTCTTAGAAGTCTAGGTTTCAGATAACATCTAGATTGAAAAGACAATTCTCGTTAAAATGCCTATGCTGGTCTTTCTTAAGCAGTTTAAATTCTAAGAATTTAACATTTCTAAGAATTTTACTTAGATTTTCATGTTAAAAATGCTAGTTATGCTTGAATTTGTTATGTTAATAGGATTATGGATTCTGAAATTTGCTTTGAAAAGGGTAGTTTTAAGGAAGGACTATATGTGTTTAATAAAATTACTTCTAATGTCAATTAGCTAAATCAATAGAATTCAGTAGGCTGTCTCTAAGACAGTATATAACAAAAGAATGTTTCCTTAGGGCTTCTAATTCAGAAGTTACAACGTCTATTGTGAAGATACAGACTCCTTTTTAATTTTATTCACCAAAATGTAAGCAGTTTCACATATAGTTTTGACTTATACTACTTATCAAGCTTTTCTGTTTATTATTAAAATTAAGTTTCATAGCTTTCTTCATAATGTCATAAATGAAATGATATTTTCTGGAAAGTTATCAGCCATCATTATTCTCACAAGTTTTTTTTTTCTTTTTGAGAAACTTCATTTTTCTCATATTCAAATCATGTAAACCTAAAAGAATATCTGTAAAAATCTCAATTCTGTTTCTCTTATGTGAACTCTCAATTATAAAGTACTTTTCATGAAACTTGCTGTATCAGGTTACCTATCAGTTTTCTTTTGGAAAGGTCACTTGTGATTGCTTCCTTCTTGACTATAATCGTTAGAAGAAAAGCCCCTTCGAAAATTATACACCAGCACTACAGAGAGAGAGAGAGAGAGAGAGAGAGAGAGAAGAAGAAAGAAGGAAAGAAGGAAAGAAGGAAAGAAGGAAAGAAGGAAAGAAAAGGAAAGAAAAGGAAAGAAAAGGAAAGAAAAGGAAAGAAAAGAAAGAAAAAAGCATCTGTAACCATAGTCTTACTGGGTTCAGTTGATCCATAACCAGATCCTTACTATAGATTTATATTAAGTTTTGGAGTATCAAGTATGAAGAGAAGAAAGTTATATCACACATTCTACTAACCACCCTTTTAATTTTAATCTTCAGAAAGTGACTTAACATATGCAGGCTGTAGTTGCTTTTGTGGTTATCTAGAACTGCATTGTTCAGTATGGAAGCCACTGGCTACATACAGCTATTGAGAACTTGAAATGTGGCTAGTTCAGATTTAGTGTGCTGTAAGCATAAAGCACACACCAGATTTCGAAGACTTGGTACAGAAAAAAGATGTAAATATCTCATTAAAAATTATTTTATGTCGATTATTTGTTGACATGATAATATCTTGGATATACTTGGTTAAGTGAAATATATTATTAAAATTAATTTCACATCTTTTTACTTTTAAAAATATGGCTACTAGCTAATTTAAAATTACATATATAGCTTGCATTATGTTTCTTTTGGATAGTGCTACTCTAATAGATATGATACTGGAAATGATCTCTGGATTCTTTCTGGTCCCAGCATTGTGATAATTCTGATTGATTCGGAAACCATTGTTTTATATTTGATTGTTATGATGTTGAGGTGTCAGTTGAGGATTTTTACAGTGTGCTCTTTTGGAATGCGGGGCTCTTGGAAAATCCTTTCCATTTATTAGGGCATGAACCAAACTACCTTTGCTTTAAAAGAATTTAGCCTTTAAACTTTTCATTATGCTTAGGTCTTCTCATTTCTAAATTTGAATCTTTCTGCTATTACCCTGCCTTTTATTCTTGCATTTAAAACCTCTAATTTATTTTATCTCAATGATTCCACTTTTTCTAAAACTTTCGACTTTATAGTGTGAGTTCTATCTTCACTAGGTATAGAATGGTGCAGTAGAAAGAATATAGGATTAACAGTCAGAAGTCTTTGATTCTAACTTTGTTTCCTCTAATAATTTATTAGCTGAACAATCTTGGACAAGACACTTTCTTCCTAAACCTCAATATTTTTAACTGTAAAATGGATCTTGTGAGGATCAAATAAAATACCATATGAATATTGTTATTACCGACCCATGTTCTTATTCAGAGGTCTTTTCAACCTTTTTTTGATAGTATTTGACTTCAATAGTACTATCTTTTTCTAGTAACCTTTATTTCTTGCTGTTGACTTTTATTATCAACTTAAGTCTTCTTCTTCATCCATTGATATTTGTGGGACTATTAGTCCTTAGTCCATCTAACAGACTATGGTTATAAAGAAAAATAGAACAAATATATTTCTCAGAAAATGGAAATTATCACTTGGAATTTGCATATAAACATTTATAAGCTGAGATCATAAATTCAGCAAAAAGTTCCAAACACCAAATGGGGGAGGAGTGAGAATACCACAAATTGTAGAAAACAAGACCCGAGGGAAAGGGAAAAAAGGAACATAACGTGTTTTGAATACCTGTCATGTTCCAGGTATTGCTCTTGATAGATTGTTGTATGTTACCTCATTTTATTTCATGTTCACCACAATCTTTTAAGGGACAGTTTTGGTTTTTTTTTCCCCTCTTATTGTTTAGAGGAAGAAACTGAGGACCAGACCTATTAAGTACTTTGTTTTTAGGTTATTTAGGTCCCTCCTCATTGTTTATCTGCATTTTCCCTCAAGACCACTGTTTGGTAAATACTGTTTACTTTGGGCATTTGAGTTCTGTGCTAATGATGTAGATAGAGTTGGTCTCAAGTATACTAGCAAAAGTAAATGAAACTTGAGTGTTTTTAAACAAAGACACCAGATATGAGATTTATGAAATGTATTTTGTACTTTTTTGGGAAACATAGGTCTCTAGACCAGATTCAGAGTGGGTGGAACGGGTATTAGCAGTAATTCAGGAAACCCTCCCTTCCCAAGCTAGAAATGTCAACAGAACTTTGGGTCTGAATGCTGCTGAACACTAAAAATGAAACCCTTCTCAATGACTGATTTTCTTTCCCACATTCCCTTAGGGCCCAATGCGATTCTGCCAGCTACTCCCTTTACTGGTAGGCAAAGCTAAAATGATAATTGTAAATTTGTGAATTATGCCGTCCGTGACTTTCAGAGCTAAATCCAGACTTATTTGAAATGTCTTCACAAATGTGACTTGTAACAATCTCTGCCCATTTTCCTCAAAGCTTTCCTTCTTGTCTATACTTTCTACTTAATAGCTCCCTAGCACGCTCATACATGTTTTTCTCAGGTTCCAGCAGTACATTCCTACCTTCTGACTTTCTGACTTAGTTTTTTAGAAAGGCCAAAATATGCTAAATATCTTGTTGTGCTTTAGAGGTCTTATGGCATGTATTCTATGCTGACTCAAGCGTAGGATTAGTAGTAGGAGTGAATAAACTCTTGAGAAATAAATACCATATTTTCAACTCCATGTCCTTATATTAAAGAAGGCTAGGCAAGACATTTACAAAATATGATTTGTAAGTGCACTGGTTTCTAAAGGAACCTTTTTCTCTCTAAGGAGTTCTAAGAGGCATCTCTTGTATCTTTAGAGCAAAAATAACCTCTAACCTCTTCTTCATTCTTTGTTTTATTTAAATGAATGAATATTTGAGAAGTCCTTGTCTCCATGTTCAGGCCCCTACAATTTTTCTATTAAAAATTTAATTTATTTTTAATTTATTTTTATTATAGTTGCATTGATTAATAAAATCCAGTAAGTTTCAGGTGTACAATTCAACAGTAAGGCATATATTATATATATAGATATACATATATATATGTGCGTGTATGTGTGTATATATATACATATACATACATACATATATATATACATATACATACATATAAAGTTATATATTTACCTCCCATAGTTAGATTTCTTTCTGTCAACACATATTTGACCCCTTAAAATTTTTCTTTTTTTGTGAAGTGTTACTATTACATTGGGTAATTATATTTCAAACTAAATACAAGAATGTTATTTTCTTCTACTCTGTTACGTGGTTGTCTTTTGTGTTTTTACTTGACTCTCCCTTCTCTTTTAGCCTCTTGAAATTTTTCCTCTGAAGCTTCAATTCCCTTTCCTTTTTTTCTACAAAAATGATGTGAAGAACAAGGTGTAGCTTGGAGTCAAAAGTAATTTCATATATTTAAACACTAGCAACCATTACAGGTTTCTTGAGGTCAAAGTCTACCTATGAGTCACTTGGCTGTTGAGTGACTGACCATATGTTAGGCGCTGGACTAACTCTTAAGAATGTTGAGTTTTAATACACTGTTGCCAAAAAAAAAAAAAAAAAGCTCTGTGTAGTATTTGACAGCATACTGAAAACATAAAATATAGCCCACACATATAAACTTGTTGGAAGACAAAATACATTTTTCACCAAGTTAGAGTTTCAGAGTGAGAAAAGACAAGCTAGTTTGGATTTTAAAGTTTTCCACCCACTTTTCTCTACTGCCCAGCTCTACAGGGACTCCTAATCGTGTAGCACTGCAAAGAAAATTAGTTTTTGTCTTTCTAAATAATAATATTGATTTTGACTCAGCAGCATTTAAATTTACATATGCAAAGGAATATATAAAATTACAAGGACTGGACACCACCTAGTATGGTATTTGAGGAAATTAAGATGCAATAGGATAACTTAGAATGCATCCATCCATTATTTTTTGCCCTTCTTTAAAAAAGAACAGATAATCCTAAAAGAAATATGTTTGTATGTATATGTATATATGTGTATGTGTGTACATATGTATATCATTAGCTCCTTTTATGTATTTTTAAACATTTCTTAATGTAGGCTTGTTAAATGTTCTAAGATATTTTCTTGTTAAGTATTAGATCATATATACCTTAAATATTCTAAGATATTTTTCTGTAAAAAACTACATGTGTATGTTCCACCTTTCTAAGCTAATAAAGCAAGAGCATATTGCAGAAAGTCAGCTTATAACAGATATAGATGGTACTATAAACATACTCTGTAAATATACTCTAATTCTTTGCTATGCTTAATTCAACAGAACTCAGATAATTTCCACATATAGAATTATTATACACTAATAGAAGTAGATAAGCTACTGTCAAGGTAAAATATAATCTTTAACATTCCATTATTTAGTGTTTATTTGTATTAGAAATTCTTTTACTTTGGGTAGAATGTTAATTATATAGTAAATGTTAATTACTATATGTTCTTCTTAGAACATATAAGGGGATATATCATCAGTGTTCTCCAGAGTTGAATGTTCTAGTCCATCTCATACAAATTTAGTATTGTTTCAATTATAGGATTTTAATTGAAACCTAGAATCAGATTGGGACTGTATCAGGTTTGAGAAGATCATACAAAATTGTGGGTAATATTTTGTATCAAAATATTTAAGTTGTGAGGAATATTAAGTACCATTCAATTCAATCCTTTCATTTTATACTTAGAACAGTAAGGCTCAGAAACGGAAGTTTCTTTTTGAGGTTTTATAATTATATCTGTTGACCTGTTTTAGGTGAACCGATCATTTCTGTTGAAATTCATGATAACTTCGAGACATTCTAAGTCATTAATGTTGTTGGCTCTGATAAAAGTAGATGAAATATTGCTCAAGTAAGAGTAGCTGTCTTTTCTTTCTCTTGCATTTTGAAATTATCAATGTCACATAATTGATACCTAAGAAATACCTTCTAGGTGACTTTAGTTTACTGAACTCTATTTTCCACACTAATGGCTGTCTTTGAAAGAATATGGGCCTTATAGGTTCAGATGACCTTTGATACTTCCCTGTTTCTCATTTAGGCTGGTCAGATAGGGTTTTCTTTGTTTTTGTTTTGAAGGAAGCATGACTGTTTGCATATAAATCTATTGTCCGTTTTATGTATATATTCAAAAAAACTGAGTTTCCCCAAATAGTCTGATAAATTAAAACTTTTTCATTCTAGTTTTCTACCTGTTGTAGAATTTCACTTTTAATAAAGCTTTGAGGGAAAAATAACACAACTTTTTCTAAAGTTTTCAAAATATATCAGAGTATTCCTGTAACTAGTCCCTTATTCTTCCCTACCCTTCCCAATTCTCCCAAAAAACATTTGCAAAAGTAGTGTTGTAAGGCTGGTAAGGGTCATCAAATTCCTATAGAAGGAACAAGGACTTCAGGAAACCATTATCCTCCACACCGTCCCCTCACGGAATCTTTTTTGGTGTTCTTTTGTATTTATCTTTATCACTTATTCCCTCCCTGGAGCTGATTTGCCAATTTTGTAATTTTAGAAGTATAATCCAGAGGGTTATACATTTAATGCTCATTGAGTAGTTTTGAAATTTTTGTAGCTCTTTCATTACAAACATTTGATCATGTGGTTAGCTAGCTCTTTGTTAGGGTGGTCAAACCCTCTCTGTACTTTTACCCTCTCCTCAGGAAAGAAAACGAACCCAACCCTAAGGCAATAACAACCTACTGAGTACCTTCTCTCTTTCAGACTATATATATCTTTTAACTTCCATAACAATCCTCTTGTGGCAAATAATATTATTCAGTTTTACATTTGGGGAAACTGAAGCTCTGTGACATCAAGTAATTTAATTGTTATTCCTAAAAGTTCTCTTGTGTTCTTTTGCAATTAATTCCTGCCTCCATCCTCATCCCTGGTACCAAGCACTAATCTGCTTTCTGTCACTATAGATTAGATTTCCTTTTTTTCTAGAATTTTATATAAATGGAATTACACAGTATGCACTTTGTGTCTGGCTTCTTCTGAACATGTTTTGGAGGTTCATCCATTTTGTTGAGTCTCTCAGCAGTTTTTTTTTATTGCTGAGTAGTATTCCCCTGTAGTTTCATTTTGCTTATGCATTCACATGTTGATGGGCTCATTTCCAGTTCAGGTCAGTTTTTTTTTTAATTTGAAAGTTTATGTTGCATGTACTGTTGTTTTTGATTTGTAAATAATGATGTGCTCATATGATTATATCTATTTGTATATTTGGAAGGAGGGCTGTAATGTTGGACCTTTTTAGATAATGGTGTTAATTTCATGGCAGGTACTGTCTATACTTCCTCTTGCTGTTTGTTTCACTCACTGTTTGGCTCACTGTTTCACCTCAGGGTTTAAGCCTATGGACTTGATATGGATAGAGACTATTCATTTTCTTTATAGTCTCAATGCCGAAGATGATAACTGCCATCCCTTTATCTTTGTAACTGTGCTTGTTGCAGCAGTAGCAGAGGCAGTAGAAATAGGTGACATTTATTGAGCACTTAGTGTAATATTCATATGAAGTTAGCGCAATTATTTGCATTTTATGGATGGACATACACAGAATTTAAATGACTTGTCTGATTCCATAGCCCTTCCTTTTAACTCTGCTGCCTCAGTGGTTAATAATTGTAGAACGAATGAATAAATGTGTAAATGAATAGCCATTGCTTCATAGTTCTCTAGATATAGTGTTAATAACACAAATGTGTATAGCTATTGCATTTGATATGACTTATTGGTATTCTTGGTTTTCATCATCCTTCCCTATTCCCACAATAAATAAATGATGTGTTTTATTAATTATATACACACACAGCAACATGTAGAACTACCATTATGGTTGCTGGAAATGAGGTTACTCTCTATAGCAGAAATGGCCTAGAGGAATTCCTTATTGGATAGTGATAAGCAAGAAATAGATTTTTATTATGTTAAAGCACTGAGATTTTTTTTTGGCTTGTTTATTATAACAGCTAGTATTACTTACTTGAATTTAATAGTGTCAAGTTTGATACTTTTTCTTTAGTTATGTTTTTGAAAAGAGGTACTATTTTAAACTAATTCGTATTATCAAAAGGTCTTAAAGTTGATGTGTAGTTTAATCTATTATCTTAAAATGAAGAATATAATTTTTTAGATGGCTTTAATATCTGTTGCTTTCAACAGAATTCAGTTTGTAAGCTGACATTTTAAAAATTTAAATATTTCTAAGTGACATTATAGTTTAAATAATGAAATGGGATTCAGTAGTAGGTCATGAAAGGTATGCTTGGAATATCTGTTATATACAATTCTAGTCATATTATTCTTCTAGTAATGTCATTCTTTTGCCTTTTATGTAAAATTCAAACTCATTTTTGGCATAGTATGGCTTGTGCCAGTCTTTCCGCACTCTACTTTTTTTTTTTTTTTTTTTAAATCTCAATGCTCCAGTCACGTTAAACCCCTTCAGTTCCTCTTTTTTCTAAGTCTTATATATTGTCTCCTCTCCCCACTTCCAACTTTCTTCTTCTGCTTCTTCCTTTATGTATCTCCTTAAATATCTTTTTTCCCCACTCTCTGGATAGCCTTACATGACCAAGCCAAGGTTAGGCATCTCTCCTTTGTATTCCTGTAGCACTGTGTAGTTTCTGTTAAAGTAGTTTGTATACTGTACTAGCACTTTTCACTTACCTGTATATCCTACTGCATTGTAAACCCCTGAAGAACACAGACAATGACTATCCTAGGCACTTGGCAACCTGCCTGGTATATAGTTGACTTGTAGTAAATACATGTAAAATATTTAACTGCTTGAATGCGTGAATGAATGATGAATGAATGTGAATAATGCCCCTACCTACAAACTTTATGCTCTCAACTCATTTACTCAATTACAATTCCTAGTAAAGTGATAGACATGCATTCCCAATACTGCCTTCTGGATTTGATAGTTTTATATTACAGTCATTGTTATATTTCATTTGGGGTATTAAAAAATAGCTCCTCATTAAGAAAAGAGACTTCTATTTAGACTCCTCTTTATTTACATTTATGTCTAAGGGTAAATTTATACCAAATAATCAGTGTAAAAATTCAATAGAAAATTATATTAAGATGATCACTGGCCTGGGATCCCTTTCCCTTCCAGGATCCCCAAGGTTGATGTTCTCCTTCCACACTGCCAGGGATTCAGCTGGCCTGGCATGAGCCCCTGTCTGGAACCCTGGCTTGGCCCCCAGGTTGGAGTTGCCCAGAGCCTACCCTAAGAGCCACAGCCCAGCAGCAGTGGTAGTTGTAGTCAGGAGGGTCCATGCTTGTGATTCTCAGTGGAGAGGGAAAACAGAGATTCATAATGAAAACTGGCCCCTGTCGGCCACTGATTCTCCAAAGATGGACGCTGCCCCTTCTTGTTCAGAATGCCCCAGGTGAAACATCAGAAGAGGAGCCTTAGAGGCACCCTGCCCAGCAAGAGCCTGGTCAAATGCAGGCCTCAAAGGAGGTGACAGAGTCCAACTCTTACAAGTTTTTAGCTAGGAACAAGATTATTAACTACCCCACCATTATTAACCACAACACAAGGTGGTGGCCATCCCCAATGATTCCGATAGCCACAGCATTGACTGCCAAAGGAGAAGAGTGGAGGCAGTAGACCCAGCAAATTCATCCTTATCAGCTGTAGGGGAAACACCACTTACCTTCCTCAGCCTCAAGCCTGAACCAGCGATGATCCCAAGAGGACAGAAATGATTACTGAGACCTTGGGAATGAAGCCTACAGCTAAATATGTGAATCTTCCTAGATAACCTGGAGCCCTTCTTTGGCAGAGATGGAGTACAGGTGGCAGGCTGCACTCTCCACAATAGCTTGACCAATATCCAGTGGCTTGGAAAGATAAGTTCTGATAAACTGGGCTCCTGCAGCATCAAGCAAGAGATGAAAGGAAAGGAGAATTGTCACCTAGAGCAGAGTCAGGGTAAATTTGAAGAACTGCTGGAGCATCAACATTCTGGCAGGACTGTGTCTGAGCAGCCCCGATACTCTTACACAGCCATGATACAGTTTACCATCAACAGCGCTGAGAGGAAACACATGACCTTGAAAGACATCTATACTTGGATTGAGGACCCCTTCTCCTGTTTTAAGCATATGACTGAGCCAGGCTGGAAAAATTCCATTTGCCATACCTTTCTTTCTATGTTTGTTCAAGAGACATCTGCAAGGTCTCCTTTTGGACTATTTAACTCAGTGCCAATCGCTACTTGGCCTTGGACCAGTTGTTTAAGCTGCTGGACCCATGGTCTCCACAGTCACCCAAGCACTTGGAATTACAGCAGGAATGACCCAATCCTGAGCTCTGCTGGAATGTGATCATCAGAACTGAACTCTCACTGGGTACACAGTGGAAGGTAAAGCCACTGCTACCCCAGGTCGGCTTGTACCTATGCCCATCCAGTTTTCAATGAAGCAGCCACTGGTGTTGCAGCCCTCGGTAAAGGTGTCATTGCCCCTGACAGTTTCACTCATGAGCTCAGAGCTTGACCACCATAGCAAGCGAGCCCGTATTGTCCCTAAGGTACTGCTGGCTGATGATGGCACAACCCCTCTGCCCACTGCAGAACTAGCGAAGAAGGAAAAACTCTTCAGAGAAGGGCTGTCTCCTCTGTTTCCAGTTCAGTCCAGCAAGGAGGAAGAAATCTAGCCCAGGGAGGAAACCACACTTAGGGAGGCCCATCAAAGAAGAGAGCCTGCCCTTGGAATAGTGGCCCTCATGGTGCCTGTCTGTTAGAGAAGCCGTCTTTCTCCTGGGGGGACTCGTCTCACTCTCCGACTCCAGAGACCCAAGAAGTCCAAGAAGTCTCCAGCCCAGTGTGTCTCTGAAATGCTTGTGATTAAATGAAGGGAGAGGAGGGAGATGAGCCCATCTTAAAGGAAGCAGCACCTACATCCTCCCTGTATGGATTAGCCTGAGCTGCTCTTCTCAGAAGGCCCTGGGACTTCACGATGAGCCACAGAGCTTGTTCTCCCCTCAGAGTCCTCTGCGCCTGCCTCCCAGCTTGGCTGCTCCCAGGGAAGGGAGGACCTTTTAAGACACCCATTTAGGAGATGCTGCCCATCTCCTTCGCCCTGAGCAAATCTGCCCTCTCCTTGACTCCCGAATCCTGGAGGTCACACCCCAGCCCAAGTTGGGGAGCTAGATTTCAGCCCAGTATGAAGCCTACAGGGTGCCTTTGGCCCCCTGTCTGACTCCCTGGGGGTGACAGATCTCAGTACCACTCACACTGAAAAGTCTCCTGTTCTTTGACTCACTCCAAGAGTGCCTCAATTCTGAGCCCTTTGACCTCCGCTGTGGCTGTTACACTTTAGATATGTATGTATATCTACAAGCCAGTCTACCCCAAGTCAGGCTCCCCTTAGCCACAGGTTGCTGGCCTTTGAGCCAACCATTCCCTGACAGAAGGCCTGGTTCTGGATACAATGAATGATAGCCTGAGCAAGATCCTGCTGGACATTAACTTCCCTGGCCTAGAGGAGGACCTGCTAGGCCCTGACACCATCATTTAGGCTGAGTTCATTCCTGAGCTGTGGTAGAGGCCTGACCTTATCCTTGCCACTCAAGCTGTCCACTCTTCTGGGCACTTGTGTGGTTGGGCTATGCAAAACCTCTGAATAAGGACAGTAGGCAGGAACTGTCTACTCCTTTAGCTCCACCTTGCCTGGTTATGCCAGAGCAGATGTCACAGGGTAGGTGCCTTCTGCACTGGACCCTTTGCATGCAACAAGGCCCTAGTGACTGGTCTCTTTGCCTCCCTGTACTCCCCAAGAGAATCTGATTCCTCACTCTTGCTATTAGAGCTGAATGGTGAGCATAGCAAAATGAAGGGTGAAAAGAGGTTAGAACTCCCCAAACTGTTTGCATTCAGTGCCTAGGAGTCTCTCACCTTCCCTGCTCCTCCTGCAAGGTGGCCCTTGTTGATAGTGTATGTTCTCCAGATCATCCTCTAATTAGAAATATAAGCTTATTTCCTTAGATCATTATCTAGAAACTGCTAGAAGGTTGGTAGGATGACAGGGGTTTCATTTTGCTTCTGTTCCTTGCTTTTAGTTCCTTGAGATGGGAGGACCTGTAGTGCATGGTTTCTTCAAGGTTCACGGTACCTGCCTCAAGGGTTCTTTACTGTAGGCACCCAGACAAGTGAATCTGCTTGCTGGAGTCCCTCTTATTCTCTCCCCGCCCCATGTTTCCAAGTCAGCTTTCCTGCAAGAAAAGTTCTGGTGAAAAGGTCTCCTGTAATAAGTCAGGAGTTGAATTGGGGGTGGAGGATGATGCATCTGAAGCAAAGAGTGTGGGTGCCCATATATGCACCCATGAGATGTTTCTCTGTTAATGTTCCTAATCGTGCTGGAGAAACTGGATTGATGAGGACTTGGCCCAGGGCTTGAGAAGGCTGAAGGGGCCCTGACCTGCCTGGCTTCCTTAGCTTGTACCACAGCTTTGCAAAGAGCCACCCCAGGCCCCAGCTGACCACATGCATGTGAGCCAGCTCAAGAACAGTACTCAGTAAAATCCAAGGTGGAAATAAAAGGATGATCACTGAAATTGTTAATAAATATTGAGGTAGCTGATTAAAAAATAAATTTCTTTAGAAACAGAATATTAAAAAAAAAAAACCAACCTAGAATTGCTGTTAAAAAAATGAATTCAAGAAACTTGGCACCCAATTGGAAATATAATTGCTATAAAATGGTGTTTTCAGTTACTACACAGATAAAAAATTATTTCTTTCAACATGTTTATGGAGTGACTTATGTGCTATGCACTGATGTAGGCACTTGGGATACATAATTGAACAATGTGAAATTCCTGAATGCTTTAGTAATTAGGAAAAACTCAGACTATACACACATGTTTATGCATATATGTAAAATATTAATATGTTGTAGGACAAGCCTATTTCTGAAGCCAGTACTAGAAAAGTTTTTAATTATCATACTTAAAGTGAAATATTGAAGTTATTATGAAAAAGACTAAATGATGGTAGGATTTGGGAGGAAAAAGGAAATTATGCTTTGAATTTCCTTAAATATAATAAACAAATGCGATTGATCTTCAACAATAATATACTTGGCCCGTATGTAGACTGTGTTATTGTTCACAAACCTTTGCTTCTTCTCTCTGGGGAAGCGTTATACTTCCTTGCCCTAATGACATCACGCCTGGCCTTAGATTTGCTTTGGCTAATGAAATATGAGTGGAAATGATTTATGTTTACTTTTGAGTAGAAGCTTTGAGTCATAACCTAGAGTCCTATATTTTCATTTTTTCTCTTCTCTCATAATCAACAGATCTGAATAGACACTTCTCCATAACCCTAAGGTCCCAAATAAAAACATGTAGTTGAGCCATAGCCAACTCTTGTTTGACATAGCGTGAGCAAGGAATAAAGTTTTATTACTGAAGGCCACTGAAATTTTATTCCTGCAGCATAACCTAGCCCAGTGGTTCTCAAACTTGAGCATGCATTGGAATCAGATGGAGATTTCGTTAAAACGTAGATTGTATAGATAGTTGAGACCCACTCGAATTGAGCAGATCTAAAGTAGGGACCAAGAATTTGTATTTTGAACAAGTTATCATCTGATGTTGATGCTGCTCCAGGGACCAACCACACTTGGAGAATCACTGGCCTAGTCTTTCCAGATGGATACAGCCTGTTAATTTATATTCCTGGATACCTTAATTATTTAATAAATGCTATAACAATAAAATGCAGAATATTTCCAACCTCATTATTAAAGAACTAAACTTTGTAAATTGCTCCTTTGATTTTTGGAGCATGAAACACAAAATGCCATAAGAAACCCTAAATTTGATGAAGTAAATTAGATAACTATGGAAATCACTATCATATTAGCCAGAGTCAAATCACCCCCCACCCTGCCTCCAATCTACAAAGAACAAAGAGTTTGAGAAAGAAACAGTAACATTTAATTGTGGGAGAAATTGCCATTCTTGATAGACTAGGTAGGAAATCTCTCTAAAAAGAAGGGCAGTTAAAGAGGGCATTGCATATAGAAGGACCAGGATGACCAAAATGAAACAGTTGAGAAAGTGTTAAATGTGTCTGAAAGTAACTAATGATTCAGTTTACTACTGAGAGAGAGAGAAGAGGGAAATAATCTCATAAAATGATCTCTTCTTTCAGAAGTCCAATTTCTTGCCTGATATGTAATAGGAGACACAATGAAACTTCAGTTTTTTGTATTCACACATGCAATTGAGGGGCTTTTGGAATTTAGATTGCTAAAAGTGGCAAATTAACACCAAGGGTAGGCCTTATGATTGTCCAGGAAATTGTGGAGAGACTGATGTGAAAAAGTAGCTGTCGTGAAGAGGAGGTGGATAAGAAAAACCAGCATGGGTTCCTGACCAAAGTACACTTTCAGGCAAATCCTGTTTAGATAGGACATGTGGAAGTGAGAAACTGGAAATTGGTTCCTTTAAAACTATCCATGCTCTTATGTCCTTTGTAAAGTCTTTGCATAATATCAGTTGGAAGAGCTTTGCTCTCTCTCTTCATTCAGGTGATTTGTGGGTTCTCTTCTACAGTCCAAGATCCCCCTACTTCTCTGTAGTATTTCTTCTTCACAGTGAGACCTCAGCAGTCTCAGAGTTAGGTTAGGATATAAAATGATTTTACTGTTGTATGAAGATAGGTGGGACCAAAGTCTGTTTTCCCGTAGATCACTTAACCTCCCTGAGCCTTGGTTTCTTAATCTGTAAAATATAATAATCTCAGGTTACTTTAGCTCCAATATTCCATTTTTCTAATACCATCTATAGTCCAGCAAGATTCCGATATGTGTTAACTTGCCAATTTGTATTGTACATACCACAAGTTCATCATCTTTGAGGTGAGTGAAGTAAAATGAAGTTTTTGAAATGAATGTTTTCCTTTTAGAATTAAGATACTCTGTAGTCCTGTTACTAAGAAAACAATAATTTTCCAAAAGGTTCCAAAATGTTGTTTTTGCTCCATTACCTGGAGGTGAATATTTTATTTATTTTAGATTTAACCTTTGATATTAAATAAGTATCAATTTATGAAAAAGTATAGCCTGATGTTATAGTTTTAAATAGTTGCTCATTTTGTTCAATATGAAAGCCAGTTGCCATATTATTTTAATGATATAGATACTAACATGCATTTGAAAATAAATTAATGTTGATTCAAGGATTCTATATAATTGAAAACATTTGTTTTAATCTTTTTCACAACCATTATAGGAGGGGAAAAAATGAAAATATATGCTAGTCTTGAGGTCTTTAAAAATATGCTAGTTCAGTATTGTGGTTATAATTTTAATATGTATAATATTTGTTCATAGCAATGCATGACCTTAAAAAGTTGCTAAGTTTTTTCTTGGATTTATATAAAACACCATTTTGATCTTAAATTTGTTTTTTTTACCTATAGTTAATTTGTGAAGTTTAAACACATGACATTTCCTCAGGAACTGCAAATAAGCCTTTCGGTTTAGGTCCAATAGAACTAAAATCTTCTTTTACAAGTATTTAAAAGTTTGACTAATATTGATATCACCAATTCTTTTTGAGAGGGATATTCATTCTAATTAACATTTCTC
Organism: Pteropus medius; assembly: GCF_902729225.1. NCBI lineage: Eukaryota > Metazoa > Chordata > Mammalia > Chiroptera > Pteropodidae > Pteropus > Pteropus medius. Next base: position 14,332,173 of record NW_024352784.1, read on the forward strand.
TTAGAAACAATTTGAATGTGATTCTTGTTTCCTTAGCAATTGAAGACAGCTTGGAGCATGACCTTCTAGTTTGTATTTTAAAGCAAAAACAGTTGCCAGCCTGTCTAAATTTAAGGAGAAACCTGATTTTATTGGAGTTGTTACTGTAAGTTTGAATCGAAATGTTTCCAATTTATATTTAGGACACACCAGAAAAAAGTACACAATAATCATCTGGGGATTTACAATCAGACTTGATTACCCATAACTGTGCCCGCTTCAGCAACTTTTCTTTAGGTTCTTGAGAGCCGTATTCTGTTTTGTATGAAAAAAATTATTGTAAAATATTTATCAGAATCAAAAGTAGTATTTTTAATGCACTGGGAGAAGTCAGTATTTAAAGGAATCCAATTGAAATTTATTTTGAAGCTGTATAATGTATTCATGAAGCTAACAAAATAATCTTCCTCAAATTTCTTAATTTACTGCTATACCAACTTCAGATTTTTGTATTTTCTTAAAATAGGAATTTAACATTAGTTATTTTGTTTTCTCTTATTAAGTGCCATATGCAAGCTGAAACTGAACTCTTTAAGTTTATTATTCAAACAACAGTCATCTTAAGAGGAAAACATATTGTATGTATGTAAACGATGTAATTTATTTTCTTTACACACCTCAAGTTCTGAGTAGTAAATTGAAATGATTGATTTAACCTATTGGAGTATACATATGTGATTAGGACACCGAAGATTTTTTAAAAACAAAACAAAAATGTCTGAAATTAATCTCATGTCAATCTTTTTTGATATCTTATGATAAACAAGTATCAATCAAAATCTAGCTAATATTGATCAAGTTTTAATTACTAAATTGTAACTGAGTATTAAGGTGAACTTCTGCACTTGAAAATGGATTAGGAAAAGTGGTTTATTATTTTATGTGGGTTTTTATAAATAAAAGAAATTTAACTTTACAGTAAGAAGAAACTGTATAACGTTGCACAAGTTTTCTTTAAAATGAAGATAACTGTGAGTCAAAATTTGAGTCATTCTGGTTCTTTTTTAACTTTCAACTTAAAATTTCTATTTGTGTTCACACCACATATTTAGGTTTTAATACCAATGATTATTAGATAATTAGACAAATCAAACTTTTGAAGATTTAGCATTATCTGTAGCTATAATATATAATTAAGTTTATATATCATTCTTTTCTTACTCCCAGTATACTTGAACTTTAAGATATTTTCTTTTTTAAATAGTTTTGTTCACATAAGAATGCAACTTTTATTTTTGATACTGAGTTACTTAGATGATTGATATAATCAATGGAATAGAATATTTTAAGAATTATCATTGTGCGCTTTTAAATCCATTTTTATTTTTTTTTTGGCAGTCTTTTAGCATCTTTAATTGTGACTTTGCATATACTACCTTTCTCAAATCATTTAAGTAGATGCTGGACTAAAGAAATTTGAAGTACAGAGTAATTAAGCTCCTAGAAAGCACTAACTAATACAGGAAATTGTTGCTAGAACTTCTAGTTAAGGTTATTTTCATTTATTTGACATACAGATAACTTTGCAGACACCTTGTATATTTTTTTATGGTCCGATATAGTATATAATTTATCTTTGCATTCCTCAAGTGATTGGCAGCACAGTGTCTTCTGTACATTAGGTGCTCAAAAAATGATTGTTGAGTGAAGAAAGATAGATGACGTAACATTTAACCAATATTTGAGTTTCCTTCTAACCAATTCAGTGAGCAAAAAAATACAAAAGATTTCTGAAATTTATACTTAATGAATTTTTTAAATGATTGTAATCACCTAATTATCCATGTTTATTGGGATCATAGTTTCAAAAAATTCTAGCCTAAACTGTTTATTTTAGTTAGCAATTTTATGCCTTCTGTCACAACTTTACAGCAGTATTAATTAGTAAAGTTGCCTTGTTTGAGTTTTACATTCTCTGCCATTATGTTGGTGAAATAAAGACGAATACCTTTTATACTGTTTAATCTGTTCCTAAATGTTCTATTGATGTTTTTAATTAAACTATACAAATAATATATAAATATATAGTTGTAAAGATTTAAAAATGATATATAATATAGAGAGTAAGAAGTTATATTCTTTTTTCATGCCTCTTCACCCATTTTACTTCAATAGATAGCTTACTAACAACTGTTTTGAGTTACATCTTTTGACCACTTTCTATAGCCATATGATTTCACTTGTATGTGGAATATAAATCAAAAAGTAACAAAGGAATAACAAAAACAAACTCATAGACAGAGATAACAGAATGATGGTTACCAGAGAGGAAGTGGGGTGGGGAGGAGGGTGAATTGGGTAAAGGGGGTCAAATATATGGTAACAGAAGAAAACTAGATTTTTGGTGATGAGCACACAGTAGAATATACAGATACAACATTATAATGTTATACATCTGATATTTATATAATATTATTAATCAATGTTACCTCAGTTAAAATAAAAAAGAAGAAAAAGAAAAAACCACCAATTTGACCAAAAGGTATTCTTGTGGTGTGACAAATTCTAACCCCTTACAGAACAGGAAATCACCTATTATTAAAAGTCTAATATTGCTATAATTACATCGGGGAAGTTAATGCAATTTGATTAAAATTAGCAGCAGTTTGAATGCCTATAAATATATTTTTAAGGGAAAACATACAACAAAATATTTGATACAGCAAACACATCAAAGAGCTCAGATTCTTCCAAAAATGGTTTACTAGTGACATCTGCTGGTATAATGTAGTAGAGATAAAAGTATCTCATTGAAGTAATTGAAGTAATTTCACAGAAATTAAGCATAAGATAAAGAATCTTTGTAGGCAAAATTGTTTCTTTTACTATTACTAGCATTACACTTCTACTTGAAAATTTTTTTTGTCTTTGTGAGTTCCTCACATTGACATCTGACCAAGAATATTATTCTAGTAATAACATTAAGCTTCTTTATACTTTCTTGTACATAGTCTTAAATTCCAAGTGGAATTTGGAATTTGGGAGTTGTATATTTGCTGTTTTTTTACACTTGATCGTAGCCAAAAGACTGAGAAGCGATTAAGGTTTTTGATATAATGCTACAAATTCTTTTTTCTCTGTCTCCCCTGGCTTTGTTTTATATCGTACATAGCATATAACCTTGCAGATGTGGAAAGATTCAGTAACTATAGATTGAATCATACTAGTTATTTTTGTCATTTGCATAGACTAACTTTAATAGCAAAGTTTATGTATACATGAGTTAAATGCGTTATCTTTATGCATACTCTAAAAATGAGACAATATTAGAAGGTATTTTTATTAGGAGGAGAAATGAATTTTTCTTCTATAGAAATTTTCTGTACTATCGGTTATGCAGAAATAAAACATATTCAGTTTTTGGATATTTTCTCTATCAACACTTACTGCCTCTCCTGAAACCCAAAGTGTTCCTCACTTCAGTAAATGGACATTTTATCTTTCCATTTGCTTAAACTGACAATATTTCAATAATTTGTAAATTCTTGTGTTTGCTCGTACCCCACATTCAGACCGTCAAGGAATTTAGCCAACTCTGTTTTTGAAATCTTTTAGAATCTTACCACTTCTTTCACCTCTACCACTATGATCTAGTCAAGCCACAATCATCTTTCCCCTTGGAATTAGCCTCCATGCTTCTAACTGTGTCCTCCTGTAGTCCATTTTCCAACTAGCAGTCAAAGTGATTATCTTAAAATTTAAAACCTATCTTGTCATTCCACTGCTGAGAACCTTCCACAGTCCTTACCATGGCTAAAGGGCTCTGTAGGAATTGTAGACCACTCTCTCCCACCATACTGTGACCTCATTTCCTACCACCATTTCCCTTCCCTGATCTCTTCCAGCTGTAGTAATCTACTTGCTGTCCTCCTTACAAGCTATGCAGACTCCCCATCATGGGCTATGTACTTGCTCTTCCTTCAAACTGAAATGCTCTTTCCTCAAGTCACTAATGTTTCTGATCAAATTACCAAATTTCATCTTCTCAGAGAGGCCTTTCCTGACCACACTATGTAAAATGATAAAGTCTGGCTCCATCACTGTTTCTCCCCTTATTCTGTTTTGTTTTTTGCTATAGCAGTTATTATCAATGACATGTTTTCTTTTTTTTTTTTTTATTGTATCTCTCCCCAACCTAGAATGTCAGCTGTGTAAAAGCAGAGATTCTGTTGTTCACTGTTACATTCTTAGAACCTAAATCAGTGCATACACATATTAGGCACTCAGTCAATATTTGTTGAATAAATCAGCGAGCCTTAATACATGAATGGAGAATGTGATTTAATTTACATTATAATAACAGGATCCATGGAATAGTGAGGTACCTTCTAATGGGGTCTCCTTGTATAAACTTTATTTTTATCTCATGCTTTGTTACATTTAACACAGATTACAATAGTGTTTCATAGTTGGGTTAAGGCTCAGACAGTACTCTTGGTGTCAAAATGCAAGACACTATTACTATTTTAAAGGTTCTTTTTGTGAGAATAATTACTTTTTTGTTCTTTTGACATAGGCATCTGACCTTCAATTACATTAACAGACCTTATACACATGAATGGAAAAAAGAATAGCTCCTTTTGAATCCATGCTAAGACTTTATCAATATGAAGTGCTTCCCACAGGGTTCTGCTGAAAGAACCAAACTTCCATCATAATGAAATTGCAAATTCATTTGTATATGCCCTTTTATATTTGAAAGCTACTTTTTGATGTTTGGTCTGCAATTAGATTTATTGTTTAAGGTCACAAATATGCAATCCCAACTAGACCAAGTTGTCAGAATCCTTTATCTATTCAGCATTGTACAAAGATAAATAGCTATCTTTTGACAATTATATATTGAAGCCAAAATTTGTTCCCAGTGGTATATAATCTTTTAATCAATCTGCTGCTTTCTGTTTTCCAGTCAATAGACTCCTACTCCCTCACCACACCTATCTAGAAATTACCCAATTATGAGTTTTAAATTACTGAGAAACACTTTCTTCAGATGAAAAAGATAAGTTTAATAATTTTAATGCTAGAATTTTCCCATGCACATTTTTAGCTTAACATATGAATTATTTTCTCTTTACCCTCATTCTTCTGAGAGTAGATAATTATGTACTATATTAGCTAAATTTTCTGGTTACATTTCTCACTATTTACATGACCACAAAGGAGATCATGTTGCTAATTGCGATTAATTCTTAAGTGTTTTAAAATATCTCTGTGCACTTGGATTAAATTCTTTTCTGAGATTTTATGTGTCCTCCATTAAAAATGTATATATTTGAAATTAAGATAGATTTCCTATATTTTTTGTGCATTTTTTGTGAGTTTTTATATAAAAGATATTTAGAGAGAATTGCCCAATTAGACTTGAGGCTGTGCTTTTTATTCAAGAATATCCCATGTCTAATATTAATATATATTAGAGCATTATTATATCACCTATTTTTATAGTTTCTCCAAGGGATTTTGATACTAGATACCTAAAAGATTCTTTGGTACCTTGATCATACCTATACAGCAGGCGTTTAGACCAGTAATGTCTGTCTCCATTTAAAAATATTGTTAAAATAGTTTTTGTAGATCTGAAAATCTTTTTTTTTTTTGATTGCCATGTATTTTGAGTCTTTCCTCATTAAAAGGAATATACTCTTTTAGGAAGAGGTATAAGAGAAAATCACAGCTTCTAAATCAGCTGAACTTTTTTCCCCTTAATTCTGACTGCTATTTATTTTGTGACTTCTGGGAAGTTGCTGCCTTTGGGGGCCCTCAGCACAACTGTGAAATAGAGAAATACCTGTTCAGAGAGTTGTGATATAATTAAATGAGACAACACATATAAAGCCCCCAAACAATGCCCAGCAATGGTAAACACTCAGATATTATTTGGGATCCCTTTTCTTTGCTCTTCCCTTACTCCTACCCTATTCCCCATGCTATGTTATCTGATTGGGCTTACTCAGAAGTTAAAACTGTTGAACTAAACTTAAAGCCTTCATTTTGCCTGCCAACTCGATACTGCTCTTCATTCACTGAATTAATAATTAGGAGGAAGTCAGGACCTTGAATTGACCTATACATAATACCCAGCAGGTGTATGTGGCCTTTTCCTTCAGAACAAATTGCTTCCCCATGGTTTGAGTAGAATGAAGAATACTCCACTCTCAGCCTTCATTTTAAGTCTTCCTGGAACCCTGAGAAGATGTTCTTGAATCTCTCTTCAACCTGCAAATCTGAGAGTTGAGCCTTAAATTATGTTAAAGTGACATAAGAAAACCTTATTATGTTAATCATTTTGTGTAAGATGGCTTGCTTCATTGTTTGTTGTTCGGCCATTTGTACTGCTCTGATCATTGTCCTAAAAGTGTTTCACCTGTGAAAAATGATCATTTTCAGAAAAATTTTAATAGCTATTTAATATACTACTAATACTACTTTATATCTCAAACATATAATTTAATTATTGTAAATTTTTATTTCGTTTTAGGTGTAAAGATGGTTTGAAAGGATTTACATTTTCCGCACTTAGGTAAGTAGTATATCTTATTTACCTTTATGTTAACAGAATTTGTGAGTTAACTTTTTCTTAAAAAGTAGTATCATTATGCATAATTATAACAAGTTTTTATTGACTCAGTTTTTTAGCTGAAAGTAATTTTAGAAGTAACAAAAGTGACTTTCTGACTATTTCATTACAAGAAAAATTTGTTAGGTTCCCCCCACCCCTAAAAATCAGTCAACAACTAATTTAGGGGCCTATGATGTGCCTTATATCATGGAATATTAGAAAAGAATTGCCAGAACATTCTTTTTAGGGAGCTTTGAAAGACAAAGCTACACATGAACAATTACTGGAAAATTGCTTAATGGTGTGATACCTGATTGTTACTGGCTTTCAGTTCTTGGGTTCCCCCAAATAGAAGTTTATAGGAAACCCCAGAAAAATTCCCAGACAAATTTTATTAAGTTTTTATGCTCTAGCACAGAGGTCTCCAACCTTTTTGGCACCAGGGACCAGGGCTCCTATGAGAATCTAATGCCTGATGATCTGAAGTGGAGCTGAGGTGGTGATGCTAGCGCTAGGGAGCGGCTGAAAATACAGATGAGCTTCGCCCACTTGCTTGCCACTCACCTCCTGCTGTATGGCTGGTTCCTAACAGGCCATGGACTGGTACTGATCCACGGTTCAGGAGTTGGAGACTTCTGCTCTAACACAAGGGGGGCAGTGCGGAGAAAAGGAAGGTCCTCCCAACTGACTCAGTTTGGCTTTGTTTGGCTGCTTTTATAAGCTGGGGACAAATGGGTTTGCCCGAAAAGGTTGGCTTTTTGAAAGTGTATGGCTTTCTTTGTCTTTACATTGCCTGATAACCATGTTCATACCAGTGCTGTGGGGCAGCATGGTAGACTGCTCATTATTGCCACCCCGGAAGGTTGTATAGCAGTCAAACCATTATCAGTTCCGGATGTGAAATAGTGGTTTCGACATCTGTGTATGAAAGTAAATAGTTAGAAGAGAGATAATAGTCAGCTATTTCTAAATTTTTGTGTAAGGGGTGATGGGGTGGTGGCATTCTTGTGGTCAGCTAATCTGGAGTTCCTCCTGGCCATCTGGCATTCCCTCAGCCCTGGGCTCATGTCTTTGTGCGGTCATTGTGGGCTTCCTTACAGTAGGACTTTGTGCAGTGTCAAACACATTTTGGATTATAAGCTTCACTGGAGTAACTAGAGTCTTCTCTATACCTCAGAGCCCATGTCTTATCACAATAATTGCTACATGATAGATATGTAGAAATGTTGGTTAGCATTGTATTTTTGTAGTTCACCAAGTAGTTTTATGTAGATTAGAAAACTAAATTTTCACCAGTACACAGGATGGATGTTTTTATGCTCATGTGACATGATGAATCCGAGGCTTAGAATGTTTGAATAATAATTTAACATCATGTAATGACTATATGTACTTAGTCCAAACCTATTGCTCTTCCAGTTCATGTCATAAATGTTACTTATTTTCTGCTCTAAAGTACATATACTAGATGCTAAGCAAAGATTAGTAGTGTGATATTTACTGCAAATATAGGAGAGAAAATTAGGGTGGGCTTTAGTACCAGGAGAAGGTTTTATATGATTGTCTTATCAGATTATTTTGAGGGTCAAATGAGTCAATGCATAAACAGTCTTTAGAACTGGGCTTGCCATCTAGGGCTCAAGAAGTGTTGACTATTATTGTCATTATTTTTTAATTAAAAATTTTTTCAATTAGAGTTGACATATAGTATTAGTTTCAGATGTACAACATAGTGATTAGATATTTAAAAAACTTACGAAGTTATCACCCTGATAAGTCTAATATGCATCTGTCACTATATATAGTTATTACAATATTATTGACTATATTCCCTATGCTGTACTTTACCTCCCCATGACTGTTTTTATAACTGACAATTTTTACTTCTTAATCCCTTCACCTTTTTCACCTCCCACCCCCAACCCCATTCCCATCTGGCATCCATCAATTTGTTTGCTGTATCTATGAGTTTTGTTTATTTATTTTGTTTTTTAGTTCCACATACAAGTGAAATCATATAGTATTTGTCTTTCTCTATCTGACTTATTTCACTTAGCATAATAGGTCCATCCACGTTGTTGCAAATGGCGAGATTTCATTCTTTTTTAAGGCTGAGTAATAGTCTGTTGTATATATGTACTATCTCTTCTTTATCCATTCGTCTTAGGTTGCTTCCATATCTTGGCTATTGCTGCAGTGAACATAGGGGTACATATATCTTTTTGAATTCTGTCCTGCTAACTTACTGAATTAATTTATTCTAATAGTTTTTTGGTGGACTGTTATCTATGTTATCTATGTATAATATGTCATCTGAAAATAATGACAGTTTTCCTTCTTCCTTTTCAATTCAGGTGCCTTTTATTTTTTTCTTGTCTGATTGCTGTACCTAGGACTTCCTTTAAAAGTGGTGAAAGCGAACATCTTGTCTTGTTCCTGATCTTAAAGAAAAAGCTTTTAGCTTTTCCCTATTGAGTATAATGTTAGCCTTGGGTTTGTCATCTATGGCCTTTATTATGTTGTGGTGTGTTCTCCCTACCTCTACTTTACTTTTTATCATAAATGAATGTTGGACATTTGTCAGTTGCTTTTTTTTTTGCATCTGTTGATATGATGTATGATTTTTATCTTTCATTTTTTTTATGTGGTGTATCACGTTAACTGACTTGCGGATATTGAATCAGCCTTGCATGCCAGGAATAAATCTCACTTGATCATGGTGTGTGATCTTTTTAATGTATTGCTAAATTTGGTTTGCTAATATTTGTTGAGGATTTTGGCAACTATGTTTATCAAGGATATTGGCTTATATTTTTTTTGTAGTGCCTTTGTCTGGTTTTGGTATTAGGGTAATACTAGCCTCATAAAATGAGTTTGGGAGCCTTCCCTCCTCTTTAATTTTTTAAAATAGCTTGAGAAGGATAGGTATTAATTCGTCTTTGAATGTTTGGTAAAATTCACCTGTGAAGCCATCTGGTTCAGGGCTTTTGTTTGGTGGAAGTTCTTTGATTACTGATTTGATTTTGTTAATAGTTCAGATTTTCTTTCTTCCTGATTCAGCCTTGGAAGATTGTGTGTTTCTAGGAATTTATCCATGTCTTCCAGAGTTGTCCGATTTGTTGGCATATAATTGTTCCTAGTAATTCCTGATGATTTTTTGTATTTCTGTGGTGTCAGTCGAAACTTCTTTTTCATTTCTGATTTTACTTTAGTCCTCTCTCTTTTTTTCATGATGTGTCTGGCTATAGGTTATCAGTTTTCCTTATCTTTTAAAAGAACCGGCTCTTGGTTTCATTGATCTTTTCTATTTTTTTTTATATTATTTCATTTATTTCTGCTTTCATCTTTATTTCCTTCCTTCTATTCACTTTGGGCTTTGTTTGTTCTTTTTTCTAGTTCCTGTAGGTTTAAGTTAGATTATTTCAGGTTTTTGTTTCTTGATGTAGGCCTGTATTGCTATGAATTTCCTTCTTAGAACTACTTTTGCTGTGTCCTATATATTTGTGTTTTCATTTTTGTTTGTGTCAAGGTATCTTTTGATTTCTTCCTTGATCTTGTTGTTAACCCATTCATTATTTAATAGCATGTTGTTTAGCCTCTATGTATTTCTGTGTTTTTCTGTTTTTTTTTTTCTTTATAATTGATTTCTAGTTTTATACCAATGTTACTAGAGCTATGTGTTATGATTTCAGTCTTCTTAAATTTATTGATACTTGTTTTGTGGCCTAACATGTGTCTTGTTCTGAAAAATGTTTCATGTGCACTTGAAAAGTATATATATTCTACTACTTTGGGGTAAAATGTCCTAAAAATATCAGTTAAGGCCATTTATTCTAATGTGTCATTTAAGGCAGCTATTTTCTTGTTGATTTTCTGTCTGGATGATCTATCCATTGATGCCAGTGGGGTGTTCAAGTCTCCTACTATGACTGTATTACTGTCAATATCTCCCTTAATGTTCATCAATATTTCCTTTATACATTTGGGTGCTCCTTTGTTGGGTGTGCAGATGTTTATGAGAATTATATCCTTTCGTTTAGATTGATCCTTTTATCATTATCATTATCATTATCATTATGAAATGCCCTTCCTTATCTTGTTACAGCCCTTGTTTTAAAGTCTATTTTGTGTGATATAAGTATTGCTCCCCTATCTCTTTCTTTTCATTTTCATTTGCATGTAGTATCTTTTTCATCCATTTACTTTCAATCTCTGTGTTTTTCAATCTCAAGTGGGTCTCTTGTAGGCAGCATAGGTATGGGTCTTATTTCTTTCACCCATTTAACCACCCTATTTGTTTTGATTGGTGCATTTAGTTCATTTACAGTTAAAGTAATTATTGCCATTGTATTAATTTTTTTTTCTGATCGCTTTCTAGTTTTTATCTCTTCTTCTCTTATTCTCATGCTCTCCTTTTGTATGTTGCTTTCTCTGGTGTCATGTTTGGATTTCTTTCTTGTATATCTCTTGTAGGCTTTTGGTTCATGGTTATTATGTGCTTCATATATAGCAAGCTATGTTTACAGCAGTCTACTTTAAGTTGATGAGGCTTAAGTTCAAACACTACAATTTTTGCTCATTTCTTCCACCTTTATGTTTTTGTTTTTCCTTTTTACTGTGTGTGTGTGTGTGTGTGTGTGTGTGTGTGCGCGCGCGCATGTGTGTATCCCTTAATTTATTGTTGTCATTACACATGATCTTTCTACTTTGGCCTTTTAACCTTTGTACAAGCTTTATAATTGGTTTATTTACTGCTTTCACTGAATATATGGCTTCATCAGTGAGAATTTTTTCTCATATTTTCTTATTCACATTTTTGATGTTTTCTTTTGTACTTAAAGAATCCATTTAACATTTCTTGAAATACTGGTTTAATGGTTACAGACACCTTTAGCTTTTTATTGTCTGGAAAACTCTTTACCTCTCCTTCAATTCTAAATGATAGCCTTGCTGGGTAGAGTGATCTTAGTTGTAGGTCTTTGTGTCTCTTTTTCAAATAAACTTATAAAGGGTTGATTTGGATGATTTGCACTTATATTGTCCTTTGTATTATAGGAAAATAATGTGGAAAAATGGCTATCAATTTTTGCTAATTCTGTACAGATAATAGTAGAAGTTATGGGAATAGATAGCGTCAAGGACAAAACCATGGGGAAAGCCATTGTGAGTGTCTGAAGGTATACCAAGCCTGCTTCATCATAGTTTAAAGCTATGATTGAAGGGTCCATAACTTGGTCATTAAGTACCCAGGCTTTAGAGTCAGACAGTTCTGGGTCCAAATGATTACTGATATTATTGGCTATGGATAAGATACTTTTTCATGCTCACTCTCATGGAAATTATGTAAAAGCCTCAGTACTGTGCCTGTCAGTAAATTCTCATAAAATGTTAATTATAACTCTATTTATTCAGTGTTTGTTAACTAAATATTTACTATTTGCCAGACCCTATGCTAAGCATCGAGATATAATAGCCAAGAAGATATGCATAGTCTCACAGACCTTACCATTTAGTGGAATGTAAACTACTAAAAAGGTGCTTCAGTACTGGGAGTTCATTGGGCTATGAGAATACAACAGAAGGATTGTTAACTCACTTTAATTTGAGGCAGGGACAGCTTCACCACGGAAGTGACCTTTAATCTGATGTAGTCAGTCTGGTCAAAATAGCAACAGTGTTACAAAATGTCTGAGAGATATTTTATCTGTTCTAGCATAGTTTTGTCTTGTTTGTAAAGAGCATAGTATAGATCTTGAACTCTCCAAACACACCAATGATTAAGAACCAGATTCTTTTTGACTTACATTTACATCAAGGATGTACAGCTGCCACCTGGTGACAATCTCATTGCACATAATTTTATGTTAGATATTTTATAAGTTAGATATTTTACCAAGTTTGTCCAAGTGGATGAGTTGGACTCGCTGATAGTAACAGCTGTTTTTTTCTCTCTTTTATGAATGTTTAAATTGTCTTTTTCTGTTTGTCAGAGGTCCCATGTTCCAGAAGTTTAATGTATTATTGATCCCTTGTTTTATCTATATTTTATGATAGTTTCTGAAAATTGAACAGGTACAGTTCCCTAAGGAAAGCTCAGTTATTCTTTATAAGAGCAACAACTTTTATCATGAAGGTACAAATAGCAAAAATTATTAAGGATACTGATTGAGTGATATCTAATGGTGGTAACATTTTCTTTGTATTGTCTTTGGAAAAATATAGTTGCATTTTGATGAGATAGGTGTCTTCTCCTGGGTATTAGGTTTTTTCCAAAAAGAAGTAAGATTAGAATAGCATAGAATTTAAGATTTTCTGATGATATAATATGAAGATACATGGAACTGACCATTTTCTGATTCTCATTCTTTATTTTCTCATGTATATATAGATGGCCTTCTATTGCACTGCAGCTGTTTCAAGTGACATTAGATATAAATTTAGAGTAAAAAAATTATAAACTCATTCAATTATAATTATTTGCAGATTTTAAAGAAAAATTGAGTTTTTGTCATTAACTAGTAGACCTAAGTTAATAGTTCATCAGCTTCTTTGTTGGAGAAAACTTTAAGATGTGTAATACCTTATAAAAAGTGGTGACCTAAGTTAAAAAATGCTTTATAAAAGTGCCCTGCTATATTTTACTTAGTTAATTTAATTTTAAAATACTTGCATTGTCAAGCAAATGACCACTAACATTTTCTGAGTATTCAGATTTCAAAAGCCTATTTTTAAAAGGATGATTGGATTTTTATATAAATTGTGAAAAATATTTCAAATGATGAGGTACTTTCCAAAGTTTATTTACATATAAACAAAATTAGATATTTCTCATTGATTTTTTAATTTAAAGGTGAAAAATGCCTCACACTGTACTCTTTTCTTTAGGTTCATTGTAGGGAAGGAAGAAATCCCCACACATTCTTATTCACCAGAGACAGCATATACAAAAGTGGAACAAAAGACAGAGAAACAGGAAAAACCAAGAAGAATGAATATGATTTCTCTAGTCAGGAAACTTGTGGATTCAGTGTGAGTTCTTTATCTTTATATTTTAGCATATTTTCTCATTGGTTTATATGACATTTGTGCCATGCTAAGGTGTTATTGTTTTCTTTTCAGGTAATATATTTTTTTTTACCAGAAATTATACAGAGTTTTATAAAAGGCACATGATAGCAAGTGAATATTATTTATTATTTTTGGCAGGACTATGTACTGTAATTGCCTTTAAAAATTTTTACATGAAATTGAAATACTTTTCTGTTTCAAACTAGGGAGAGTTGCAGGAAGCTGGAAAGGGGAAACTTCAGGAAACAGATTAGTATGTGCTAATTGAATGTGCCAAGTATGGAAAGGAGGATAAAAAGCTCTGAGAGATTCAAGAAGATGCAGAAATGATAAGGAGCAAACCTTAAGTAAAGGATATTTTGCAATAGTGGCAATTTTTAGGGCTTTGGAAATAAAATAAATCTTTATTTGCATATTACACAAAGAAGTCTATATTTTATGTAAATAAATCTTCATTTGTATTTCAAATGCAGATATTTAAGAAAATTTAATGGCTTAAAATTAAATCAGCAATAAAAATAATCTTGGTAGTGATATTTTAGAAAGTATAGCATGAATAGGCAATATAAAAAGTTAGGGGATCAATTATGAGTAGTCGAGGCCCTTTAAGAAACCAGAAAATTTATGTTCTACTCTCATTTTGCCCCTGCTAGACTTTGTGCCTTTGGGTAAGTGATTTAACTACCTGAATCCCAAAGTCCTCATCAGTTAACTGAGGTTAATAATCTCTCTTAAGGAGTGTTGCGTGCATTAAATGAAATAACGTATGAGTTGCCTCATAAACATGAGCACAGAGTAGGTGCTCAAAATTTTTACTGAATTTAAAGACTTTGTCTTCATTTTGGCATACACTGTGTACAGAAGCTAAGAGGAAGGAAAGGAATAGTAGGCGGCAGGAATAATTGTGGTAGTGAACTTATTAAGCAAGTTCAAAATAGTTATGAGTTACCTTAGTGGGGAGAAGGGAGAAGGAATCCCTCTTAATGGAAATCATATCAGCAAGAATCATAGGGTTACACAGAGAATGTATTATATGGGTGAATGATGCCTTGGATATCAGAACTGTTCAGGCCCTGGAAGAATTTGTCAGCATAGCCTCAAGTCCACTGGTGCGAAAGCAGGTGCAGGATAATACAGAAGCAAAGTGGATCATACAGGAGATGGGCAGTCCAGGACTTGGGAAGCCATTTTAACGAAAGAGTAAAGAAAGATTAAATGACAGTATAGTTGATATCAAAATTTAACTTCACTAGCAAAGGGAGTTTAATAATTTCTGAGTAGTTCTGGTAGCAATGGCTGAAAAATGTTTTCGAAGAGGACACTTAGAAGTATGAAGAGTGATGGTTTACATAAGGCAGTTCTTTTCTGATTCACCTCTTTTCAGGCCTCCAACTTTAATCATTCAGCAGCTTCACATGATCAGATATGTCCTATCATCCTAATGATATAAGCGTTATGGTCGGTATAAACTATTGCTGTCACTCTTCTGTAGGAAAGGCTACCTGTATGCCAGCTGCACTACAGAATTAGATTTCAGAAAAAGTCTTGCTAATCAATTTGCAAATGAAATTGGATGTGGAGCCAGAATATCGCTCTACAAGTAATTGTTATAAACAGGAAAGAGTTAATGTGTTCCAACTATGAAGATAATTAATTAACTGCAGTCTGAAAGAGTTATAAAGACTACTTATTTTGGGAACATGAACTCTTCAAAGAGAAAAGGGGAGAGCCAAACCCATGTTAGATATTTTACTTATTTTTTTATGCCTAGAGTGAATAAATGATGCTGGAGTCAGCATACCAAATAATTAAAATAAGTGTGTCTCGAACAGTAGTCTTCCCAGCAGAAATGTTTATTAAACACTAGAGGACTAAGTGGTTTCCAGTTAAATTACAAATAACGTACTTTTGAATTCCCACATGATCTATATCTATATTTATTTTAAAAACTGAATTTTGAATTCTAATACTATATCATGTTTCTTTTCCAGATGTTTTCTCTCAGATATTATTAAGTATAAATTCCTGTAACCTGAGCACATTCTCATTATGATTTTTGCTCAAATACCGACTTCATGGATGATTTACGGCTGTTATACTCTACAATAAGTGATTTAAAGCTCCCAAAAGATTTGTAAAAGATAATATATACTTATTTTTCATATTTAGTCACAAATATTTACCAATATGATTTTTCTGTTCCACATTCAAGTATTTTGACTGCAGTCATGTATTTTATATAATGTGTCAAAATGATGATCAGCAAAGAAAAAAAAACCTGTTATCTTTGCTTCTGTATGTCCTACGAAACCAAAAAATGCACACATTTAGAAATGAGTAGGTAATATTTTCACCTGTTTTGGTTAGAGAGGTTATAGCAGATCTACTCACACATGCATGTGCATGCATGCACAAACACACATATTTTAACTATGATTAGGTTTTTGGTTTAATTTCAGATGTAAGCATGGACCAAGGCATAGATGTTGCAAACATTATGAAGATAATTGCATCTCTTATTGCATTAAAGTAAGTATATAAAAGTATCTTCTTTATTAACCATAGGAAATATGTATAGAAATGTTTATTAAAACCTAATTTCAAAGTAAATGGAAAATTTGACAATAATTGCTATTAATTTTTTGCATTTGACTTGAAAAATAAGAAATTTGAACTAGATAACAATTTAGCTTACTATTTATTTACCAGATTCAGTTAAATAATTTAAAAATTTGCTTATCTAAAAATCAGTGTAAAACTTAAAAGGAGAAGAGAAGAAACAACAACAAAAAAGAAAAAGTCATTAAAATTTGTACATTGTATGTATCTTCATTAGAATACATACTAGAACAAGGCCCCTGGACTGTGTTGTATGCTAGTGGATCAGCAGTAACACACGTACACTGTGCATAATCTGATACAGTGGCATTTGGTTTTAGACTTGTAAAGCTGTTATATTTTTTAAGGCATGGAGATAACTGGAGCATATTTATAGTTGCTCTACAGTAAGAGTTAGCTATGCCCATTGGCATAAATTCCTTACTCCCTAATACATTAGTGTATTAGTGTGTCTCTCCCTACTCACTCCCACCCCATGCTTTCTATCCCTTTATCCCCCATCACCACCAACTCTGGGAAGGAACTTATTTTCATTTCAGTTGGTCTGGCACAGATGGCACCACCTGCTACAAATTCTTCAGTTTTGGATGGTACTCTAACAATTCTGATGCTTTAAAAAGTTTATGTTCTTACACCATTAGATCCCCACTCAGTCGATGATAAGAGCAGGGTTGTAAAGCACCCCAAAAGACAGTCTCCTGGCTGTCATTATGGAAAGGAGTGACTGTATCACATTAGCGATTCCGAATGTGAACACCTACAGACAAGTGTTAACGGTGGCATTTGCTCAAGCCAATACTTTACTTTTGGAGTCTCCAAAGATCTGAATGGGAGTAAAAGCAGTATAATATTTTTTCAGTTGTACAGTGGTTTCTGCTAACACTTCTTTCAAATCTGATTTCCAGCCCTACTTTTAAAGTGGCAAAAAACAAAACAAAACAAACCCAAAAAATCATCATTGCTGGCACCCTCAGAGTCTGCCAGTTCCCAGAGAGTTATTATTCCATCCAACTGGATGCAATTCTAGTTCAAGGGGGAGACTTCACGGGGGGAACTGATTAAATCAGAAATATTTGAGAAATTTTGGGAAGAGAGTATATGGTATTTAAAAAATTATATGAGAAAGTGAGTGAGAATTCCTAAGCAATGAAAAAAATCTAGTCATTCTTTCAAATGTGTACCAGTACTATAAACTTGGTAATTTATGTAAATATTTGAATATTTTGTCTATGAATATAGAATTTGGAGACCTGGTAGTGAGGAATTTATACCACAAATATGGTATTCTGATAGTGCACCTCATTATTCCATGGACTCAGTTACACCACATGTTAAATCATATCCCTGAGTAAATAATTATATGAATTACTTTCCCCTCTGTTCACTGTACTCTATTCACATTAACTTTTTATTGGTTCTTCATACCTGTCATTCTCATTTTTGGCTTTGTGCTTTCTGTCCAAGCTATCTGAAATGTTTTCCTCATGCTAACTCTTTTTCTTTTGTGTCTATTTAAATGTCACATTCTCAACAGCCTTCCCTTACCACTAAATCTAAGTTGCCCTGTTAAATTCTCTCCTAATACCCTATTTCCTTCATAACACTTATTGTAATCTGTAATCATTTTATATTTTTATGCTTTTTTTATTTCCTCTTCCTCTAATGAGTATGAAAGCTCCATGAAGGCAAGAACTTTGTGTCCTCCTCATCTCTATCCCCAGCATCTAGCGTAATGCTTGGCACATAAGAGGCATCTAGGAAATATTTCCTGAATAGATGACAGAGTGAATGGATGGAGGAATGCATGGGCCTCTTGAAAACAGCAAAAGATTGAACATGAGTGTGATCCTTGAATCCTTAGATTAATATTATAAAATTATCAACGGAAAGGTGAAATTATGAACATTCCATGCATTAAACAAATATTTGGCTGTTTCAGTTAAGCAAATACATGATATTTCATACTAATATGAATTCATAAATTCATACTAATTTATTATACAATTTAATTTTCATGTTTTAACCAGGTATTGATAGTTTCAGGTAAATTATGGAATGTTTCTCCATAGTAATTCAATTTTTTTCTAAAAAAGAAGACTGCTATCTGGAAGATACAAACCTGACCTTTGGAACTTAGTAGGCAAGCACTGCTAAGAATGTAGATATTTTCCCATCCCAGTAGAGTGAGAGAGGAGGAGGATGGGAGATCAGTATCACAATGTATTGGTTGAATCATGTATAATATACCGTTATTTTTGATAACATTTTATTTTGTGTTAATTGGAATTTTTCAGTCTCCCAGTATTAAGTGACATCTAAACTTCATTTTCCTAAATGCTGAAATGAAAATGACTAACACTAGTCATCCTCTCTGTTTCCTTTTGCACTATAAATAGTTGCAGGTAAGATGGAGAAATGTTGGCGGCAGCAAATATGTATTTGTAGCAGATTTGCTTTCTCAAGTTTTTTTAAGTGTAGTTTAAAACTACTGTTCTCTAGAGATGTTTTATCCTAACACATTTGAGTATAGAAATAAAAACCTAGATGTAATTAGGATGTAAGATAATCTTAGAATATTAATCTGTTCCTGTGAAAGTCTGTCAACCTGATTATTTAAAAAGTTGTTACTGAAGATCTAAGCAAATAAAATTATTTTTCCATCAAAATAATTCATACTCATACTGATGAGTAAGAGGAGTTTTCCATTAAAATTTACAAAAGGATTTGGTTTTCTTAACTTTTTTTTTTTTAATTTCAGTGCTTTTGTTTCTAAAAATTCAGATTTAGTTTAGGAATTATAAATCCTGCTTATTGTCAACAAAATGTCAAGAAATGAAGTTTGGTGTATAGACAAGCTTGACCAGTACTTAATGAAACTTTCAAGTCTTTGTAAATCAAAGAAAATGTATTCATCACAGAATTTCACCCTTATTTTAAAAATTGAAGTCTTAAGATTTAATTTTGAAAATGGCTGTGATATAAACTTGTATTAATTTTTGTTATGATTTACAGTCAAATTCAGAAGTCTGATTAGAATTTCTTCCTAATTTTCTCTAGGGTTTCATCAGAATGTTTAGCGTGGGATACTTAATTCAGTGCTGCCTCCGAATTCCCTCTGCATTTAGGCATCTGTTTACACAGCCATCCCGGCTGCTTTCCCTCTTCTACAATAAAGAAAACTTCCAGCTTGGAGCTTTTCTGGGCTCTTTTGTTAGTATATACAAGGTAAGGCTTTCAGAAGAGGAAAGAAGACTGAGAAATAAATGACACTGCTATTGTTAGAATGAGATAGGGCCTTAACTCGTCCATAATTTTTAAAAATGCTTCCTTCTTTAGTTTTCATAAATATCTTAACATTACTAAATATGCACAATATCTTGGGGATTGAGGTTGGGGAAATTTCTTCTTTTAAAATTTTATTTTATATGCTTGAAGGTACAGACATACTTGGATTTATACATAATATTAAAGATGTTCAGAATTCTTTTTATAAGGTAGTCACTGAGAAAATATGAACTTTCTGACATTTCTAACATCAAAAGTGATATTAATGTGCCTGGTCTGTATGTTTTTCTTAATCATATTTACTCACTGGTTTTAATTTAAACATATTTCAGACCACTGTAGCTGATGTCAGCACTTGATAGAATTAGTAAGGATTTTGTTATAACTTACATAATCAATAACTAATTTTACCTCTCACTCACTATTTCTGCTACACTCTCTCAAATAACTATTGTGAACATTCTTCTACCTCTTTCTGCATGTTCCTGTAAATGTACCCATACATATATAAGCATACACCTAAACTTATTTATAAGGATCATTCATGACACAATACTCTGTAGCTTTAAATAATGGCCCTTGATCAATGGGAATCAGTAATATATAAATCATACTACTGACATATTTTATTAAACATCTAAAATTTAGATTCTCAATCTAAATATAAATTCTTTTGTGTGTGTGTTTTTATTTATTTTTTTTTAATTTATTTTTGTTATGGTGACATTAGTTAACGAAATCCAGTAAGTTTCAGGTGCACAGTTCAATAGTAAGACATCTATATATTGCATTGTGTTCACCGCTCCTAGTTAGATTTCTTTCTGTCACCACATATTTGACCCCTTTTACCCTATGGATTCTAAATAGCAAAATGTGTTAACTAAGATTGACCTGTAAGTGTGGGTACATGCGTGCACACACACACAGTGTTGTTAAACTCAAAATTAATGTTAGAAAAATTGAATTCTGGCATTATTTTGGGTAAGATGGGTATGTGTCATTTTATGTACAAGTTCATTCATAAAATGTAGTATGGAGAAGGTATGTAGTATGGAAAGGCGAACAAGAGTGACAAACTACAGATAAACTATACTTAATCACTTCCTATGAAATACTATTAATATTGAAAACAGTTTTAAAATGTTTTGACTAGGAAGCATTACTAGTATCTGCATATACAAGAGTTAATAGGTTAGAGTATTGATAATTGTATATTTATATTCTTATTCTTTTTCATTTCTCATGCCATAGTGTTTGTATTTATTCTTAGTGTAAACTCTTAAATGTTTACGTGCAGATTATCTCCAATGTTTTTAGCCCAGGTTGGTTATTCTTCATCATCATATCTCAGAGCATGTTTGTTTGTTTGTTTGTTTTTCTGTTACTATTTATTTGCTTAAGTAGTACAAACTAATGGTATTAAACTAAGGAAAATATAACTGTGTCAGAAAAATCTCTTATAGAAAATATTCATACAGTGTGTTCCAAAGGCATATGTAATTTTAAAAAAAATTTCTAATGCCATCATAAGATTGTAATTAAGAGGACAGACGGACAAACCTTATTCGTTCTGTGTCTTTTTGGTGAACTGACCCTTTTTTCATTTTGTACTATTCCTCTTTATCCCCGATAATAGTTCTTGTTCTGAAGTACACTGTGTCTAATAGTAGTGTAGCTATTCTAGCTTTATTTTGATTATATTTGATAGTATATTGTTTCCATCCTTTCACTTTAATTTTTCTATGTCTTCAGTATAAAGGTTGGTTTCTTTTAGACCACACATAGTTGGTTTTTCCTTTTTTATTGTTTGATAATCTCTGTCTTTAACTGGTATGTTTAGATTATTTACATTTAATGTACTTATTGATATAGTTGAGTTAAATTTACCTTCTTGCTAGTTGTTTTGTATTTGTTCCATTTTTTCATTGTTCCTCTTTCTTTTTTCTTTTTCTGCCTCCTGGATTTTTTAAAATATATTTTTAATTTTCTTTTTGAAATTTTTGTATTTTTTTTTATATTCTGTCTTCAGTATTGGCTTCTTTATATCTTTTTTAAATTTAGTGATTGTGTTAACATAATAAACATTTTTAATTTATCAGTGTTTTTAAATAATGTATCACTTTATTGTAGTGTAAGAATCTTACAACACTACTTATTTCTTCTTCCCATTCTTTGTGCTGTACATTGATCTTTTCATATGTTATAAGCCCCACAGTACATTGTTGCCTTTTTTGTTTTGGACCAAGAGTCAGAAATCTTTTTCTGTAAAGTGCCAGATAGTAAATATTTTAAGTTTGTGGTCTCTGTCATAGCTGGTCAGCTCTTCTGTTGTAGTGTGAAAGCAGCCACAGACAATACATAAATGAATGAGCATGGCTGTGTTCTAATAAAACTTTATCATACTGTAATTAGAATTTTATATAATTTTCATGTGACACAAAATATTATTATTTTGTTTATTTTTATACATTTAGAGGTGTAAAAAACATTCTTAGCTTACGAGTCATATAAGAACAGGTGGCAGGCCAGATTTGTCTTGTGGGCCATAGTTTTAGGACCATTGCTTTACACAGTAAATTCATTTTTACAGCAGTTAAAATAAGAAAAACATGTCTTATAAATTTACCTTATTTTACCATTTCCAGAGCTCTTCCTTTTTTTTTTTACAGATCTAAATTTTTATCTGGTATCATATTCCTTCTGCCTGCAGAATTCCTTTAATATTTTTGGTAGTACAGGTCTACAGGTGAAGAATTATCTCAGCTTTTGTCTCTCTGAGAAAGTCTTTATTTTACCTTTATATTGAAAAATATTATCCCTGGGTATAGAATTCTGGCTTGACAGATTTGTAGTTTATCCAGCTTTTTCTCCTTGTTAGAGTGGGAGTGATACTTTTCCCAGCATTCTACATGAAGACAAAAGTAGAATCTATGGATTCACTTTAAAAAATCATATATTACAATAAAAATATTATAGATGATTTCTTAATAGTGTCTATCCAAAAGAGTAACTTTATAACAGATTATTATTTATAAATTTCCCAATCATGGATTCATTTAGATTTAGATAATATCACCAGTTTGCCTCTATGGTCAGCTATTACTCACTCATTACAGACGTTTACGTGCGTTTTTGTCCCCCTAGAAATGAAACAATTGAAGTCATTGTTATTTTCTTCTTGATACAGGGTACTAGTTGCTTCCTGCGCTGGGTCAGAAACCTGGATGATGAGCTGCATGCTATAATAGCTGGTAAAGCAATGATTAAAAAAAGAATTATTATTATTCCAACAATCAGTAGCAGAAATGAATCAGAAATCATTTCCAGATTCATCTGATTTCTATGTATCATACTTTCTCTGTAATAGAATCCCTCCCGAGGCACTAGTCCAAACATTTTGTATTTGTGAAGTTTAACATATCAAGGTACTCTTGCCATCTGGTGTTTTGAGTTGGAAATAATAACGACTTGGGTATCTGCCCTGCTACAGGCCAGAAATCCTAGAGAATGTGTCACAAAGGAACATGAAGTCTTAAAATAGTATCTAGTCACTTAGTGCCAAGCAACTTATCTAAGTGACTAGATGATAGTTTAAGTACAGCTATATCAGATTTCTTAAACAATTCTGTTTTTACCACTGGCAGGTGATATATATTTTAATATATTTTTTTAATTTGGGGGGAACATGAACAATTTTATAAAAATAAAAACTAAAGAACATTTTTTATAAGTGCAATATATGTACTAAATAGACAATTTTTCAGGTATTAGTAATTTTCCTACTATTAGTATTTCAGGCCTCCTCCCACCTTGGATTTCCATTTATAGAATGAACGTAGTACTGTGGAAAGAAATGTGATGATAGCACTATAATAATTTGAGCTGCTAGAATAGAGAAATAGTTCTACTTAAAATTAAAGATGATACAAATAGTTTTTAAAAAATTATTTTTGAAACTCATTATATTTGGCAAGACCAATTTTTTTAAGGTTAAATTTAGAATGTAAAGTTTCTTATAATAACTGTATCAGAACTGTGTGTTCCTAACTCTGTAGGTCATTTTTTAAAATTTAAAAATATATGATAAGAACTCACTCCATTTTAATGTTGTTAAGTATATTACTGTCCTCGAATTTGATGTAACAAAAGGCAGTGCTACAAATCAGTTATTTTCTACTTAAGTGAGTTAACATTTCCAAATGACTTAATAACAAACAAATACTTTGAGATCTGATGAGTTTTGCATTCTTTGTTTCAGGATTTTTGGCGGGAGTATCAATGATGTTTTATAAAAGTACAACAATATCCATGTATTTAGCTTCCAAATTGGTGGAGGTAAGCAAACATTTTTAATCTATGTACAGTTCCCAAGGATATAGAGCTTTTAAAGCTTTAGCAACAAATATATATATATCCTAATTTTAAAAAAGCAGATTCTAATCCTATAAAAAAGTAATTACAAACTTAGTTCCCCTATTTTGTCTTCTTTGTGTTATTTTCAAATATACACAGATATAGAAAGAATAATGTAATTAGCCCTCATGTACCTATCATACAGCTTCAACAGTTGACAGCATTAGGCCAGTCTCATTTCATCTGTACTTCCCCGGCCTCCCAAGCACTGAATTATTTTAAGGTAAATCCCAGACATCATATAACTTCATCCATAAACAACTTGGGATAAAGACTCCTTAAAGAATAAAGCTGAAGGATAAAGACACCTTAAAAACAAACAAATCAACAATACCACTAAAGTATAACCACAATGTCATTATCATACATTAAGGAAAACCTAGTATTTGTTTAATATTATCATTTATCCAATTAGAGCTTATATTTTCATTGATTGTCTCAAAAATGTCTTTTTGCAGTGCTTTTGTTTTAATCAGGATCCAAAGTCTCTTTTAGTTTGTAATAGTTATCCCCTCCCCCTCTTTCTTTTTCTTCCCTGCCCTTCCTTTATTTCCCCTGCCTTTCCATTTATTTGCTGAAGATCTAGGTCATTACTTCTATGGAATTTTACACTTTCTGGATTTTGCTGATTGCATCCTCACTGGTGGTATTAACATGTTTCTTTAACTCATGTATTTCTTACAAACTGGTATTTGGTCTAAAGGCTTAAGTAAATTCAGGTTCAATTTGGGGTGAGGGGTATTGCAGAAATACTTTATAGTTACTGTGTGGGAATTCCTGTTGCATTAAGAAGCACAAAAATGTCTGCTTGTCTCTCTTTTTGTGATGCTTAGATTGATCGGTCGGCTCAGGGTCGATAAAGCCAACATAAGGTTCCCCATTAGTCTTTTACGTAATTGTTTTAGCAGCAATTAATGATCCTTACCAGCAGTTATTTCATCGAGGGTTGCAAAATGGTTATAATTTAATATTATTAGTTCTTCTGCATTTATTAGTGGGAATTTTTCTGAAAGGAACTTTCTCTTTTCAACTGTCTGGTTACTGTGAAATCGTTTGTTCACAAAGTTATAAAATGCTTGAGAGCTTCCCTTTATTTACCAGTGTTCAGACTAAATTAGTCCCTAACATCCCGCAAAGTTGGTCTTTATTTTCCTTTTTTCTTAATGAGTCTTTATTTTCAATTGCCATATGAAGTCATGGATTTTAACATATTTGATTTGTTTCAACCCATTGCCGTCTTTTTACTCAAATTGCCCCATCTTTGGCCAAGAGAGCCTCTTCAAGTTGACTTTTCCCAGTTTCCAGTCTTGCCTCTAATCCATTCTCTATATAATAGCCAGAATGTTCTTCTTAAAACATGAATTAAATCATGTTATTTCTATGCTTCAAAACTATCCAATGGCTTCCAATTGCACTGAGAAAAAAAAATTTCTCTCTCTCCGTCTCTCTCATACACACACACATCTAATGAGGCTTTACGATCTATCTTATCTATCTATCTATCTATCTATCTATCTATCTATCTATCTATCTATCTATCATCTCCATCATCTATCTATCATCTCCATCATCTATCTATATGTATGTAGATATCTCATAGCCTCTTTAGACTGCATTAGTTATTTGTTATGCACTAACCATTTTTATTCATTTTCAAATCCCTTGCTCCTAGCATAGTACTCAGCATATAGTTAATTTAACATAATTAAATGTTTAATGAATGAATGAATGAACGAATGAAGAGCTATGATAAGGAAGAAAAGACCTGAGCATTGTACAAAAAAGCATTGAAGAATAAATGACATAAAAGAGGTAGAAATAAAGTGCTATTGAATTTTATAGAAAAATTATTACTGGCATCTGGGGTTTCGGGTGAGGGCATGAAGGAAAGGGAAGGACTGACACTTAATGCTATTGTGGAAAATGTGCCCTGTGATTTGAGCTCTGAAAGGATTGTTAAGATTTTGAAAGGTAGAAAAAATAATTTTAGATAGGGAGCATATCATTCAACTACATTAATGCTATTTAAAGTTGTTTTTTTTTTTTTTTTTAAATGAATCTTGCATTTGCTTGTTTTGCAGACTATGTATTTCAAAGGCATTGAAGCAGGAAAGGTTCCCTATTTTCCCCATGCAGATAGTATTATCTATTCCATCTCTACAGCAATTTGCTTCCAGGCAGTAAGTATAACTTTTTGAAATAATAGATTTATTTATGTTTCTAATGTGCATTAAACCAATGGGGGAAAAATAAAGGCCTGGGAACATTTCTATTGACCACATTT
Source organism: Pteropus medius (assembly GCF_902729225.1). NCBI lineage: Eukaryota > Metazoa > Chordata > Mammalia > Chiroptera > Pteropodidae > Pteropus > Pteropus medius. The sequence goes on from NW_024352784.1 coordinate 14,358,443, forward strand.
TATGTGTGGTTTTTTTTGTTTGTTTTTTTAAAGCCAGATAGCTTGCAAGTTTCAAATCATTAAACATGTTAACTTAATGGGCCAGTTCATGTTTTATGAACACAACAATTTTTAGTTTTAATAGAGTACAGTTTTTATTGGTAAATTATTACTCTAGTATCTTGGCTAGAATAACCCAATTTAATTATATTTCTTTTAGAAAAAAGATACCATGGACATAAATAAGAATAATATTACTCAGGCAGTGAGGACAGGGGTAAAATCTAGTTTAATAGAGACATTGTTCAATCTCTTTAAATTCTTTAATCATCATTATTGATGTTAATGGTTTTAGGTCAGAGGTTTTTTTTTTTTAGATCAAAGTTTTGGGGACAGCTTTTATTTGTACTTTCTTACAGTAGTGCTGCCAGGTTGATAAACACTTAGCTAGTGAAGGGCCAACTATGTAACAAGTATTCAGTAAATGCTTCTGAAGAATAATGACACAATTAACTCAATTATTATTTCATAAGCTACATTCTTATTTGAAGGCATATTTATAAAGATTCTTGATAGTTATCACCTAAAACATAAATACATGTTTTTGTTATTCTCATTACTGTCATTTTTAAAATACAATGAGCAATAAAAATAGAGCTAAAACTACTATGTTGCCTAAGACTGCTGATAATATTTACTAAAAGAAGTCTCAAACTGAATACTTTCATCTTAGGCTGTCATGGAAGTTCAGACCTTACGACCGTCGTACTGGAAGTTCCTTTTAAGGCTCACCAAGGGCAAGTAAGTGACTGAGATATTTTAACTGGTCATAGAAAAAAAGTAATTTCCATTAAAAAGATTTTGAATCTTTTTGTCTCCTTGAAGGAAGTCTTTTATTAGTAAAGTAGGTATCTAGATATAAATCAGATATAACCAACTTAATAAGAATTACAGAGGGAATACTTTTAGTGAGCATTATTTTGATTATTTTCCCTATATTATTTTAGATATTTTAAGTGTTTTAGATTAATACCATGTTGATTTGCAACTTGCTAATTAGTTGCTATATAACATACTTAAATCTCGCTTTTAAAATCTTTGATCTCTTCTTTTTGATTAAAAATATTAAGCATATTCATTAGAAATCATGCCCTAAAATTAACTGATTTTCCTTTTGGAAAGATAATCTTATTTTTTTCCCTGATGTTATAAGCATACTCTCCTTTGCTTTCATTGTCATGCTCTTTATTGTTAGCAATTCTTGATCCTAATCTAATTCTTTGGGAGGCAGCTCGACTTAATACATAGACCATGGAGTCTTTGGCTCAGAGGCTTTGGAGAAGGACAGACCTAGATTTGACTTCAGCTTTGATACCTTTGCCTGTGTCATTAGCCTCACGAGCCTCTCTACCATGAAACAATAATACATACTTTGTCTGGTTGTGGGAAAATCGACATATTTCGAGTAGTACTTAGCACTTAGTACTGAAATTCAACAAACTATCTGCTATTTTTATCACTATCATTAATAGTAGTGTATAGTGCTTACTGTGTCCCATATGCTTAAACCCTATGTGATTTAAGCTAACACACATATATATACATACACAACACCTATATGTATACATATGTGTTTAATCCTTAAAATAACTTATGAGATAGGTAATGTTAACATCCCAGCTTTACATATGAGGAATCTGAGCTGCACAGAGATGTTAGCTAGCTTTCTAGATTCACACAGCTAGTAAACGATGGGGCTGGGATATGAGCCAGGCAGTCTGGCATCAGAATTCTTCTTAGCCATGACACTATGTATCTTTTATATTATTATTATATAATTGTTTATTCTTTTTTTGTCATTTAGTTTTTTGTACATTAATAAATTTAATCCGTTGATTATTTTTGAGAGGGACTCACTTCAGAAAGGAACTAAAAAGGTTCTTGGTATAATGATACTGGCCAATGACTCAAACCTAATTTCACTCTGTTGTCTTCTCCAGAGAGAGAATGCTTGTGATCAGGCACAGAGATACAGAATGTCCATCCTGCACATTAGCTAAATATATGTCTTTTAAAAATTTTATAACTCCTAGGTTAGGTGATGGACAAAATGAGGGTGTGTTTTTACAGTGTTGTGTCTATTAGAAATTTGAAAACCTATAGGCCTTTTAATCATTCAATATTTGTGTTTTCTGTTGCTTGTGAGACATTAAAATGTTGATTATGAGAGAAATTACATTTAATACCTTTGCCTCATTGGTAAATATTAGCTCATGTTTCTTATGATTTCATTCATCAGAAAAATTGTGATGAAGTATTTTTCTATTTGACACTGTTGGAAAGAGTTTAAAATAATGATGATCATCTCTGAGTTTTCAGGTCAAGGGATTACTATCTCTTTAAAGAAAATATGAAACATTGAATCATGTAGAAGAGTCTCAAAGTGACTTTTGAATCTGCCATTGAGTCTTTTGCCATGTCAGCCTTTTCTGTTTTCTCATCCCATGAAAGATAAGTCAAATAGAGTGAGTCACCATATTTTATAAACTTCATTAAATACATGTTCACTATGTCCTCTGTTTTACAGATTTGCTGTCATGAACCGAAAACCCCTTGATGTTTTTGGTACTGGTGCATCTAAACACTTTCAGGATTTTATCCCTAGATTGGATCCAAGATATACGACTGTAACACCAGAGTTACCCATCAAGTTTTCTTGAAGATGACTGTAATTTATTAATGTGTCTTAATGTTTCTTTATTTTATTCTGAAGAGTTAATTATGTTGAACACAAAGAAGGGGGCCCGAGCTTGAGCTTCAGTGTTATTTCAATGAGAGATGCTCTTTTTTTGTTTGTTTTTCTTACCAGTCAGAACTATAGAAGCTTTTTAGGAAGGTGTTGCTTAATAATTAAGCTCCCTTTGTAGCCAGAATCTGATTCTAGATCACCATAGTGGTTGATATTATGATATATTACTGATTAAATTATGTCCACAAGCAATATTAAATAATCTATGTAAAAAATAAGAATATACTTAACATTACTTTAAAAGATGTTTTCAATTCATTCCAATGTAATTCTTGGTTAAAACTAAGAATATTTTAGGATACAAAGGATCACGGGTACATGGATTTGGTCTCTCTCTTTTTTTAACTTTTGAATTGGTAACTTGGGTAGTAAAATGTTATGGATATGAAGTAACTCTGCACAGACAGTGCTGCTTTAGTGTAGAACAAAGTGGCCATTCTTACTTCAGGGATGTGAAAACGGGTCTCAGACTGGATAAATGCCGTGGTATCCATGCTCTTCTTCCACTGACACCTTCACCTCTCTCCATGATTAGCTGGGCTATTTATTTGACAGCACAGTGAATCTACGTACTAATGGCAGGTTAGGTACAAATGGAAATTGGCATATCTGATAAAGTTGAAATGTATGTTTTAATCTTCTACAGAAGCATTACACTTGAATATTTAAAAGCAAATGAAGTTACTTGTAAACCTTCTGTAGGTTTATTATGTTTGTTTTCATTTATAAGGACTGAATTTTTCATAGCTAAGTTTGTATGCCATTATTAATTTAGAAGGGATCAAAATTCTATGGAACAAAAGTAGTTTTGGCAGATTTGGCAGGTCTGGCAGTTTGTTCCCTCTCAACTGTTTCACCTGTACAATGGATGCCTTACAACTAGAAGCAATATAAAAATCCAGTAGTTGTTAAAAAAAGTCCATTATGTCACGAAATGGAGTCAGGTTCTCTAGCCTCTTTTCAAAAAAGTATTGTCACTATTTCTACCCCCGTTAGAATAAAGAAGTGACAAAATATAGTCACTACTGATTATGAGTTAGTTCAGGACAGCTGTGATTGAAATATGATCACTCTTTAAAGTTTTTCAGGGAAAAGTTATGCTTTCCTAAGTTAATCAAAGGCTTATGTGATTGTGATATCTACAGATGATGTTACATATAGGGATGATGATATATTTTTTAAATATAATTTTGTTGCTGAAAAGCTTTAGGTCATTGTAAATTAATTATGCAGTAGAACTTGTGTTGCAGCAAGAATTATAACCCAGACTTTGAAAATGCTTAATCTTCCATATTTGATTTCATCAAGCCTTTTTATACTTCTGTTTACATGTAATCCGATCCTTGGTTGTTATGGCAAATTGAAACCCAACAAAAATATGGACTCTGGTACCATGGTAACAGAGAGAACCACCCTAATTTGGTCAAAATTTTACATTGAGATTTTTTTAGAATCGACTAGTCTTTTAGCCAGTACTGTTAAAGGATCGTTTTGGTTTCAGACTTCAAAATTGATTAATAAATTAAGTTTTAAGTATTGGCTTACTGAAATCAAAATGATGATTCGTACTGTTTTTACTTTTAAAAATGAAGTGTAGAAAGCACTGCCACTTGCACCTCATTTTCTCTGTTTAGAAATTATGTTTATAATATTTCCTTGTCAGGCTAAAAGAAAAAACATTTTAATTCTTAAGTTATTGTTTTCATCGACATTAAACGACTACGATATGGAAAGACAAATTCTACTGAAATTTGATGAGATTGTTTAGTAAAATTTTAGTGATGAAAAGGTGCATTTCTATGATTTACCTTTTTATTTTTATTTTCTTTTTAACAAACTGCAGTTATCTTTTATATAAAACGTAAAATCACTATTGAGAAGCAGAATACAGTAATGAATGTATAGCTTGAATGAATAGATAAGTAATTTGCTGTGGTGAATTGAGAAGTCCAGTTTGATATCATTGGGACACACTGCAAAGTATACTCCTTTAAGCAAACACGAAGAAACTGTGTTTGCGTTCCTGAAGACAATCAGAATGAATATGTCTCTACCTCTAACTAATCAGTTATTTATTGATAACTTGGCATCATAAATAAAGCCAAATAGATTGTCTCCATTCCAAAACATGTTTTTAGCCCATTTATACGCCGAAGAAATCCTGCCTATGGTAAGTTTCCACCAGAACTGATTGTGTTAAACATTAATTTGCCCCCTGCTATATCTTAATCTTTATGTAGACTGAAAAACAGTGCAGTATAATGGTTGTTTCATTGCTATTTTCTGTACTAATAAAATCTTAGAGTTAGTACAACCAAGTAAAGACTGAGGTTACAGTATAACTGATTGTCTCAATCTGTTGGGTTCTTATCAGTTTTTTTATCAGAGCATTTTAGCCCATTTTATTACTTGTTTCTGAATAAAATCTTTGGTTTAGTTATCTTTTTCATAAATTCTGTGGTTACTGCTATAACTTTTTTCTTGATCTGTAAATATTGTTGTTAGTTGATACCTAGTTTATTTTTTGCTGTCATTTGCTGTTTAGTCACTTGTTATTTAATTTAGAATTTTACCCTTTTATTCTTTGCTCTCAGATTTTATAATTTACTTTTTTTCTAGAATGAGCATGTCTTTTATGATGAAACCCAAATTGGTCAATTGTCACACAGTATTTACCTATTGAACTTGAGTATTCATCTCTTTGTGGATAATTTTAGGCTAATCTTCGATTTAGTTATTAATAGTGGCAGAATTGCTTCTGGTTATATTTTATCATATCCTTGAGTTTCTAAGTTCTCTGCCAATGCATAGTTAATGAAAATCAATTTCCTTTACTCTCAAGGAGCTTCATCTACTTGCTTATGCTTGCTTATGTCACATTATCCTTGAGGTGGTTGGTCAAGAAGCCTCTCGGTAGGGCCAGAGGGTCCATGCTCACTGGGAGCGGTGCCCTGGTGTTCTTGCTGCCTTTGAATTCTCTCTGTGATTGGTTTTTATTTGTGCAAGTAGAAGGTAGTTTGACAGAGCCACAAAATCATTTTTATACAGATGATGTTTTATTCCACAAAGGCAAAAGCATTCATTTCTGAATTGTGACCTTGCTAAGATATCTGATAAACTTTATCTTCCCGAACACCATGACCTGTTGCTGCTTATCTACCCAATATTCATTTTTCAGATAGATAATTGTGATAACTAAAAATGAGTGACCAAGAAAAAAATTTTTTTAAATGAATAAGAAATGAATATTTTTTGTAGGGCTGGACAGAAGTTGTGATGAGTAAAAAGGTCAGCTCAGGAGACTGCTCTTAATCGCCTTGACCCTGTGCCTTCCTTTTTATAGCCTTTTCCTGTTAGTGCTTTAGTTAGCCCTGCAAATCTTTATTGTGGAATTAGCAAGGAAAGAAGTGTCAGGGACTGAGGTGACCCTGAGATCAGAACGGTGGACTTGGAGCCTGGGGCTATGTGGTATTTCCCTCAAGCTAAGATATGGAGACTTCAGGGTTGAGGCTGTGTTTCTGTTTTAAGCTGTATCCTCAGTTCACTTTGTAATAGTTGTGCAGTATGAAAAGGGTAACTACAAAGAAACGAGAATGACAGTGAATGGTGTGTGACTTCTGGAAGCAGATGCTGGAACTTGGCCATGATATAGCATGTATCCTAGGACTGTAGCAAGGGCAGTGCCTGGCCTTAAACTTACAGCTATGGTGAATAAGAATGTGTATTATTTACATTGAAAGAAAAACAAGTGACTTTAATTGGAGGAAAGAATATTTGGTAACCATTTTCTTGCTCTTTGGTGACCTCTCACTCTCCTTCACCTCCGTGTCTCAGCTCTCTCTGTTCTCCTCCTTCTCAGCCTTGGAATCTTTATGTCTGACTGCCCCTCCCCACTCTTCATCACTGTTCCTCTTGCCTTTCTTCTGCTGCCTGGTCTCACATTCTGCTAACTATGCTCCTTGATTGTGAACACTCCATCATATTGGTGACTGCTGGTCAGATGGGGGGCTGTGAAGGAAGCATCTCCAGGTTCAGTGACTTTGATATAACTCTGAATTTCTTAGGCAGGAAAGTATGGAGGATAATTGTATGGATGTGGGAAGAGGTGTTCCTCTGTACATGGGGCCTTTACATCCAGGACAGTTGATCTTTTCTTAACAACTGAGTAAAATCACTTGACTCTTATGGCTACAGGGAAGAGACAGAACTCATTTTCTATTTCCTATTGCCTCCTCCATTTTCTTCCCACCTCTCCCTCCTTTAAATGTGCCCTAAGTGAAATAATATATTGAGTTTTATCCATTGCCCTTGTAGACCTGATAGTC